>NW_006408598.1:6508357-6509956 GCF_000296735.1 Chrysochloris asiatica
AAGAAGTAGATTTCCAGGCATTTCTTTCGAGGACTTGAACCACCAACCACCAAAAGTACAGAATGGCAGAGGGAGCAAATTCATTTCTTAAGCATTCTTTTGAGGGTTAAATTTTGATCAAATTTTAAATTGTGTTACAAATGACTTAGATTAAAGTATACAAAAATCAAGGGCAAAAGAAAGAATAAAATAAATCCAAAGTAATCCAGGAATGCAAACCAACCTAATTTCTTAAGTGTCATGCACACTTTACATATTTTTACACACAATTTTTTAAACCTTCCAGACTTTCTAAATATTTAAGCATGATGAATATTTGAAAATTCATTTAAAAAAATGATTTAATATGAGTGGTGATATAGTCTGAGAGTAGGAAAAAAATGATATTGTTTATCATATGAACCAACCAATATGATCCTAGGCATTTATCTAAATGAGTTGAAAACTTAGGTCAACACAAAAACTTGCACATAAATGTTTATAGCCATTTTATTCATATTTTCCCCAAATCAGAAGAAATCAAGATATTTATCAATGGGTAAATGGATAAATAAACTGTCATACGGTCATCATATAGTGGAATATCATTCTGTGATTTTTTTTTTTTAAAGCTATCAAACCATGAGAATGGAAGAATCTTAAATACATGTTGCTAAATCAAAGAAGTCAGTCTTATAAGACTACATTCAGTATGACTTCAACTACATGGAATTCTGGAAAATGTCATGGAGGCAGCAAAAAGGTCAGTGTTTGCCAGCTGTTAGGGGGGAGACAGAGAGGGATGAATGAGTAGAACACACAGGCATTTTAGGGCAGTAAAACTATTCTGTGTAATACTGTAATGGTGAAATATTAAACATAATATGTTTATAACAACCCATAGAATTGTACAATGCAAAGAGTAAAGTCTTTTTATATTTTATATGTAAACTACAGACTTTAGTTTATAATAATATGTGAATATTGGTTTATCAATTCTAATAAGTGTACCATATTAATGCAAGTTGTCAATAATAGGGAAAACTATATGGGCAAGGGACAAATATGGAAATTTTATTATTTTTGCAGTTCTTTTATACACTAAAGCTGCTCTTCATCACTTGTCTTTCAGTTAATCATACTGTGGAGGCTGCCTGTTGCTGTAATTCTGGAAGCAATGCCACCAGTATTTTACATACCAACAGGATGACCCAAGGAGGACAGGTTTTAGTTGAGATTCAAAACTAAGACAGACTAGGAAGAAGGACAGGTAGGCTAATTCTGAATTTTCTATCCACTAAAAACCTTAAGAATAACAGTGGAATACTGTCAGTACCAGAATATTGAATAAGGAAACATAATGAAGAACATCACAATACTGCCAGATGTAGTTCCAGAAGATGAACCCCTCAGGTTGGTTGGTTGTTGTTGTTATTAGGTGCCATCGGGTTGGTACCAACTAATAGCGACCTTATGCACAACAGAATGAAACACCGCCCAATCCTGGGCCAACCTCACTATTGTTGCCATGCTCGAGCCCATTGATTCTGCCACTTAGCCAAACCATCTCACTGGGGTCTTCCTCTTTTTTTCTGACCCTCAACCTTACCAAACATGATA
>NW_006408598.1:6512830-6531596 GCF_000296735.1 Chrysochloris asiatica
TAGGCAAATCTGCTGCTCAAGACCTTTTTAAAGTGTTCAACAGCAAAGATGTCAGTTTGAGGACTAAGGTGCACCTGACCCAAGTCCTGGTAGTTTCAGTTGCCACATATGTTTGTGGAAGTTGGACAATGAATAAGGAAGACCATACAAGAGCTAGTGCATTAGAGTTATAGTGATGGAAAAGAATAATAAAAGGTCCATGAACTTCTATAGTAACAAACAAATCTGTGTTGAAAGAAGTACAGCCACAATTCTCCTTAGAAGCCCAGGATAATGAGTCTGTATCTTTGGACATTTTATCAAGAGAGACCTGTCCTTGGAGAAGGATATCATGCTTCATAAAGTAGAGAGTCAGCGAAAAAGAGGAAGACACTCAACTAGAGATTGGTACACTGGCAGCAGCAATGGGCTCAAGAGTAAAATGATTATGAGAGGGGCTCAGGACTGGGCAGCGGCTTGTTCTGTCCTGCATACTAGGGTCACTCACAATGGTGCCTAACAAGAATCAAACCGCTCTAAAAATGTTTTAAACATCAGAGCCACATTAGAATTTCATTATTTAAGTAAAACCTTATTTCATTTCTTACATAATATACATAGAAAGCGTTGTTGTTAAATGCCATTCAATTGGTTTCAACTTACAATGACTCTGTGTACAGTTTCATAAGATGTTAGTTTTTGCAGGAGGAGAAAGTCACATCTTTCTCCTATGAAGTGGCTGGTGGACTCAAACCACTGATTTTATGGTTTGCAGTCAAGTGCTTATCCTCTAGAGTCAACAAACTCTACATATAAAGTAGAATATACTATTTTTTTCCATATGTAAGATCCTATGTAAACTTTATGTATGATTATTTATTTACATGGGTGAGTCAAAAAGTTTCCACAATCTCACTGTAGAATTTACTTGAATCAGCTTTTAGAAAAGACAAGTACATTAATTTTAGGTATAATCTCCTTGCTTTTCAATCTTCTTTGTCTATCTGTGAACCAGCTTGTGTATTCCCTATTTAAAAAACAAAACAAAAAGGTTTTAGCTGAGCTGTGAGACACGAATGCACTGCTGTCTTCAATTTTTCATCGGACCAAACAGGTGAAAATTCGATGGAGCAAGATCAGGACTATAGGGAGAATGCTTTAAATACCTCAAAAGTTTTTGCAGTGTCAACAGTATGGGCAGAGGTGTGTGGACATGCATTGTCATTCAAGATCACACCCTTGGAAAGCAATCCTCTGCATTTATTCTGAAGTTTAGGCTCCAGCTCTTTAGTGAGAATCTCAATGTAATGAGCACTGTTGGTTGTTAAGACTTTTTCCAGATAGAGTTTCAATACTGGCCCTTGAGAATCCCCCAAAATTGTAATGAGCAATCTTCCAGCTGATGGTTGACTTTTGAACATTTTCTTGCTCTGTGACTGAGGCTGTGCCCATTCCACACTCTGCTGTTTACTCTCAGTCTTGTAGTGATGAATCTGTATCTAGTCACTGTTGTTGTTAAAGTGCCGTCAAGTCGGTTTCCACTCATAGTGACCGGTAGGTTTGAACTGCTGATAGTGTGGTTCAAACCGAACTGGAAGTCCAGTGCATGATCCTGCAATGCCACAGGGCTTTTTTAAAGAAATGTTTACCTTCCTTCGATTATCAGTACAAATTTTGTTTGCAGATGTCCAAATATTTCTGTTTATACTCTTTGTTGTGCTCTTTCAGTACCCATCTTGCACAAACTTTGCCAAACTCAGTATGTCATGGATTATTTCATAGGCAGAGCCATGGCTGATGTGCAAATTATTTGCCACATAATCGATTGTTATTCATCCATTCGACAGAATCATTTCACAAGCATGTTCAATGTTGTCATCATCTGTGGATGTGGACAGGCATTTTAATATAACCAGAGTGTGGATAATTTTTGACTCACCTTCGTCTATACCTTAAAAAGCTGTTGTTATTATTGTTGTTGTTGTTAAGTGATCTTGAGTCTTTTCTGACTCATAATGACCCTGTATACTCACTCCGTCCTGTATAGGGTTTCCAAGGAACGGCTGATGAGTCTGAACTGCCAACCTTGCTGTTAGCAGTCTAGTGCTTATCTTAAAGCTCCACATCAGAACTCCAGAAAGTTATTAGTATCCAATTAAAATTTTCATGCAGTTTAAATCCTCCCATATGATTGTTCTTGTCTAAAAGTTACTACAGAATTTTATGTATCCACACCAATATTTTAATCTGAATTATTTAAAATATTTGTTAATCACACTTTATATCCCATAACCAAAGACAGTGCCATGCTTTAATAAACAACTGAGGAGAATGCTGGAGACATCTGGTAATATATAATAAAATGAATAGCATGAAAATATATTTAAAGAAATTAATCAGGCTGTTTGCATTAGGAAGTCCTCCACGTCTCGATGGGGAGCTTTTAGTACTGAGTAGAGCTCTGGTAGCGTAGTGGTTACGAATCGGGCTGTGAACCGCAAGGTCAGCAGTTCAAAACTACCAGCGGTTCTGCAGGAGAAAGATGAGACTTTCTGCTCCCATAAAGATTTACAGCCTCGGAAACCCTGTACAGGGTCGCTATGAGTTGGAACCGACTCCACGGCACTTAACAACAACAATAACAACAAGGATGTATTGAATTGGACTGCTAATCTCAAGATCAGCAGTTTGAAACTACCAGCTGTTCCCCGGGAGAAAGACGAGGCTTTCTGCTCCTATAAAGATTTACAGCCTCGGAAATCTTATACAGGGTTGCTATGATTCAGAATAGACTCGACCAGCAATTCAAAACATCAAGGATGTATCAGTTTATTGCAAATGAATACTCACTCCATCAATTAGACAAAGCTGGTCAAACGCAGAATCATAGTTCAGAGGCTTTTTTTTCTGTTTTGTAAAAGCAATAAAGACCAGATAGACTAAAATTTGAGAGCAATAACTCATGAGAGCTAAATTGTTAAGCGTTGGGCAGTCTCTTGCCCATGGAGATACAGTAAGTTCTAGGTTTTGAACATTCAATTTAATTACAACTTGTCCTAGTCCTTTAATACTGTGTAAATCTCTCTCACTTTTAAATGCTAGAACCCACTCCTTGTTCTTGTTGCTGTTAGGGGCTATGAGTCTGTTCTGACTCACAGCAACCCTAAGCACAAAGGAACGAAACACCCCCAGTCTGGCACCATCCTCATAACTGTTATCCTTGAGCCTACTGCTGTTGCAACGGTGCCAATCCATCACTGTTGAGGTCTTCCTCTTTTTCACTGACCCACCACTTCATGAAGCATGGAGTCCCTCTGCAGGAACTAGTCTCTCTTGAAAACCTGTCGGAAGAAGGAGAGAGAAAATCTGGCCATCCTGTCTTGTAAAAAGCATTCCATTCCGGCACTACTTCCTTCAACACGGACCTGTTTGTTCTTCTGGAATTCCACGGCACCTTCAATATGCTTCTCCAATACCACAGCTCAAATGTGTAAATTCTTCTACAGTCTTCCTTATTCATTGCCCAACTTTCACATGCATATGAGGCTACTGAAAATACCAAGGCTTGGGTCAGGTACACCTAGTCTTCACACTGACATCTTTGTTCTTCAACACTTTAACGGAACCCACTTCTACTCCCAACAAATTCTTCTTAACAAATATATTCACTTGCTACATGTGAAGCTTTTAAATCATGAAAAAGGCTTTGAGTCTTTTCTTGCCCTTTTCCTGCATAATGTAAGATATCTCAGGCTATGTGAGAGGATAAAGAAATAGAACAAAAGATTCTGATAAAAAATTAAAAAAAAAAAAAGATTCTGATCAAATAAAAAACCATTGCTGTTAGATTTTTGTGACTATAGGGCAGAATAGAACTGCCCCATAGGATTTCCCAAAGCTGCAAATCTTTATGGAAGCAGACTGCGGCATCGAAATAAAAAAGAGCATAGAGACATACGAGACGTTCAAAGTTTTATCATAGGTATAATTGGAGACTCATTAGGAAAACAGAAAGGCAATGGGAAAAGTTCCCAGACAAAAGACAGATAGCATCTCACATATTCAAGAAGTTTGTTGTTGTTGTTATGTGCCGTGGAGTCGGTTCCGACTCATAATGACCGTGCATAGGGTTTCTGAGGCTGTAAAACTTTACGGGAACAAAAAGCCTCACCTTTGTCCCGCAGAACAGTTGGTAGTTTTGAACTGCTGACCGTGAGATTAGCAGTCCTATTCGTAACCACTTAGGGGACAGTAAACAGATTGTTTTCAAACATCCAACAGATTGTTAGAATTGGAGAGAGCCAAAAGCATACTCCAGCCAGTTTTGTATCTTGAGGATTGTGAAGGGCTAAGTACTGAAAAGTACTTTAATGTTTAATAAATCTTTGTTAATCTCATTACTTCCTATATAGGTGACTTCACCACATTTTCGTAAACATTTCTGTAGAAATCTCACATAATTAAGCTTATGAAGCAACTGCCTCCTAGAATTGTAGAATGTACTTGGGAAAAGAAACCTTACATATTCTCTAGTAATTAGTTTAAAACTGCATTTTGGTGATTCCCAGCGCTTTCATTTCATTAGAGGGCCATGAAGTCCTGGAGTGGCGCTGTGGGATGAAACACTGGACCACATGGTTGATATGAGCCACAAGGTCAATGGATCAAAATCACCAGCTGCTCCTTGGGAACCCTATACAAGGTCGCTATGAATTGGAACTGACTCAACAGCATTTGACAATAACAAAGAGAGTCAACTTGGGAAGGAAAGATACTGAACAGGTGGGCTTTAGAACACCCATACCTACTTTATACAATGTTACCTTATTTTACTTGTTTGAATTCATATTTTATTTGGAAAAAAAAAAAAGCTCAGATTAAAAACAGATAGTGGAATTATAAATCAATTTTATGCTTCCCCACCCCTTATATTACATATAACTGAGCGCTGGAAACATAATATGACCTTCTCAAGGTTACACTGCTAGTTAATGGCAGAACAGGGACGAGACAAAATGTCTCTGGAATTCTGCTTTTCCTTATCTAAGAAGTATGCAAAAGTGTATGTTTGTAATATAATCATTAAGAAAATTGTACTTTCTACACATTGTTTGATTATTATGAGTTCTCACAAATCCATTGTTTTGCTCTCTCTGCAAACTTCTTCTTAGCTGTAGTTGAGTTGACTCACGGTGACCCCATGTGTAGAACACAGAACTGCTTCATAAAGTTTTCAAGGCTATATGACCTTTTAGAAGGAGATCACCAGGACTGTTTTCCTAGGTGCCTCTGGATGGCTTTGAACCACCAACTTCAAGCTGATAATCTCCACTCCTTTTCTTTATTTCTATAATCTGTTAAAAATGGCACAAGCCATCCCTCCCACCCTTCTTCTCTGATATTGAATGGTCTATTTCATGGATCATTTGATAATCCATTAAGATGGCCACACAGAACCACAGGCTACAAAATTATCAGAGCAGAGTTCTTTCTCAGGGCAGCCATCCCTCAGTCATCTCCACATTGCTGTTGTTAGGTGCCATAGAATCCGCACCGACTCATAGCAACCTTATGCAAAACTGAACAGACGCACTGTCTGATTCCACGCCAACCTCACAATAGTGGTTATGCTTCAGCCCATTGTTACTGCCACTGTGTCAATACATCTCATTGGGGGTCATCCTCTTTTTTTGCTGACCCTCCACTTAGCCAAGCATGATGTCCTTCTCCAGGTACTGATCCCTCCTGATAATATGTCTGAAGACTGAGACACAAAGAGTAGACATCCTGGATTCTAAGGAGCATTCTGGTTGTACTTCTTCCAACATACAGTCGTTTGTTCCTTGGACAGTCCATGGTACTTTTAATATTCTCCTCCAACACCATAACTCAAATGCGCCAACCCTTCTAAGGTCTTCTTTATTCATTGTCCAACTTTCAAATGAATATGAAGTTACTGAAAATACCATGGCTTGGGTCAGGTGCATCTTAATCCTCAAACTGACACCTTTGCTCTTGAAAACTTTCAAAGAGGTCTTGTGCAGCAGATTTGCCTACTGCAGTTCATCTGCATTTCTTGACTGCTGTTTCATAAGTATTGGTAGTAGATCTGATCAAAATGAAGTATTTGATAACTTCAATCTTTTCTCCATTTATCTTAACGTTGTTTGTTGGTACAGTAGTGAGAATTTTTGTTTTCTTTGCACTGAGATACGACCCACACCAAAGGCTGTGGTCTTTGTTCTTCATCAGTAAGTATTTTAAGTTCTCTTCACTTTCAGTAAGCAAGACTGTAACATCTCCAAATCACAGGTTGTTAATGAGTCTTCCTCAAACCCTGGTGTCATGTTCTTCTTATAATCCAGCTTCTTGAATTTTCTGCTCAGAATATAGATTAAATAAGTGTGGTGAAAGAATACAACCCTGGAGAACACCCTTTTAATTTTAAACCATTCAGCGTTCTCCTGTTCTTTTTCAAACAACTGCCTCTTGGTCTATGTACAGGTTCCTCATGAGCACAATCTAAGTGTCTGGAATACTCATTCGCCACAATGTTGTCATATCTTGTCATGATTCACACAATCAAAAGTCTTTGTGCAGTCAATAAAGTACAGGTAAACATCTTTCTGGAATCCTGGTGTGGATCTGTGGGATAAAGCTCTGGACTGCAAGAGTAGCTTGAACCACAAGGTTAGCAGTTCAAACTCACCAGCTGCTCCTTGGAAACCCTATACATGTCTCTATGAGTCAGAGCCAGTTAAATGGCACTTTACAAAAACAATAAAATATCTTTCTAGTATTTTCTGCTTTTAGCCAAGATCCATCTGATGTCAGCAGTGATATCCCTCATTCCACATCTTCATATGAATTCTGCTTGAACATCTGGCAGTTCTCTATCAATGTACTGTTGCAGACATTTTTAATATTATCTGTAGCAAAAATTTGCTATTTAATAATATTGTATTTAATATTAATTATATTGTTCAATGATTTCCGCTTTCCATTGGGTCAACTCTGTAATGGGTGCAAATATGGATCTCTTCCAATCAGTTGGTCAATTTCTTGGTATACATGAGTAGGTAACTCCAGTGCTACGTAAGTTTGTTGAAAGATAACAGTTTGTATACCATCAATTTCTGGGCTTTTGTTTTTTTACCAATGCCTTCAGTATACCTTGGACTTCTTGATCATATGCTACTCAATATTTTGCCACAAAATCCTTCACTTTTATAAGTCAAGGTTTCAATTTTTCTTCAGTTCTTCCAGCTGGATAAATGCTGAGCGTGTTCTTCCCTTTTGGTTTTCTAATATTAGGTCTTTTCAAGTTTCGCTGAAATATTTGACTTTGTCTTCTGGATCGGCCCTATGAAATTTTCTGTTCAACTTTTGTACTTCCTCACTTCTTCCATTTGCTTTAGTATCTCTATGCCAGACAGTTAGTTTCAGAATCTCTTCTGACATTGATTTTTGTCTTTTCTTTCTTTCTTGTCTTCTTAATGATTTTTTGCTTTCTTCCTGTATGATGCTCTTGATGCCATTCCACAGTTCTTCTGGACTTCGGTCATTAGTGTCTAGTTTATCAAATCTGCTCTTGAGATGATCTCTAAATTGAGATGGCATATGGTCAAGATCATATTTTGACTCTCTTGTTTTAATATTCCTGAGCTTCAACCAGAACTTGATTATAAGCAATTGCTGTTATGTTCCATAGTCTGCCCCTGGCCTTGTTTTGGTTGATGATATGCAGTTTTTCCACCGCCTCTTTCCACAGATGTAGTTATTTCATTTCTGTGTATCCTATCTATTAAAGTCTATGCATATATAATCACCTTTTATGTTGTTTAAAAATTATATTTGCAATGAACAAGACACGTGTCTTGCAAAATTCTACCATGTGATATGCATCTTCTAAGACCATTGCTATATTTTGCAGCTACTGATCTTCCTCTTTGTTTCCAACCTTTGTATTCCAAACATCAGTAATTATCAATATATCTTGATAGTATGCTTGATCAATTTCAGATTGAAGTTGTTGTTGTTGTTGTTGTTAAGTGCCGTCGAGTCGGTTCCGACCCATAGCGACCCTGTACAGGGTTTCCGAAATAGTTGTTACAATTATTCAATTTCACCATCATTGGTTTTAGTGGTTGGAGTATATATTTGAATAATTGTTGTTGTTAGGTGCCATCGAGTCTGTGCCGACTCATAGCAACCTTATGCACCACAGAATGAAGCACTGCCCGATCCTGGGCCAACCTCACTACTGTTGCCACGCTTGAGTCCATCGACGCTGCTACTTGGCCAATCCATCTCGTTGGGGTCTTCCTCTTTTTCTCTGACCCTCCACCTTACCACACATGATATCCTTCTCTAGTGACTGGTCCCTCCTAACAATATGTCTGAAGTATGAGAGATGAAGTTTGGCCATCCTGGGCTCCAAGGAGCACTCTGGGTGCACTTCGTCCAATACAGATTTGTTGGTTGTTTTGGCAGCCCATGGCATTTTCAATATTCTCCTCCAACACCATAACTCAAAAGCATCAATTATTCTATGGTCCTCCTTATTTACTGCCCTTATTTACCTTATTTAAGGTTTCACTTACATATGAGGTTAGTGAAAATACCATGGCTTGGGTCATGCGCACCTTAGTCTTCAAGATGACATATTTGTTCTTCAACACTTTAAAAAGGTCTTGTGCATCAGATTTTCCTAATGCAATACGTCATTTGATTTCGATTGTGTTGATAGTTGATCCAAGAAGAATGAAGTCCTTGACAACTTCAATCTTTTCCCCATTGAGGTGTATTAATATCACCCTATCGCAATGTAAAGAAAACAAAAATCTCACAATTGGACCAATAAACAACATTCTTATCAACGGTCTTTTCAATAACCTCATATAAATGTTAAAGCTGGACAGTGAATTAGGAAGACCGTAGAAGAATTAATGCGCCAGACTGAAAAGCCTTTTGAAATGCACGGTTGGAAGTTCAAGCTCACCACCTGCTCCTCAGAAACAGGGTTGCTATGGGTCAGAACCAACTCGACGGCTCTTATCAACAACAGCAACCTCACAGACAGCATTGTACTTCAAGACAGATCTTGAGATGTCTTTTTGATGATGAATGTGATATCATTCCTTTTTAATTAGTCATGTCCAGCATAGTAAACCATGTGAATGTCAGATTCAAAATGGCTAATATCAGTCCATTTCAGCTCACTAATGGCTAAGATATTGATCTTTACGCATTCCATATAATTTTTGACAACTTGCAACTTTCCAAGATTCATACTTCATACATTTCATGTTCCAGTTATTAATGGATGCTTTGCAATGATCTCTCTTCATTTTGAGTTGTACCCCATCAGAAATGAAGGTCCTGAAAGCTTTACTCCTTTCACATCATCATGGTCAACTCTATTCTGAGGAAGCAGTTGCATTTTGAGTGCCTTCCAATCAGAGGTGCTCATCTTCTGGCACTGTATCTGACAATATTCTTGTGCTATTCATCATGTTTCAATATTCAATATTCTGGTGCTGACAGTGTTTCATTGTTATTCATAAGGTTTTCAGTGACTAAATATTTGGAAGTATTCTGTCTTTCCTTTTTCAGAGTCTGTCTTAGCTGGAAGCTTGGTTGAAGCCTATTCATCATGGATGACCCTGCCAACATTCAAAAACCCAATGGCATAGCATCCAGCAGCACAACAACATGTAAGCCACCACAGTGGGACAGACTGACAGATACGTGGTGGTTTCAACTCTTAGCTTGATTAATCTGGAATTTATCCTTCTGTAAGCTTAGTGGTATAGGATAGTTTTATTTTTCCCAGACACAATTTATTTTTAACATGACTTCTCAATAAGTTATAAGTAACTTAAGGTGAGAGATATTATATAGTTTAAAAATAGTTGTCATAGTACTAAAATAAATCAGACTACCTGAGACATGTATCAACTTCTGTGAATCATGTGGATTTGATGTCAATCTCATCTTGTGTGTCTTCCTTTATTTCAGGTTCAAATAAATAATTTAATTGGTTCAATTTCATTTATTTTTCTCAATTCTAGCTAGTGTTGGAATATGAATTTTCATAAAGAAATTACTACCTTTTTAAGCATGTTCCTTTCAATTTTGTTTTGTTTTCTCATTAATATTATGTATGTTAAATAAGAACCCAAATCACTATCTATAACATTCAAATACTAGTTAAAAAAATGGAAATAGAATCCATGACAGTGAAAAACCACGTAAGTTTCCTTAGAACAGTTTAGGAAACCTTTCTGTTTCTACCTTTATTACTACTTCGGTATTCTTTCCAATCTGAATACTATAGGATGTGAAAAAATTAAATAGCAAAAACCATTAAATAGCAAACTTTGTGCATTGGATGAATTATAAAGGAACTGGAATTTTAAAAATGCTATCATTAGAAAAATAGGCTACATGAGTTTAAAAGAAACAATAACAATGATAAGTTACTAAAGTTCCTGGACAGCAGACCAAACACCCATCAATATTTTATGCATGTTTTATTTGCCTATTTATTCTGCAGTTCAATAAAAATTACATGTTACTATGGAAACATGAAAATTCACAGATACCTGCTCTACTCAGAAGTATGGCATTTCACTTTCTTAATGAAACACACACATCATTGGGGTTTAAGCGCCGTATTTGGCTATAACGTTTGGAAAATTAAATGCATTATAGAATGATCTGTGAACAGCTTTCGGTATTTGTAGATGGTTTTGCAAAAGTGCTCGAAATATGATCTCAAGAATTTGCGCCGTCAAGTCAGTTCTCACTCACAGCAACCCTGCAGGAAAAGCAGAGAACTGCCCCCACAGTTTTCTTGGCTATAGTCTTCACCGGGACAAAGTACCAGGTCTATTCTACACAACACAGCTGACAGTTAAGACCACTGATGTGCAGTCAAATGTGTCACCACGGTCCCACCAGGGATCCTCAGAAAATAAAAAATAAAGATACACAAATTTAAAGAATACAGTTAAAATTATCTCTCTTCCTCAAATGTATAAATAGATATTTTTTTCTATTCTTTTAAAAATACCTCCTAGAGTAAAGCCCAACTGCCAGTAGCAAAAGAATCTTTCAGAAAGAAAAACACACCGATTAGTCAGTTTCGTAGCGGCTAACCGAGGAGGGACTAGGGCATCCCTCAAGGATCTACGCACTGATCCATTACGTGTTACACTACTGTCTTAAAGGATGGAGGTTTGAGTCAACCCAAAAGACCTTCAGAACAAAGGCCTGGTGCTCTACTTCTGAAAAACCAGTCATTAAAATCCCTGTGGAGCAGTTCAACTCTAACACACACGGCGTCTCTGTACGTTGGAATCAACTCAACGGCAACTAGCAATGACAACACCACTCTTCTTCAGCACACCTGTTTCCACTCTCCGAAGCTCTCAGAATCCATTCCAAGGGGACCAAAAATTCCACACCAAGATTTCCCGGTGCCTGCCTGTGGTGGAAACAGTACCTAGTGATGTCGGCACAGGTGTCAGAGAGGTGGAGGAATCCTTCAAATCTGTTAAATGTGGAATAAAGAGGAGAATAACTTGAATTAAATTCCTGTCCCCACTTGAAATAGACTCTGACTGTGCCTCTGTACCTGGCCCTGATTTTTGCATGAAAATATTCCTTTTGTCCCTATCTGGTGCTAGCCTTCAAAAAGGAATAGGGTTTAAAAAGCAGGAAATAATGTGAGATTTTAAGCAAACAGTTCAATATTCTTTTAGAATGCTCTCTGTATTCAAAAGCACTTTGATTTATATCTTTAGGAGTCTTTGAAACTGTACCTCTTTTAAAAGACCATCCCTGATTTTGGGTCTTTGTTCCTTTATGAGCTTTGTCCCTGATTTCTAATATAGAGACCTGAGAGGTATGTTGTTAAAGGAAGGAAAAATAATTTTTAAAAGCGCCTGGCAAACTGTGTTAAATATGCTTTTGAAAATTAAGTTTAATATAAAGTTCAGTATAACCTTCACCATTGAAGGTATTGTCTGTGCTAAATAACTCTTCCGATAAAAATATCCTTTGTTTTCCTGTAATGTAATTAAAAGTGAACCCAAAAGGGCAGCAATAAATCAAGGTGCACAAAGGCAGAAAAATATTATAATTAATATTTAACATAAGTTTTGATTGCTTTTAGGGTAGGTATTAAAAATATCAATTAGAATATATATTCAAAGTTTTCTTCCTTTCCTATTACACAGTAATGGGAAGGGGCTATTTTTAATTCTGGATACTACAAACCAAATAATACATAGTCCCTAATTAAATAAAAGGCTGCAATTGAATTGAGAGTTTCTGCTGATGTCACACATAATGAGAGCACAGCCCCAGCTATGAATGAATGGCAGCTGAGCCCTGAGAATGAATTACAATGTTAGCATTCAATCAGGGACTAGGTATTGTTATTTGTAATAGATGTAGAATGATTATTATTATTTTTAAATACAGACAAAGGGAAGGAAATTTGAATTCAAAAATCTGAGACTAGGAGGCCAAAAGATTAGAGAGTATGTGATTAAACTGCATACACAGTATTGGAAAATGAAATGTACAACTTTACCAGTGAAAAATTGCTTTATATAGTATATATAGATAAATAGCTAGGTATAGTTGTATCCATATCTGTGTGGGGACAGATGTGTGCAGAAAGCCTCAAAAAATAATGCGACTTTCAGCGTGTACATATTTATTTTAAAATATTACGGAGGAATTTATGATAATATGAAAGGAAATGTGGTATATATTTAACTTATCTTGGACTCATCACAAACTGCTGTGATTTGCAGCCTATCTGAACTTACCATATTCTCTTTATAAGAATCTAATTTTCACAGGCACATTTTAATATTTCCATATGGTGACTTAAGTAAGTAAATCCAATAAAGCTAATTATTTATTGCTGTTGAATATTTACCATATGATTGAGTCACCATACAAGTGCTGTGGTGTCTATTTTCAAGTTATATAATAAAGTAGAACTGTCCCACAATATCTTCTAGGCACTGGACTGCTAACCCCAAGGTAGGTGGTTCAAATCCATCAGCCACTTCTCAGAAACCCTATACTCAACAATACTTAACAACACTGTTTATGAAAGCATATCTCCTGCTCTTTATCCTGTGGAACTGTTGGTGTGTTCAAACTACCGACCTTTGGGTTAGCAACTGAGTGCTTAACCATTGTGTCACCAGGGTTCCACTGACACAGCTGAAGGTGGGAAGGTTTAAGAGACAATTATTGCCTACTGCATTTTTGTTGATGGTGATCGAAATGTGGCATTGATTAAAGATAATAAAAGCACAATCAATTGATACAATGGATGACACTAAGGTATATACTTGTACAAAGTCGAACTGGCAACTTCTGGGATAGATATTTTGGCAACAACTACAAAGAAGGGTATTTGTAAAACAGTCCTTTACTGAGGCACACACTGAGGCTACTTACATGGAACCAAACACCTCATGCATTTGGTTTCTTCGTTTGAAGGTTCAGGATCATGGTTTGGCGGGACATCCTAGTTACTTGGCATGTTTTCTATGCTTCTGTTCTACCTCCTAACTCATGAGGTAATGTCTGGGATCTTAAAAGCCTACAAGTGGCCATCTTTGCTACAATTGGTCTTTGTTTGCTTACAGCAAGAGAAGAAAGAAGGACTAGAATATATGGCTGTTTCCATGAACAGTTGCCTCGTCTACCAGAAGACTTTTGTTGTCGTTCAGTGCTATTGAGTTGGTTCCAACTCCGTGACCCTGAGGAATAGCGTGTGGGTTTGAACTTGAGGTTTGTATCCCAGTGCTGATGTTACAATGCCGAGCCATAAAACTAGATTGCCTGGTTACCATTACTGAATATTTTGATCAAAGATTCTACAGAAGAATCCTGATTGACTGTAGGAAAATGCAGAACCGAGCTTCAAATTCTCATGCAATCCAGACTTTCTGTGATTATTTAGACTGCCAAAATTGTTATCCTGAGACAATCTTCCAATTTTAAACCAAAAATAACCCCTGAAGTCTTCTCTAAAGCAGTGAACACCTTAGTGGTAAAGAATGTCTTCCTTGAGCATTGTTAAGTGCTGTCGAGTCAATTCCAACCCATAGTGACCCTACATAGGGTTTCAAGGAGCAGCTGGTGAGCTAGAACCGCAGACTTTACAGTTCAAACAGCTTTGCAGTCTGGCGCATTAACCCACAGCGCCACACCAGGACTCCCTCCTTGAGTACAGTACTTTTTTAAAAGAACCACATACAAAGGATTGCATAGGATTCTTGCAGAGTTTATGTTAATTGAACAGAATAATTTGCAAATGAGTAGGGTTAGTATTGGCTACATAACTGGAAGAATATACTCAATGACACTAAAATCGATATGTCAAAAATGCTGAGTTAGTGTTTTTCTGTATATATTTTTAACATCAATTTCAAAAAAAGAAAGTAAAAACTATTTGAACACAGTTCTATTCTGGTACACAGGGCTCACCAGTAGTAAGAATCCACCAATGACAAGTGATGTTTTGCTAAGTCAGAATTTGATATAGGATGCATACAACTCTAGGATGAGAATATGGAAATCAGGTTAAAGCTGGAACATCTTTCCTAATAGTCAGAAAACCTGGAAATTTTGATGAAAGTGAGATAAAGAAGTAGTAGGGAGTTTTGAAAAGATGTTAGGATACTATTATAAAGTCAAAGTGCTGGTTATTAAGAATCAGGAACGAAGGGATAATTATATAGAAGATTTTCACTTGTTCTGCAGAACAGAGTTACTTGGTTGAAATACGCATCAACTGAAAATATTACTAGTGTTATCAACTGGACTTACTAGTGTTACACTGCCAATGTCACCAAACTAGAACATAACGAGAAATCAAGAAACATGCAAAGGTTCCTGAGGACTCAGATACTCTATTATAAGCGAGTTATAGAAACAATGCCATTAGCACTGCTTTAAATTTCATGTGCAAGAGAATTAACCTGCAGTAACTGTTGACAACAGACGCCACACTCTGACACTGTTCAGCTTAGTGATCTTGGGTAACTCCCTATCTTCTCTTTGCTTCAGTGTCTGGAAAGTGGAAATAATAATATCCTCTACTCAAACCATGCAGTTTAAATTATTTTAAAACACCAGCTCCTTGACATGGTTAGGTTCCAAAGAGAAGGACGTTATATGAAAATAGGCATCATCCAAATATGGAGGATGAGATCACTTCAAAAAATGGGTGATGACTACATCATACCATAACTGCAAAATTATATCATTACATAACTATCAAGTTACATCATTATATAACTGCCAAGCAACTGCAAATTACAGGCCAGCCAAGTTGCCACACAGCCATGACCATCACAGCCAACGTTGCTCTCACGTCTCAGTTTACTGCTTACTACTGCCCAAAGTGTGTAATTAATGAGCAAAACAGTCACATAATAGATTTTTTTTACTATCATCTTAAATGTGGAATGCTGAATCATAAGATAGTCATTAAGAGAGGAGAAAACATTTATAGAGGAGAAAACAGACGTTTTAAAAGAGTGTGTTTGTGGTGAAGGGCCATCAAGTCAGTTCTGGCTTGCAGCCACCGTGTATAAGGCTTCCAAGCAGCGAATGGTGGGTATGAACCACTGACTTTGTGGTTACCAGTCCACTGCTTATCCTACAATGCCTAGTACATATGAATCACTAACTACAGGTGAATTGCTTATTATTAAATGCTGAACCAATTTTTACATCTACTGTTTTTCTTAAAAAAATGTTTTTATTTCAAAATAGTTTTAGATATACAAAATACTCATAATTGCAAAAAGCATAAAGAATTTGCTATACCCTGCATCCTGTTTTCCCTAATGCTAGCATATCACATATTTATAAAGTCAGGAAATTAACATTGATTCAATACTATTTAGTAACCTAGACACCATGATCAATGTTTTTCATTCACCCACTGCTCAATTCTTGTCCAGGATTCCACATAGCATTTAATTGTCAAATTTCCTTAGGTTCGCCCACTCTGGGATAGTTCCTCACCCTTCTTTTTGTTTTTTTTTTTCCTTCATGATCTTGATAGGTCTGAAAAATACTAGCTAGTTATTTAGTAGAATGTATAAGTTTTAGGGGTTTTTGGTGGTGTTGGTTTTTTCCTACTGTAACAAATGACCACAAATTGCCTGGTTTAAAATAACATACATTTCTTATTTTATAATTCTGAAGATCAGAAATATAAAATTAGTTTTGTTACTGCTGTGTGCTTTCAAGTTGATTCTGACTCATGTGAGATACAAACAATTCCCACTGGGCCTCCTAGGCTATCACATTTATGGGAGCACATCTTTATCCCACAGAGCTGCTGAGTGGGTTTGAACGGCCAATCTTTCCGTTAGTAGCTGAGCGCTTGATTGCTGAGCATTCAGGGTTGGAGCATTCCTTGAGCCTCTAAGGAAGAGCTGCTTCTTAATGTCTTTTTGTTTACAGGGGTTTCCTGCAGCTGGAGATCAACTTCAGAAATTCTGAGATCCCTCAGACCTCCTGCTTTCCTTTTATAATGTCTCCTGTGAGGACACTGGGTACAGCCAGATAATGTAGGTCAGTCTTCTTATCTTAACATTCTCAATTCAGTCACATTTTAAAAAAATCCCCATTTCTATGAAAGTAACATATTCACAAATTCAACAAATTATGAAACAGATATCTTAGGGCATTCTGCTACTTGGCTTTTTTAAAAGTGACAAACAGTTAAGGCATATATATAATTCCCTAATCCACAATTCCAAAACAAAAATATATACAAAGGTTTATATTTTTCCCCTGTAAATTTGGTATAAACTCACTTGACATAAAAATCTAACCTGAGCCAATATAAGGCTATATATTATTCTTCTTTCACTTAATGGGAATATTCAGAGATTTTCCTTCTGGAATATTAATGTTTGCTCAGGAGGTGTAGTCCTCAATCCTGCTGGGGTGGTGTTGTTGTTAGGTGCCATCAAGTTGGTAGTGACTCATCTTGACCTTATGTACAATGGAATGAAACACTGCCCAGTTCTGGGCCAACCTCACAGTTGTTGCCACGCTTGGGTCCACTGATACTACCACTTACCCAACTCATCTCGCTAGGGGGTCTTCCTCTTTTTTCTCTGACCGTCCACCTTACCAAACATGATATCCTTTTCCAGCGACTGGTCCTTCCTGACAAGTGTCTGAAGTATGAGAGACGAAGTTTGGCCATCCTGGCCTCCAAGGAGCACTCTGGCTGCACTTCTTCCAACGTAGATCTGTTCGTTCATTTGGCACTTTCAATATTCTCCTCCAACATCATAACTCAAAAGCATCAATTCTACTGCAGCCTTCATTATTCACTGTCCAGCTTTTGCATCCATATGAGGTTATTGAAAATACCATGGCTTGGGTCAGTCGCACCTTAGTCGTCAAGCTGACATCTTTGCTCTTCAATACTTTAAAAAGTTCCTGTGCAGCAGATTTGCCTAATGCAGTACGTCGTTTGGTTTCTTGATTGCTACTTCCATGAATGTTGATAATGTTTTTACATTAAAATACCTTTGAAAAATCTGGAAATTTCTAAAATCCAGGTGTTTTATATACAAGAATATTAACCTATTCAAAAAACAAACAAACAAACAAACAAATTAAATAGAGGAAATTTATTTTCTTTTTGTCGTTGAAGTTTTGTAGTTTTCTGTAAGTCTTAGAGATTAGTTCCTTGTCTGATATATAATTGTCCAAAAATTTTTCCTGGATGTATGCTTTCTCTTTTTGCTCTATTTCTGAAATCTTTTGCTGAACATAAGATTCTAATTTTTAGGAGGTCCCCGTCACCTGATTTGTACTCTGTATTTTGATAGTATGTTTATGTCATATATGGAAACTCTGTATAGGGTCACTATAAATCAGAACCAACTGTACAGCACTTAACAACATTATGACTCTAAATCTGTCGCTTCCCCCCCCTTTGATGATTTTTAGAGTTTGGAGTTTTACAATTGATCTTTGGTCCATTTTGAGTCTGTTTTTGTATATGATGCCAGATAGGTCTTGTTTCATTTTTCTACAAATGAGTACCAAGTTTTGTCAGCACCATTTGTTAAAGAGACTATTTCTTCTCTATTTTATGTATTTCAGTCCTTTGTCAAAGATGAGCTGTCCTCAGGTGGATGGATTTCTTTCTGAATTCTCATTTCTGTTGCATTGGGCTACATGTCTGTCATTTCACAGTACAGGGTTATGTAAATATACCATGGCTGTGTAAGAGGTTTTGAAAAGGAAACATTAGAGACCTCCTACTTTGTTCTTGTTTAGTATTGCTTTGCTTATCCAGGTTCTCTTTCTTTTCTGTATAAAGATGAAGATTAGTTTTTCCATCTCTTTAAAAAATGAATGATGGAATTTGGATTGGGATTGTTTTTTATCTGCACAAGACTCTGAGTCATATTAACATTTCCACATTTCTGGTGTGGCGCTGTGGGTTAATGCATCAGACTGCAAAGCCATTTGAACTGCAAGGTCAGTCTTTCAAGCTCACCAGCTGCTCCTTGGAAATCCTATACAGGGTTGCTACGGGTCGGAATCGACTCGACGGCACTTCACAACAACAACAACAATGCATGAATACTACTCTTTGGAAACCCTATACAGGGTTGCTATGAGTTGGAACCAACTCGACAACACTTAACAACAACAACAATCCATGAACATGATATATCGTTCCATTTATGCAGGTTCTTTT
>NW_006408598.1:6532530-6534498 GCF_000296735.1 Chrysochloris asiatica
CAGGTTGTTAATTATTTTTGTATATTGATCATTTATCCTGCCAAATATGCTGAATATTTCCATGAATTCCAGTAATTTTCTTGCTGAGTCTTGGTATTTTCTATGTAGAAGGTCACATCACATGCAAATAGAGAAAGTTTTGTTTCTTCATTGATTTGGATGCATTTCTGTTTCTTAGCTTATTGCTTTGGCTGAAAAGGGCATCTTTGTCTGGTTCCTATTCACAAAGGAAATACTTGCAATCTCTCTCTTTTGAGACCAATTGATATTGGCTGCTGGTCTTATATGCATGTCCTTAATTATGTTGAGGAATTTCCCTCCTGTTACTGTTTTTTTTTAGTCAAGCTGTCAACTATTGTACCACCTGGGCTCTTTGGGAGTAATAAATAAATAAATAGGAAAATTTAGAAACAATGACCAATATAGGAACTATGTCATCCTACGATATCATTTACTATTAAAAGAAAGCAGAGTTTCTTAGGGAAATGTAAATAATTTCAGGTCTAAAGCAGGAAATGTTAAATAAACTGGCATTGATATTTTCTCAAAAATGTGCTGTTTTAGATATACTTTTTATTATCATTTAATGTTTTTTGTAAATTACCTTTAATTTTGTTACAGTTGCATTTTATAATTCATAAAATTGAAATTCAAGTTTTAAAATTTTTTAAATTGATTTTAACAAGTATTTAGTGTTTTATTTTTTTATTTTGATCAACATTTACTGAGTTCAGTTAACATTTGCTGAGATTGAGGCAAAAAATGAAATTTAAAAAATCATGAAAAATGTAGCAAGAATGTGTGTTGGATTTTGTCAAATACCGTTTCTGTATTTATCAAAATGATTGTTTGGTTCCATAACTTTATTTTATTAATGCAGTGGATTGCATTGCATATTTTTTGAATATTGAACCATCTTTGAATACCTGATATGAATCCCACTTGGTTGTGATAGTTTTATTTTGGTTTTGATATGTTGTTGGAATGTATAGGCTAGCTTTCATTGAGAATTTATGCATCTGTGTTCATGAAGGGTATTGGTCAATAATTTTCATTTTTTACTGATGTCTTTGCCTAATTTTGGTTCAAGGATTATGTTCATTTCATAAATGAATTTGAGAATGTTCCATCTCTTTCTAAGTTCTCGAATACTCAGAGTGGAATTGGTGTCAGCTCTTCTCTGAATGTTTGTTGAATTCACATTGAAGCCTATCAACCCCATGCCCTGCTATCTAGAATGTTGACTTTGTCACCTTGAAAAATATACAACAGCAAAAAGAATGCAGACACAATGCTCAAATTCTAAAAAATTAAGTGAAATGCTAAAGTAAATGTTAAGTCAGGCACCATTTTGATGTCAAGAAAGTGATTTGCTACTTCAAGAAAATATACCAAAGTTGAAGAGCTATCAATTTCTGTTATATTTTTTTCCCAAAGTAAAACCACCATGCCACTAACATATCCCAGAAACCATATCCTTGGTTGCAGAAAATACGCACATGGATATATCAAATCCACCACTATTTCAGCCATCAGTGAATCATTTGACAAGCACAAACAAGTTCAGCAGTTAGAGTATATGTTTTAGTTGTATGTCATAATGTAGTTTTGTAAATTTATAATTATACTTTTTAAATTTCAACTTTCTGTTTCAATTCCACTGATTGAACACAGCAAATATTGATCAAAATATAAAATTAAATTAAACATTTAATCTTCATTTAAGTTCATCAAAAATGTTTTAAAGGTGGTAATGAGTCCAATGATAAGGATTATAAGATGAAACTTTGTAGAAGATTAGAGGTAATTTTATTTTAAAAATTAAAAATTTATAAAATGGTATTAAAAACAATAGATTTTTGAGATAATACCAATAACATTTAATTTATAATTCCCTGCCTCTGATCTTTGTTGTTGTTGTTGTTAAGTGCCGTCAAGTCGGTTCCAACTCATAGCGACCCTGTACAG
>NW_006408598.1:6535543-6538019 GCF_000296735.1 Chrysochloris asiatica
CTCAGGAGTCCTGAGGTCTCACCACACTTTGTACTAACCAGCCCTTCCTCTTCTCTCTTTCATCTCCAGTTCAACCGGAGTCTATGGAACATGGTTGAACTCAGCCCACTTCTTCATCAAATCAGTCATATATCTTTAAGAAGCCCTGCTGTATTTGAATAGGAAATGATATTGTAAGACCATATCATTCCTACAATGGTCATTATTTCTAGATTTTCAAGTGGCCTATGGAATTTCTATTTATTTATATTCACATAGAAATAATCCTGGTGGTGCAATAGTTATGAGCTCAGCTGTTAAACAAAAGGTAAAATGTTCAAACTCATCAGCTGTTCTGCAGGAGAAAGGCCAGGAGATATGCTGCCATCAGCGTTGTTCATATTAAGGGCCATCAAGTCAGTTTTAAATCACAGAAACCTGTACAGGGTTTCTGAAGAACAGCTGGTGGGTTTCAATTGCTGACTTCTTGGTTCACAGTTCAGTGCTGATCCTACAACACCAAACCAGAAGTCTGCCGCAAACATTACAGCCTTGGAATCGATGGCACAGTTCTACACTGGGTCACTGTGATTCAGAATCTATACAACAGCATAAAACAATGCACGCATACACACACAGGAAGAAAGACATGTACTTAAGTATTGTATGTATGTTGTCAAGAGGAATTCTGTATTTATAAAGAGAGACACCAACTTTCCTATATAAAAATGGAATCCCTTATGAAAAAGTTCAATTCAAATTTAGCACTACAGCTTTTCTTAATTTCAAATGTATTGTAATTTACATGCAGAAAATCCCAGTTTTCAAGGACATGAAAACCAAAGAAAAATAAAACAAAAGAAATCCAAATGTAGTACCATCAAGTTGATCCCAACTCACGGTGATCCTGAATATGATTTCTAAGGCAGATCACAAAATTTCATCTTTTCCCCTCAGAGTGACTGGTGGGTTTGAACTGTCCACCCTGTAGTTAGCATTCTAGTGCTTATCCTACAATGCCACCAGGATTCCTGCAGGGACAAGAGGAGTTACAGAACTATTCCATAAAGACTCACTTGTTGTTGTTGTTGTTGTTGTTGTTAAGTACCGTGGAGTTGATTCCGACTCATAGTGACCCTGCACAGGGTTTCCGAGGCTATAAATCTTTACGAGAGCTGAAAGCATAATCTTTATCCTGAGAACAGTGGGTAGTTTGAAACTGCCAACCTTGCGGTTAGCAGCCCGATTTGTAACCACTATGCTACCAGAGCTCCTTAAAACTCACTTTATCTTATATTACAATCATTGGTAGTTTTAGAATAAAAATGCTAATACTATCACAACCAACTGTGATTATTTAAATCGTTCAGAGTTCAGTATATATATATATATTTTTTGTAATAACTCTCCCCCCTTCTATCATTTGAGTCCTGGTATGGTGCTGAAAGATAAAGCACTGTACTGCAAGGTCAGTCTGAATCGCAAGATCGGCAGTTCAAAACCAACAATTACTCCTTGGATACCCTATACAACGTTGCTATGAGTTAGAATCAACTCAACAGCACTAAACAAGAACAACTTCTGCCATTATTTAAGTGTTGTGTTATATTTATATTGTTAGAACATGAAGCATGACGTCTGAGTTCTATATGATATATATTGTTATTCTTCTTGTTGTTAAGTACCTTCAAGTTGGTACTGACTCATAGCAACCCTGTATAGCGTTTCCAAGGAGCCAATGGTGAGTTTAAACCACTGACCTTATAGCTCAAAGCTACCTTTCTGTCCAGCGCTTATCCCACAGTGTCATACGAGGACTCCATATATATATGGAGCTGCGGTAGCTTGTTGGTTATGAATCGGGCTGCTAACCTCAAGGTCAGCAGTTCGAAACTACCAGCAGTTCCGTGGGAGAAAGATGAGGTGTTCTGCTCCTGTAAAGATTTACAGCCTTGGAAACCCTGAGCCATACCAGGACTCCAGAGGCTTATAATTTCCAAATCATACACGCTTATCAAGGGAATATTTAAATGTACTCTCTAAGTCATCATAAATTTGCCTTATAATAAATAACTATATTCAGAGAGGCAGGACTTAATGGCAGATAAGGGAGAAGTGCAGCGAGGATCTCCATCAGCAATAACACAGAACATTGGATGAATCAAGTTCAGGGGACAATCTCAGAACTCTGAACCCATTTAAGGGAATATTTAGAAAGTTTGAAGGCTTACAGCCTGTGAAATTATAGGGGAAGCAAGAATCTAGTGCTTTCAGATCTCTGGGCCTTAGCGGCTCCTATCTCAGGCAAGACTGAATGGGGAAAAGGACCAGAGCTGCCACGGGTGCCTGAAGCTGACGAATTCTCAGAGAAAAAGGTGTGGACATTCTTTATTCTTTAGTATCTGTTCATTGGTCTCTGGATATCTGCGCATCTCCATTCTGGTGACTAGAGGGGTTGCTGGAGCAAGAAGACACCCCCCTTTCTACCCATTGAGGG
>NW_006408598.1:6552009-6557967 GCF_000296735.1 Chrysochloris asiatica
AATTGATGCTTTTGAGTTATTGTGTTGGAGGAGAATATTGAAAGTGCCATGGACTGCCAAAAGAACCAACAGATCCGTTTTGGAAGAAGTGCAGCCAGAGTGCTCCTTGGACGCCAGGATGGCTAAGCTTCGTCTCTCATACTTCGGACATATTGTCAGGAGGGCCCAGTTGCTGGAGAAGGACATCATATTTGATAATGTGGAGGGTCAGAGAAAAAGAGAAAGACCCCCAATGAGATGGACTGGCCAAGTGGCAGCATTGATGAACTCAAGCGTAGCAACAAAAGTGAGGTTGGCCCAGGATCGGGAAGTGTTTCATTCTGTTGTGCATAAGCTCACTATGAGTCAGTGCTGACTAGATGGCACCTAACAACAACAACAACAAGTGTTAATTGATGGTACATGGAGGGGACTATCATCATTGTAATGAAACAAAGTATATGATTTGTTGAATGTAAAACTGATGATCTGCCCTGTAAACTTTCACTCAATTCCCAATAAAAAACTTTTAAACAATAACAACATAATAATAATAATATTATGTCACTAAAAACAGTGATCTTCAACCATTAAAAAAAAACAAAACAAAAAGAAAGAACTATATTTATAATAAAACATGCAGACTATGTTCTTTCAGAACGTTTAAATAATTACTCCGGAATTTCCTCTAGATTATTTTTAATCAAAGAAGAAGAAGAAGAAAAGTCTCGAATCCTCTATGTTACTAGTAAGTGGACTGCTTTCAACAAGCCCTTACTAAATACCTACAATAAGCAGTATCATCTGTGGATGGATGATAAGACAAATGATCCCAATTCTCAGGCTTCATTCTGAATTCTGTCATCAGCAAACTGTGTGGCCTCCTGAAAGCCTATTTAGTCATATGATTATAGGCTCCTTCAACACTGACATTAATTCACTCCTGCAAAGTTATTCGCTGGTATCTAATGTCCCTTGCCATCATCTTGAGACAATAGTTGGTGCAAATACGATAAGGGGCATATCATGGATTACGTATCGATGACATAAAGGAGGCAGGCATAATAAGGAATGGAAAAGAAATTCTAAGCAAGTAGGACAATAAAAGAATTGTTTCTTTACTTTCAAGGAAGGCAAAGGATGCATTTTTTTATTTTCTAAACCCCATTCATAGTTGAGAGTTTCATCAATAAGCTGATTTTTCTGTTTGTTTTGGTCACAATCCAAGATACATTTTTGAACATGAGAAACTTCCCTGGAAAACATTGTTTTCAAGTTCAAATTTATGGCCCAGTAACAAGAAAACCCCGGCTTACTGGAGAGGATCTAGTTTTACACTAATATATATTTGGATATATCTTGCTTACAAAGAGCTGAGCATTGGATTCCGAGTTGAGGGTTAAAGGTAAAGTGTACTGTAGATAACAGTAACCAGTGGGGATTTTCTTCCTTTTTTTCAGGCTTCTGAGTCTTCAGTTTTCAAGGAACTATTCTGCATATTCTCATATAATGAGAATTATAAAGGAAATCAATGCTCTGAAATTTTTTCCTGCTTCTTACTCTCAGAAACATACTATTTAAAGTCTCATTAGAAACAAATTTACAATTATTATGTAATTCTTTTGTTACTAACATCTATCTACACACTAAGTTATTTAAAAGAGGGAGAATAATTAATTCCCCTGATCTGGGCCATTTCAAAGTGACCTAAAATCTTTATCACTGGGGCTTTTTCTTTGTATATACAAACAGGGAGTAAGGAAGAGGGGAAAGCAAACAGAGGCAGGGGCTTAGACAAAGCAAAGAGCTCAAGAATCATTTAAATAAAAAACTCAGTCTATCTGGTTAATTAACCATCCTTGACTTTCTCTCTCCTTCATTGTGAATGGCATTCCAGAGTGAATTTCACCTAATAGAATGAAAGTTTGAGTCTTTTTAATTAAATATGTGAGAGGAAAAACAGTAATAGAATCACTTCACTTCATGAACAGGGAAAGCCAATGTTAATTCATTATAATTTGAGGCTAATTATGTGTGGATGATGCAGAATAATAGTAATTATTTTAGATCCAAATCACAGCGTCTTCAAGCTATAAGATAGTCAGGGAGAACATAACCTACACTAAGGACTTCTAAATGACTCTTGGACTGGAACTGAAGTGTGATGGTGGTGGTAGGTGGGTGTGGGGGGAACAAGGTTCTCTTGACCAAAATTAAAAACAATCTATCCCATCCTTCTACAATCTAACTTTTCATCTATGCATTTAATTCCTTAATCTCACTTAAAATTACTTGCAACTAAAAAGAGCAACATTTTACATAAGCTTTAATATATAAATTTTATGCCGTGTTGGAGTTAATATTTTTTTACTAGTGCTACAGAAAATTAAATCATGCTTTAGCTGGGTCATGTTGTTAAACCCAGAACCAACAACACAAGCAGAACCTAAGAGTCTAGCACCTAGGAAAGATCAATTTCAATATAAGCAACTACTTGGCAGGATCGTTAAGGTTTTGCATCAATAGAGAAAAAGCTTTCTCCTAGAAATGGCACTATGAATTTGGAACTCCACCTTCCTAAACTGTGAGAGAATAAATTTCTGGTTGTCAAAGTTGTCCGTTTGTGGTATTTCTGTTCTAACACCATTAAATATATGTCACTTGGGTAGAATTCTGAACATTTAATCTGTTTTGAAAGTAGTTAAAAAACAAACCCATGGTCATTGAGTGGATTCCAAGTTTCAGCTACTCCTTACAACAGAGTTGGACTGACCCATAGGGTTTCCAACGCTGCAAATTTTTATGGGAATGGACAGCCTCATCTTTCTTCCGAGGAATGACTGGTGGGTTTGAACAGCTGACCTTGAGATTATCATCCCAATGTTTACCCCAGAGCACCAGCGGGGATTCTTAGAAAGGTATTATGAAGTTCTCAGGAATTGAGTGTTCAACAGAATGCTGAAAGATGATGCAAGGCCAGTTTTGGGTGTTTTTTACTTGTAAAACAACCTTCTTTCCAAGGGGAAACTATCCTTTATCCATTGTGCATGTTATTGGGGGACTCACAATTACAGAACCCCATTGTACACAGGGCTGAGCATGGGATCAGAGTTGATCCACACTGTGCTATCCATCTTTCCTTACACAGTGACGGACCCAAGTGCTGACCACATGGCTGAAGCAGGCCTTTTACAACTTTAATAGCTACTTAGATGCTGGGAGAGATAGGTCTTTCTTATTTTGGGATCACAATCTATAAAAAAACAAACAAAACAAGTCTGGGGTTGTAAATATTTAGCCTAGAGCTTCTAGCCAAGACATTCTTCCATGTGAGAGGATCTGGACCATCAGTGACAAGAAAAAATAATGCAAAACTACAAGGAGAATCTAAGCGATCTTCTAGCTGATATGAGAACTCTGATACCATTCTTTGAGCTTCTGAAACCAGCCCTTCCTGAAGTCCATTTAGCCCCTGAAATTTTCAATTGCATGATGGAATCTCTTTCTCTTTTACCCGGTTTTATTTTTAGGGAAGTGTTATAGATTGAATCATGTTTCCCCCAAAAGAAATATGGCTTGGAGCAAAAGAGGAAGAAGGAGTGTCAGGAATAGGAGGAGAATATGGAATTTATGGCTGATTGACTCTATGAACAACTGCCCATCACTATGAGTGGGGAGGATAGTGCTTGTACATTTAGAGCAAAGATTCTTTAAAAAATTCTGATCAAAGAGGGGAAAATGAAGAAAAGAATCTCAAATTCTTGTGGACTTCCGGCTTTCTGTAGGTATGAAAGCTGGATGAACCCCTAAAACTACTGTCCTGAGATGATATTTAGATGATAAACCAGAAATAAAACATAACTTTAGCTTAACTATTAAAGAATGCATCATTGATGGCGTCAAGTGTGGCAGCGGTAGTGAGGTTGGCCCAGGATCGCACATTGTTTCGTTCTGCTGTGCATGGGGTCGCTATGAGTCGGTTACGGCTCAATGGCACCTGACAACAACCACAACAACCATGACCACTGGAGTCCTGGTGTGGTGCTGTGGGTTAATGCATCAGGCTGCAAAGTTGCTTTTAACCTCAAGGTCAGTGGTTCAAGCTCATCAGCTGCTCCTTGGAAACCCTATAGAGGGTCCCTATGGGTCAGAACCAATTTGAAGGCATTCAACAACAAACCTTGAGCACTGTGCTCCTTTATGATCTATCTGCATGGGATCAAATTGAAAACAATACTAAAAAGGAGGGTGAAGTGAGCATATGTTAATGAGGAAGGAACCCTCGAGAAGGGATGGAAGTGGTTGCACAACCAGAAGAATGCAGAGTCAATGCCACTGAATTGCACACACAGAAATGGGTGAACTGGTAGATGCTTAGCTGAATAAATTCTCAGCAACAATGAAATAAATTTAAAAAGAAACATGCAAGTACTACCCTCATACTTGCAAATATGACACTGCTTGGTAATTGGGGCTGTCTTTTGTTATATTAATTAGGTCCTCATAGAGTAAGGTGAGTCCTAAACTTAACTATGCTGTTTTTTTTTTTATTTTAATCTTTTTTATTGTGAATTGAGTGAAGATTTAAAAGAAGATTATCAGTATTACATTCAACAAATACATTTTGTTTCACCTCAATTCTTGCCTCAATCAACAAGTTACCCAATTCCTCCCACTGGCTCTTATTTTCATTCCACCCTCCTTCCCAACTATTTCAACCTTTGTCCTCAGGCAAATGCTGCCTTTTGATGCTGAAAGGTTGACCATTGTATTCTGAGCTTACCTTAACAGTGTTATTATCCCTTTGAAAGGAGCTCTAGGAGACCTGGTGTGGCTCTGTGGGTTAACATACCAGACTGCAAAGCCTTTTAAACAACAAGGTCAATGATTCAAGCTCACCAGTCATTCCTTGGAAACCCTATACAGGGATGCTATGGGTCAGAACCGACTTAGGACAGTACTTAACAACAACAACATATACCTATCTACCACTTGGAAGAAAAATTCAAAGATCAGCTCAAGAAGATAAAGCCAAATATTACAACAAAATGTACAAGGATCTAGAATCAGAAAACCAAAAAGGAAGAACACACTCAGCATTTCTCAAGCTGGGGTAACAGAAGAAAAAATTCAAGCCTCGAATTTCCTTATTGAAGAATTCTCCAGGAAAATTAGTGAATGATGCAGAAAGCATTAAGAAAAGATGGAAGGAAATGGTTAATGTTCAACCATTTCAACAGGTAGCATAGGATTAAGAGCCAGTGATACTGAAGGACAAAATCCAAAGTGTATTGAAGGAATTGGCAAAGAACAAGGCACCAGGAATTGATGAAATAAAAATTGAAAACTTTCAAGAAAGTGAGGTGGCACAGGAGGCACTCACTCATCTTTGCCAAGAAATTTGGAAGACGACTATCTGGCTGACTGATTTAGAGAGATCCATATTTGTACTCATTCCAAACAGAGTGACCCAATGGAATGCAGAAATCATTGGACAATCTCTTTGATATCCCATGAGAGCAAAATTTTACTAAAGGTAATACAGAAATGGCTGCAAGTAAACATTGAAAGAGAACTTCCAGAGGTTCAAGCCAGATTCAGAAGAGGCTGTGGAATGAAGGCTATCACTGCTGATGTCTAACGGATCTTGGCTGAAAGTAGAGAATATCAGAAAGATGTTTACCTGTGCTTTATTGACTATGCAAAGGCTTTCGATTGTGTAGATCATAACAAGCTATGGACAACATTGTGTAGATCATAACAAGCTATGGACAACATTGCAAAGTACGAGTATTCTGGAACACTTAACTGAGCTCATGAGGAATCTGTACATGGACCAAGAGGCAGTTGTTCGAACAGAACATGGAAACACTGAATGGTTTAAAAATTTAAAAGGTGTGCAACAAAGTTGTATTCTTTCACCATACTTATTCAACCTATATGCTGAGCAAATAATCTGAAAACCTGGGTTCTATGAAG
>NW_006408598.1:6572930-6581796 GCF_000296735.1 Chrysochloris asiatica
TCTTATTTGATTGTTCCTGTAGTGCTTTACTGACTTCCTCCTTATTTTTCTCAATGCCATTGTAAAGTGTTTTGAAATATTTTATAATCATTTTTCTGAATTCCTTCTCAGGCATTTCCAAAGCCTGCCCTCCTTCCAGAATGTAATCAAAGTCTACTTCTAGGTCATTTTCTCAGACATTTTATCTTATTTCTGGACATGTGCTGATATGATCATCTACTTTTGCTTCTTGGACATGTTTAGTGTTTATCTACGACCTTAATATTTAATTGAGTATGTGTTTTGGTATTTTTTTATGCTTTCTGATTACTTCCAGGTAGACGTGATCAGGGTGTGGGCTTCCCTTTACACTCATCTTATTGCTTAACTCAGAGTAACTTTTACAGATGTTGTCTGCCCCCCTGGTATATGGCAGTTGGTATTGGTTCTTGCCTGGGTTTTGGTGTTTTACAGAGTGTGATTGTAGCTTAACTATATGGAGCAGTTGCTGACTCTTCTTGGGTACTATAGGGAGAGAAAGAATCCCCCAAATGTGGAAGGGGGAGCATAAAACAGCAAAACAGCAACAGGAAAGGGAAACAAGGGAAATAATAATAACAACAACAAAATCTAGACTGGACACTGTAGTCTACAATCACAGCAAGGGAAGAGGAGGGAGAGAATAAAGAAAAAAAAATCTTATATGAGTATGACTTTAATTTCCTCTTTCAGCTTCATGCCTTCAAAGCTACCTGAGAGATTTAAAGATGCCATTTTTGGTTGTTATGCTTTATCTCATGGTTTAATTTCATTTTCAGCCAGTTTATTTTTAAACTCCACACCCCTTAATCTGGCCTTTGTGCTACTAAAAAACAGTTCAGGGCCAGTTCTTGGGCTGAGAGTATCTGTGCACATGCATGGCAGAAAAACTCACCAGTGGTGAGGGTGGGTGGTGTCCACCTGCTCAGGCACCCCTCTAGTCACCAGATGGAGGTGCACACAGTGGGGGGGCCAAGGAACAGACATCAAAAACAGAAAATCAGAACAACACAAAGCCGACAAAGTGTGTTGTCCACTTTGCTCCAAGTTTCCCGCAGCATTTTTCCGTGTGTCTGCTCCTCCACTTGGTCTTGCCATTTGGTCTCACCCAAGTTGTCAGCTCCTGGCCAACAAGCCCAGCAGATTCAAAAGTATACAATTTCTTACTTCTGCTACAAATTCCACTAGCTATAAGCCTTCAGACTTTTAAAATATTCCTACCTATGTGTTTCTGAGTTTTGGAGGTTTGCCCTGGATCTGCTTTGCCTGGTATTCTGTGGTACTGCTGATGGCAAACCTCACTGCTCCTCCACTCTAGCTGCCATCAAGTCCCACCTCTGCTCATTAGTTTTTACAATCCTAGTCACTACTCACTAAAGAGAGATGCACAGCACTGTCTTGGTGGACTGTTAGGTCAACTGACCATGGTATATCCCGAGACTGTGGTCCTGAGTCCTCAGGCCAAACTGCTCATTACTTCAAGGTGTTTTATCATGTCTAAGAAGTTTTCAACAATTTGTCCTTTGTATATTTCACCATATTCAAAAGTATATTTGCAGCAAAGGTAATATTCCCATGCACAATTATCCTTAGACAAACCCTTCCATATGAGGATGAATCAAAAAAGATCAGCACTCCAATTATATTAAAATTTCTGCTATCTGCACTGTCTTATCAATGCTTACTGTTTGAGATCACAGCTATATGGGTATGAACATGGAAATCCACAAACAAATTATTCAATAATGCTCGAAGGAACGTAAACATTTCTTTAAAAAAAAAAAAAAATTCATTACTGGTGATGAGACATGGATTCATCACTACAAGTCTAAGAGTAAACGGCAGAGTATAGACTGGAAACATCCCCAATCACTGACCAAGAAAATGTTCAAAACTCAACCATCTGCTGAAAATTGACACTCACAGTTCTCTATGATTTTCAAGGGCCAGTATTGGAACAATAAGAGGAAAAAAGTTCAACAACCAATAATGTTCCTTACATCAGAAAACCTCAGAAGACCTGAAGCCTAAACTTCAGAGTAAATGTTATCAAAGGGTATTGTGATCTTGCATGACAATGCACATCCTCACACCTCTGCCCACACTATTGACACTCTATAAAAATGTCTTCTGGAGATGTTAAATTATCCTCCCTATGGTCCTGATCTTTCTCCATTAGGTTTTTACCTGTCTGTTCCCCTGAAGTAGCCCCTTAAGGAAGAAGATTCACCTCTGATGAAGAGAGCAGTGCAGTCGCGGTTGGCAGTTCAGCCTAAAACATTTTTTTAAAATAAGGGAATATGAAAACTTGTTGACAGATGGACAGTTTACTGAAAAACAAGGAGATTATGTTAAAAAATAAGGCATCTGTCTTTTCTCAGTGTAGATTAAGATAAATTCTACAGTGAGAGTGTAGTTAATTTCTGACTCACCTTTGTACTTGTGGATATACTCCCACTACCAACGTAAGAATGCACTCATAGAATCGATTTCACGATTTGGACTTCTAGTTTACAGAACTATGAAACAATGTATTCTGTTTTTTAAAGGCACTTATTTGTGCAATTTTTATTTTGGCAGCAACAGCAAATTAAGACATGGAGCTAAGGTGTGTTTGTCCTTTGTTACATAAAATATACCTTCAACTAATATGACATGAAGAGAAAAAAATTTTTTCAATTGCATACTTGAAACTAAAAATACAATAAAGCATAATCCATTAAGATGAAAAAAAAAAAAGTTCCATATCTATTTGAGATGACTCATATGACAATTTGTCAATAGTGTAATGATAAGCAGTAAATTTGCTTACTTAATCTATGGGGACTTGAAAGAAAATCAATAATAACACACATATGAATCACCAAAATATTTACATGAGTTAATTTACCTGGAATTTAAATCAGCATTGAAAAATATTTTCTGTAATGGGACAGGTAAGTATTTTTTACTTTGTGGGTCATGTGGTCTCAGTTACAACTATTCAATTCTGCTATTAAAGTTCAAAATCATCCATTGATTATATGTAAACTTGTGATCTTGGCTATCTTCCAATAAAACTCTTTCAAATAGCAGGTAATGAATTGGATATAATTCATAGACCACAGGTTGCCAACAATTGGGAAAGAATATCAGATCTGTATACTGTACTAGGTGACATTTTTAAATCTTCGAAAGTTCCAAACTCATGTATGTAAAATTTCCCGACTTAAGGACTTTGCAACACAGTAAGAAAATGAGGCAAATTTGTTCCTAAATAATTATTCACACCAAACATCAACTATGTTAAAAGTCATATAAGACAGAATTATTTTAAGCCCAAGGGTGAAGATTTAATCTACCAAGAGTATTTTATCCCCACTGGCATCGAAGCCTAGGTAGATTATTTAGCCATGATGTCACTTAATCCCATGTTATTCCTGTTGCTCTATGATGGAGAGGAAAGCACAATGATCGTACCTTGTCTTAGGATGGATTTTCTAGCAAATCAAAACCAGTGAAGCTTACATATTAAGAGACGTTTATATTAAGGAAATGGATCACACTGTTGTAGAAGCGGTCAGTCCCCAGTTAGCTATCAGGCTGCAGGTTTCTGACTCACATAGCTGCAGGGCTGATGAACTACGAATCTGGGCAGGCCAGACCCCAGGCTGGCAGGCAGATCTAACAGGTAAGAAGGCAGTCTGCTGACAACTACCAGGATCAGCAGGTAAAAGAGCAGGTGAGTGGTTCAAGTCCAAAGAATCAAAAATTGGAGGATAAGTCAGATGCAAGAACCAGTGCTTTGCCTGAGTGAAGCAGGCTGCACACACAAGGACACTTCATTTCAGTTGATTAACTGCTCACAGCAAACCTCATCATAGAGTTGATTACATTTCATTAGCTCTCAACAAGGGGATAACTCCATCTCAACTGTCAAGTCACTGAGAATCCTGGCCCAGTCAAGTTGACGCCAAATCTTAACTATCACAGACCTCTTTCTCTGTCTTATTGAGTCTTACTGAAGCAGTAAGGAAGCACTCAACTGCTAACCTAAAGATCAGCAGCTAAATCCTATCAGCCACTTTATGGGAGAAATATGTGGCAAACTGCTTCCATAAAGACTTCAGTCTTGGAAATCCTATGGAGGAGTTCTACTCTGTCTTATAAAGTGACTGTGAGTCAGAATCAATGTAACAGTTTATGTCTACAAATGATCTTCAAATGATAGAAAGGATACTGGGTAATCACATGATAGAATTTTGCAAGACTAAGGATTTATTCATTGAAAATATCTTTTTAAAGAACACCTGGACCTCACAATATGGAATACATAGGATTCAAACTGACTACACAGATGGGAAGAGATGGTGGAAAAGCTCAATGTCATCAGCCAAAAGAAGGCAGAAAGCAGACTGTGAAAAGACTCAATTATTCATATGCAAGTTCAGGTTGAAGTTGAAGAAAACGAAAACAAGTCCTCAAGAGCCAAGATATGACCTTAAATACATTCAACCTAAATTTAGAGATCATCTCAGTAACAGATATGCTGGGTTAAATCTGTAAGAGTTGTGGGAAGAGTTGTTAGATCATCAACAATATCATGCAGGAAGAAAACAAAAGGTTATTAAAAGAAAAACTTCAAACCTCAACTTGCAATATTGAAGGATTCTATGGGTAAAATATTGAACAATGCAGAAAGCATCAAAAGAAGATGGCATGAATACACAAAATCACTGTAACAAATATAAACAGACTATGTTCAACCACTTTAAGACACAGGTATGATCAAGAGCCAAAGATACTGAAGGACAAAGTCCAAGGTACAGTGAAGGCATTGGCCAAGAACAAGGTTCTGGGAAGTGACGGAATTTAGAGTGAAATCTTTCAATAAGTTGATGTAGAACTGGAGACACTCACTCATCTACGCCAAGAAATTTAGAAGACAGCTACTTGGCCAACTGATTGGTACGAGATCCATATTTGTACCCATTCCAAAGAGAGGTGACTCAATGGAATGCAGAAATCATCAACAATATCAGTAATATCACATGCAAGTAAATTTTGCTAAAGATAATTAAAAAACGACTACAACATTGCACTGGCAGAAAAACTACCAAAGATTCAAACTGGATTCAGACAAGAACATGGAAAGAGGAACATCACTGATGGTCCCGTGCCATCCTTACAATTGTTACATTTCAGTTGATTGCTGCTGCCACTGTCCCAATCCATTTCACAGAGGCTCTTCTTTTTCAGACTCCCCACTTTACGAAGCGTGATGTCCTTCTCCAGGGACTGGTCCCTCCTGACAACATGTTCAAAGTATGAGACACAAAGTCTCACCATCCAGGCTTCTAAGGAGCATTCTGGCTGTACTTCTTCCAACACAGGTTTGTTTGTTCTTATGGCAGTCCTTGGTACTTAGAATATTCTTCTCCAACCCTATAAAATTCAAAGACATTGACTCTCCTATGGTTTTCCTTATTCCTTGTCCAACTTTCACATACGTATGAGGCAACTGAAAATGCCATGGCTTGGATCAGGTGGCACCTTAGTCCTCAAACTGACACTCCTGCTTTTTAATATTTTAAAGAGGTCTTAAGCAGCAGATTTTCTTGTACAATACATACTCATCTGATTTCTTGGTGGCTGCGTGCATGAAAGTTGATTGGGGAGCCAAGCAAAATCAATCTTGTCTCCTTTTATCATGGTGCCATTTATTGGTCTATTTGTGAGGATCACTGTTTTCTTTACATTGAGGTATAATCCATTATGAAGACTATAGTCTTTGATATTATCAATAAGTATTTTAAGTCTTCTTCTCTTCCAGCAATTAAGGTTGTCATCTGAATATCAAACATTGTCAATGAGTCTTCCTCCAACCCTAATGCTATGTTCTTTTTCATATAATCTAGCTCCTCAGATGATTTACTCAGCATATATACTGAATGCTGTGGATATAACCCTGGTGCACACCTTTCCTGATTTTAAACAATTCAGTATCCACACCACTCATCTGACACTTTGTTATACTCAGCTGTCTTGAATGTTGGTGCGATGCTGGAAGCAATGCCACTGGATTTTTAAATACCAGCAGGGTCATCAATGGTGGACATGTTTCAGCTGAGGTTCCTGACTGGAAGGAGGAGAGATAGACAAATTCTGAAGGTTTAGTCACTGAAAATCTTATGAATAAGAGCAGAATGTTACCAGATATAATGTCAGAAGAAGAATACATTATGAATAGCACCTGGATATTGTCAGAGATAGTGCCAGAAGATGAGTCCCTTGGATTGAAAGTCACTCAAAATGTAGAGTTGACCATAATGGCACAAATAGAGCAGAGCTTACAAGACCTTCATTACCTGAGGAAACACAATTCAAAATGAGGTGAAATAGCTGCAAACGTCCATTAAGAATCAAAACATGAACCATACAAAGAATGAAACTAGGAAAATTGTAAGTTGTCAAAAATAAAATGGAACTCATAAAGGTCAATATCCTAGGCACTAGTGTCATGAAATAGACTTGCACTGGCCGTTTTGTATCAGACAGTCTTATAGTTTTCTATGTCAGGAATGACAAATTGAAGGGGAGGGACATTGCTTTCATCGTCAAAAATATTTCAAGATTGGTCTTCAAGAATGATGCTTGCTGTCTGTGATAGGATAATATCCATATGCCTACAAAAAAGACCAGGCAATACCATTATAATTCAAATTAACAAAGGTAAGCATTGAACTGCTAGCCAAAATATCAGTGGTTCACACCTGCCAACCACTCCTGGGAAACCCTATATGGGGTCCCTGTGCATTGGAATTGAATTCATGCTATTGAACAACAAAAAGGCAACATTTAAGATGAAATGCTTCAACACTATCAAGTTAAGCTAGCAATGACAGATAGGTCGGGTAAAGCTGTAACTACAGGTCTCACGCTTTTTAACCATGACCGCTTTTTCATGGAAATCTAGGACTTCCTTAAATGACAAGGTGAGCTGCTTGACAATGTGTAAGTGAAGTCAAAACTTATTGCTATACTATAGAAATAAGGAGTTCTGGTAGCATAGTGGTTATGAATCGGGCTGTGAGCCACAAGGTCAGCAGTTCGAAACTACCAGCGGTTCCACAGGAGAAATTTGAGGTGGTCTGCTCCCGTAAAGATTTACAGCCTCGGAAACCCTGTGTAGGGTCGCTATGAGTCGGAACCGACTCCACGGCACATAAAAACAATCATAGAAATATTTATTACACAAAAAATATCAAAATATGAACTCATTATTTTTCAGCATGACCTACAGCTAGGTCTATACGCTTCTGAAGGTGGTATTTCCATCTTTCACTGTACGATAAACATTGGACTGCTAAGCACAAAGTTGGTGGTTCAACCCCACCAACTGTTCTTCTGAAACTCTATACTGGCTTTCTATGAATTGGAGCCAGTTCAACGGCTCTTAACAGTAACAATCTTTCTCGTAAGAATTGTGTTCTTTAATTTTTACCATCTCCTCAGGATTCTTACCATGTTGCTTTACAATGTTCTTGGAGTTTGGATAGCAAAACGAATTCTGAAGGGATAAGATTGGGGCTGTGGAATGGATGAGGTAAGGTTTCCAAACAAATTTTCATACGATAGTCCTTGCTGCACTTGAAGATTATGTAGATGCATTGTTGTGTGTAAAAAATATTCTCCTAAATGTATTTTCTGGTCTTTTTCTCACCAATGCACATTTCAATTTTTAGAAACTTCTTCATAATATGTATGTAACTTTCAAGAAAATCTATCAAGAGTGTTGTTCTTATATACTGTCATCAAGTCAGTTCTGACTCATAGTGACCCTGTATAGAATTTCCAATGAGTGGCAGGTGGGATTGAATTGTTGACCTTGTAGTTCAAACAGTCCTTGCAGTCCAGTGTTTAATCCAATAGTGCCAGACCAGTACTCCTCCTTTAGAATCTCCAAAAAAGTCACCATAACCTCTGAGCTGACCTCTCTGCCTTGAATTTGACTGGTCCAGCAGATCCCTTTGAAAGTCTTTGGTGTTGCTTTTTAGATCATATTGGTAAATGCAATACTCAGCCCTGGTTACTATTTATTCCATAAAATTATCTTCATTAGCTTTGATCTTGCTTTAAAGACAGAAGGGCAAATAAGTTCTTTGAACTAGCAGATCTTTGTATTGAGAGAACTTGTCTGCAGTCACCTACTGATTGCAGAGATACATTGAAGCAAGTTTGGTTGGGAATAAACAGTGCATTATGAACTAGATGCCAAGTAGCAGTATTTTTTAATTTACCCTCATATATCAAAATACACTAATTTAAAATTATCATTTTGGGTTATGTGTGTAACATTTAAGACTAAAATCATTCATGTGCGTTAAATGCTATGGGTCTTGTGTGTTTGCCTAGTGCAGTAAATATACATTTGCTGGATTAAATGAAGAAAATTTGTACTTCCATGCCTGTAGACTAAAATGTAAAATTTTATTCTCCTATGGAGTCTAGTGTGGTGCTGTAGGAGAAACAATGGACTGCTGACCACCAGTAATCTCCTTGGAAACCATATACGGGATCTCTATGAGTCAGCACTGACTCAACGATGCTTAACAACTATAAGGGAAATAATAAGAAGCATTGGTGGTGTATGGAGTTAAGTGTTGGACTGCTAACCATAAGGTCAATAGTTCAAAAAGCAACAGCCACTCTGAATGAGAAAGATGAGGCAGTCTGCTCCTATAATGATTTATAATCTTGGAAATCATCTGGAGTTCAAACTGACCTATAGGGTTACTTGAGTTGGAAATGACTAGAAGACAGTGGTTGTTGTAGTTAGGGCCAATTCCACTTTATCAATGAATCTTTT
>NW_006408598.1:6584035-6585970 GCF_000296735.1 Chrysochloris asiatica
AGACTTGAATTTTTTCTTCAGTTTCCCCAGCTTGAGAAATGAGGAGCATGTTCATCCTTTTTGGTTTTCTGATTCCAGATCTTTGCACAGTGGTTGTTGTTGTTGTTAAGTGCAGTCGAGTTGCTTTTGACCCATGGCGACCCTGTATAGGGTTTCCAAGGAGACTTTGGTGAGCTGGAACCACCAACCTTGCAGTTCAAATGGCACATTAACCCACAGCGCCACACAGTGGTTACATAGGATTAATTTCCTTGGAACAGGGCTTCACTTTAACTTCTTAACTGGCCATCACAGGAGAGAACCACATTTCCTTCTTTACTGGACCAGTGAGTTTAGGGACATGTGCTTCCAACTAGGTCTGACCAGTCTCTATGGACTGTTTTTATCCTTATACACTATGGTTTGCTTTTCTCTTCCATTACAATTTTCATCCTGGCTTGTTGAGTCAATCTAAGTGCCTCATTTATGAAAATTCCTTTTTCTATGTTTACTATTTTAAGTTCTTCCAGCTTATAAGAACCCATGACTGCCCTACATTAGTTATTTCCTACTGAAAATCTCTCTTTAAATAAATCTTCTTGGCTGTTGCTAAATTCTCTGATTCAGTGGATATTAAAGGTACCTGCTCAATGGGTGTTGTCATTTATTTCTCTGGTCATTTTTCAGGTACCTCATTACTTCCCATTAGAAACCATAACAAAGCATGGGTCCTGTCATCATCAAGAGGAATGTTGCAAAAGCTAACAAGAAAAAGGACTTAGAGAAGAGCAGCTCTGGTAACAAGAATGGAAGCAGGAGGAACAGTCAAATATGACCTACCACAAGGTGTTGTTTTCAGGACACATATTGAAGGATAGATCTTTATGTTCAGTGTCTACTTGTTCTTATTGGTTTATTGTATTTAATGGTCCAATTAACAATTGTCTTCAAGCAAATGCCACCAATAACACCAATCAAAAATCATATGATAATCTGTTAAGGTTTTATGAATAACAAACCCAACAACAGTATTAACAGTTAACATTAACAACCAATACTTTCAAAAGGCTTACTGCATTCCCAAAACCCTGGTGGCACAATTGTTAACTGCTTGGCAGCTAACTGAAAAGTTGCTGGTTCTAATCTACCCAAAGGTTTCATGAGATGAAAGAACTGGCCACTTGTTCCTATTATCATTTCAGCCTAGGAAATCCCATGAGGCAGTTTTAGTTTGTCACATACGTTCTCTCTGAGTCCAGTTGCTGACAGACAGATAATAATACTATGCAACAAGCCCTTTTTAAACTTTTCAAATTCAGTATCCTCTGGGGTCCCAGGAGCAGATATAAATCTGATGCCACCCAACTCTCTTCAAGATAGTCATCTAGGTGAAGAGACATAAATACAAGAAGATAAAGCAATTTCTATGGCAAAATAGCTTATAGATCTTAGACAAATATAACCCAGAGAAAGGGAACGATTTGTATTAGCCTTCATAAAGCTAGACGCAAGTTTGAAAGAAAGACTGTCATGCCAACAAGGGGACATGTACACTATTAAAAAATAGGCAAGGACATATCATTCCCCCATTCACTTCAAAACACCAGCTTTTTGATCAACCAACAACTTAATTTTGTGCTTTTTGCACTTCAAAGTTCATATATTCTGGTATAACTGCTTAAAATGGTTTGTCATGTATTAGCATTAAGCATTTACAGACATGGGGGTAGGTTAAAAGTATTACAAATTAGAAGACAGAGTTTGAAAAATACTTTGCAAAGCCTTTGCCATTTCACCCATTTTGACATGCAAAACCTAACCACAGCATCCATACTTCCTATGTTACTTGTTGTTGTTGTTGTTAAGTGCCGTCGAGTCGGTTGCGACCCTGTACAGGGTTTCCGAGGGTGTAAATCTTTACGGGAGTAGAAAGCCTCATCTTTCTCCCGCGGAGCG
>NW_006408598.1:6587420-6601140 GCF_000296735.1 Chrysochloris asiatica
AAAAAAAAAAAAAAAAAAAAAAAAGGCACAATAGGAGACAAGTAAAACTGTGTTAGGCACATGAATCTGGGGTGGTTGTGTGCCATGTAAAGATGTATCCTCAAAGAAGTCAGGTGTAAACGGATGATGGGGACTGATAAACAGAGACTGTGGAAATACCTGGACAGCGTCTTTGTTTCCCTAGCGCTCTTCTCTTTCTACACGGTTGTTTTGCTCTCTGGCACTTAGTTATTAAGTAATAGCTGACTCCCACTCAGGGCCCATGACTTTATAGGAGACCATTTCATCTGCAATGTTGTCCAACTTTCTTAATGTGATCTTGACCTAATGAAAGCAAATGAGTGAATGCAGACACCAATGGACATTGCTTTTTATAGAGGCAGAGGTCCAGCCCATGATGTTAATGGCATTCACAAATGCAACTGTAGCATATATGACCTTTGAATGGCTCTGCATGTGTCAGAATACAATTGTTTTCAATGGCTAAGTTCTCAGCAGGAAGTTACCAGACCTTTCTTATGAGGTTCCCCTGGGTCAACTCAAACCTTCAACCTTTTGGGTGGCATTGCCCAGGAACTGCACATAATACTTAGGGAACTCACAAAATAACATGGAAAGACACAGAGAGAAGAAGCAAATAAAGGACGAGAGCACTGCCACTGACCAGGCAGAGGCACCATAGCAGACGCTAGCATTGTCTGGCCCAGAGGACCTTAACTATTTACCTTTGTCCATAATGATCTAGGAGTCCTGGTGTGGCGCTGTGGATTAATGCGCCAGATTGCAAAGCTGTTTGAACCACAAAGTGGGCAGTTCAAGCTCACCAGCTGCTCCTCGGAAACCCTACACAGGGTCGCAATGAGTCGGAACTGACTCGACAGCACTTCACAACAACAACAACAACAACATATTGGTCTAACTTCTACCTGCCCAAGCCAGCATCTCTTTTCCTGGTGGTTTTCTTTAGTTGGCAGAGCTTGCTTTTCCTGGATATGTAGCAGACTAGAGTGCCAGGGGATTGTTGTTGTTAAGTGCAGTCAACTTGGTTCCAACTCAGAGTGATTCTGTATAGGGTGGTGAGTTTGAACCGCTTACCTTGTGGTTCAGTGCTTTATCCCAGTGCCACACCAGGAGATTAGAGCCCTCAAAACAGATGTAAATTCGCCTGACAGGGATTGATGTACAAAAGGCATAGCTAGCTTACCCCTGTGAGACACATACACTACACCACCTCCCAGCATTCCCCAGTGGGGTTACGCTATCATTATCTAGTGAGAACTTACTTAATAGCACTCTTTCTTAGCTGTTTTCCTTCCCTGGTTCTGTAACAACAGCCAGAGTTTCCTAGGATCACATTTATGACTTAGGCCAGCACTTCTCCCTCCCGAGCAAGGAGCTCTGGTAGCATAGTGGTTACGAGTTGGGCTGCCAACCTCAAGATCAGCAGTTTGAAACTACCAGTGGTTCCATGGGAGAAAGATGAGGCGTTCTGCTCCTGCAAAGATTTACAACTTTGGAAACCCTGTGCAGATTCACTCTGAGTCAGAACCGACTCCACGGTACTTGACAACAACAGGGTCATTTTTGGCCTTCACATGTGTGCATCTAGTGGAGAGACCAAGGATGTGGCTAACAGCTTTCAGTGTTCAGGACAGCCCCCAAGAAGAAATAATTATTGAGCCCAAAATACTCTTAGTGCAGACGGTGAGAGGCCCTGACATACAATCAGGAATTAAAAAGAAGTTTTTGAACTAGGAAGAAGTTCTAGATTTGGAGTTTTGAAAAGTCTGCAACTAACCGACCAACCAAACACAAAACTTAGATGCTTGCAGGTGTGGGATGTGTGGCCAATACACAACCAATCTTATTATATCAACTGAGAGGCACTTAGGCGACACCTCTTTTAAATTCAGCATGCCACAAAATGGGAAGAAAATCAAGTAGGACGATCTTGACACACAGAACTCAGTGTTAAAGAAAGGCATAGTTGATGTTAGACAGCATAGTCGGTGATAGACAGAGATTCTTTCTGGTTGTTCCGTTAGTATAACTAATTTGTTAAGTGACTTCTGCCCAGGCCCCAACCTCACAGTCCGTAAGATTCAAATTCTCATCTGAACAAGGGGACATATTATTTAACATCTGAACTTCGGGAGGGTCCTCAAATTTTTTTTTGCTCAGGTTGCATTAGTGAATTCCTGTGGTCTCATATGCTGAACTTCTGGTGAAAAACCAGGTTGGTTGGCAACGACACTGACTCATTTTCATTCATTAGACTTGAGTTCTTTGTTGGCCACCTTAGGAAGTGAGCCTTTCAACACTTGCCTCTTCTCTCCAGGAAGGACGACCACACCCTCTCAGCACGCCTTGCCAGGTACTACTTGTCAAGTGTCTTGTTTCTCCCAGGGAGGTGCCATTTTCTCCTGCTCTCTGGATTGTTCGGTTCTCAAAGAGTGTGAATTTCACAGGAACGGTAGGGTGTCACAATAGCTGTTCCTCACTATCTGTATGTTGTTCATTTGCAGACAATCCAATTGCAGAGTTTGCCTTGGCGTCTTTGATAATGGGGTTGGATCCAGGGCAAAAAGCAGGGCCAGCAGTTGGTGAGAAAATATGTGAGAGTCAAGGAGAAGCCTCTGAGAAAATGTTTCTGGCTGTTTTGCTAAAGCTTGGATTGATTTGCTGCAGAGATATTCTTGGAGAGTTTTGATTATTAATGTGCCTAATTCTACAGTTTCCATGTGGCCATTGGCCTCTTCTATAGAGTGGAATCCTCTGTAGTTCACAGGAGTGGTTCAGCCTTCTGCCCCACACAATATGTTGACTAGAAAGTTGCTGATTAAAGCCTCCATTGTGTCACTGATAATGCCAGACACTATTCTGGGTCTCTAACAATGGACTCTATGCTACCTGGTCGTATTCCAACATAAAAATAGCACAGAACAGTATCAGCACCTGTAGTTATAAAGACACAATTTGAAAAAAATATATGACAGTGAAATAGTCAAACATTTTATATTTAGCCTGGAAAACTGTGAACAGAGACCCTTGCTCGGAAAAGCAATTGGGTTAAATTCTAATTTTATCTGTGTTATCAATTATGACCCTGGCAGAGTTACTTACTCTCACTGCCCTTAACTATAAAATAAGAGAGTGAAGCTAGATCCAGTGCATACATTCTCCAGCTCAAGTACTCTGCTATACCCAACAAAGATGGGCAAATCAGGTTTCCCATGATAACTACTGACTTCATAGCATTAGTTAGCTTATTGCACTCAGTCAACTATAATAGCACTGCTGCTTGGAAACATAAGCATGAAAGACATCATTTTACATATGTTCAGTTGTAGTTAGCTGCCTTTGAGTTGACCTCCAATTCATGATAACCAGATAGGTAAATGGTCGAACAGCTAATGAGAGAACATATCCCCCTTTGGAGTGTTGTGATTCACGGGGTTTTCATGTGTTGGTTTTCAGAAGTAGAGAGCAGGGTCTTCCTTCCCACTCTGTCTTACTCTGGAAAACTCCAGTGAAACCTGTAAAACATTATAGCATCACACAATGACAGATAGTTGAAAACTGATCTCAGATCTCCTTCATGATCGCAAGAATTTTTACCACTGAACATTCACTGCCTCCATGTTTTGTATAATCATTTGAGATTGAGTCAATGAGTACTCTGTGGAAAAGACATTAAATAAACAGTTTCTTTCAGGTGGTAAAATACATGGACATTTAGGAGGAAGATGACTGACATGATCTGGTTGGGAGGAGGAGATATCGCATCTCTCGTTAGCTGTTCTACCGTTTACCACCCCTAACATCTTACATTTTGAGATCAAGAGAACACAAAGTACGGTTTATTGCCACAAACTGCTCTACATGGAAATGTTTGGTTCCTCCCCAAAGAAGACCCTGAGACAAAGACCTAGGTGTACATAGTTTATATCTGAGATGATCCCAAGAAGCGGGTGGACATTGGAGAAAGTGATACAGGAAAGTGCGACCACCCAAGTAACCCTAATACATTAGTTGTTACAATAGAAAATTAGGACTCGATTCTAATGAGAATATTCTGAGGAATTTCTAAGCATACTCTTCAGTGTTGATCCCCTGGAGAACAGTATGTCTGAGCATTCATTCACTGATTTCCATTCTCCTTTGACTGAACATTGTTCCAGGAGGCATCAACTTATCTGCGCCACTGAGTTGTCTATCTTATCCTACCTGCCACTCTTTCACAGCTTCAGAAAAAGCAAAATGAGAACTTCAGCGCATATTTCACGTGAGACATTTCCAAGTAGAGGGATATTCCACCTCTGCTTCGAGACCAAGTGGGTCAGGGACACATGAGACAACATATCACAAATGTCATATTTCTTTTAATCAGAATGGTAAATTTACATATTAATTTAGCTAATGGCACAGAAACATGCATGCTAAAATATAATCCTATGATGATAGCTGAGACTAGAAAGAACATATGTAATATCAATTTAGAAATGGCTGTCAAGAAACTGATCTTGGAGAAAACGAGTGGGTGGTCCCCATGGATGGACTGGGATCCCCACAGCTGAGAATATTAGATACAAGCTGATGACTTACTCTTTCACCATTTCCTTCCAGTTCCTTGAATTGCTTCTCTAGATTTAAAAAAGTTAAAAAGAAGGAGAGACAGTAATCACTACTTAGGGAAGTCATAAGCTTACCTCTTCACACCCTGTTATGTAGCCTTAGGTAAGCCTATCTGCCAAAGAACAAGTCAAAGAGCTAGGTTTTGGACGTTCACATTCCAACTCTCCAAATCTCCAGAGAGGCACATGGGGAGGTCATTTTTTTTATCACACTGGTTATAAAAAACAAACTCAAAATTAATTGGGTAATCAAAATGCTTATCATTCAAGAAGCAGAGTCCCATTCAAGCTGGGATTAAACAAAGGGGCATTTGCTTTATTGATACACTACAGATGTGCATAACCAGTTGCCTTCATGTTGAACTGAACTCAGCAATCCTTATAAGACCAAATAGAACTATCTTATTATGGAAGCAAACTGTCATATCATTCCCTGTGAGGTTGAACCACTGACCTTCTAGGTAGATGCAGCACTTAGCCACTGAGCCACCAGGGCTCAATATGGATATGCATAGATGCCAAGTGTATCTGGGCTTCAAAAAGACTGGAATCAGAAACGGAAAATTCATCAATGAAATCTTTCATATTAATTAGAGACTAATCACACCCACTAAAGTCCAAACCACACCCACTAAAATCCAAACCACACCCACTAAAATCCAAACCACACCCACTGCTATCAAACTGATTCCAACTCATAGCAAGCCTTTATAAAGGTTCCCAGGTTGTCAATCTTTACAGGAGCATAAACCCCCATCTTTCTCTGGTAGAGTAGCTGGTAAGTTTGAACTGCCGATCTTTCAAGTTAGCTTATTCTACAGCGTATAGTTGATCCAGTGCATCTCCTACAACTCCACTAGTGCCCCTTAAACTTCCTCTACTGACTCTTATTTCAAGACTCAAAAATAACCTTTTCTCATAACTTTCCAGCTCTAGTAACTCTTTTCAACCAAGAATTTCCTATGTTTCTCTAGGATCAACTTCTCAAGAGAGGAGTTGAAATAGGTCCATTTCTCATTAGAGCAGAAAAGGCATACATTGTTGGAAGCTGTAGAGATAGGCCAAGTTCTCATCCTTAGCCTAATGAACTCTCCCAAGGGGCAGGGGCTCAAAGAGCAGGACAGATACAGCAGGCCAGTGGGGAGATCACAGCTCCTCAGAAGACAGCATGCGGAAGTAGTCAGTAACAGCCTATTATTCTAATTGCTATTACTAAGTTATACACCTGTGGAAAGTTGACTTGGCAGGCGATAGGTGGCAGACACAACAACAAAGAATAGCTACTGAGACTGCTTATGTTATTGATAAGTGCCGTGGAGTCAGCTGTGACCAACAGCAGCCACACTGCAGGGCTGCCAAGGATGCAAAGCTCTGCAGAAGCAGGAAGCCTCATCCTTCTCCCAAGAAACAGCTGTTGGGCTCAAATCGCCAACCTTGTGGTTTGAAGTCTAGTGCTTATCCACAGAACTGCAGCATTCTGCTTATGTATAAGCAAAATCTCATGGGATTTGGCTTCTTGGTTTGCAGGTTTAGGGCATACTAGTTAATTGGCCAAACAACGTGTCTAGTACTTCTGTTCTACTTCCTAGTTTATTACAGTGTCTGGGGTCTTAAAGCTTGCAAGCAGCTATGTGTGGTACAACAATTGGTCTCTATGGCACTGGGGCAACAGAGGAAGAAGAGAGATGTATAATGCGTAGCTAATAGTCTCTATTAGGAGCTCTGGTAGCGTAGTGGTTACGAATCGGGCTGCTAAAGTTAGGGTCAACAGTTTAAAACTACCAGCTGTTCTGCGGAAGAAAGATGAGGCTTTCTGCTCCAGTAAAGATGTACAGCCTCGGACATCCTGTACAGGGTCGCTATGAGTCGGAACTGACTCCATGGCACATAACAACAACAACAGTCTCTATGAGCAATGACCTCCTTTGCCATGAGACAAGAGCTGAACACTGCCTGGCTACCATTACAGAATACTTTGATCAAAGATTATATGGAAGAATTCTGACCAAAAGAGGGACAACATAGAGCAGCATTTCAAATTTTCATGGACTCTAGACTTCTTGGAGTCATGAAGGGCGAATTAATCCCTGAAACTATTGATACAGTGTTTAAACCTTACACCAAAAATAGCCCCTGAAGATGGCTTAAAAACCAACAATAGTTTAATTTAACTTGTAAAACTTTTAAGAACTATCCATACGGGATCAAACTTGCAACAGCAATTTAAAAGATGAGATAGGAAATTTAGGGAACTGTTATTGTTTGGTACTGTTGAGGCAGTTCTAACTCATAGCAACTCTACACACAGCAGAACCAAACACTGCCCATCCTCACAATTGCTGTCACCACCGTGCCAATCCATCTCATTGGAGCTTCCTCTTTCTCACCAACCCTCCACTTTACCAACCATAATGCCCTTCTCCAGGGACATCCTTCCTGATAATATGTCTGAAATGTGAGACATGAAGTCTCACCATCCTGGTTTCTAAGGAGGATTCTGGCTGTACATCTTCCAACACAGATGACCAGGTGCTCAGTTTAAATTAATAGGGAGGCACAATTCAGAAAATAAATAAACAAAATACTTATCTAGTGTTTACATAACAAACAGTTATTCTTTAGTCTCAAATGGTCTATTATGAAAACACCATAAGAGACCATTCAAAAGTAAAGAATTGTTTCATTTCTAGACCTCTCCAGTGTTTTCATTGATGCATTTAAATAAATTTAATTAGTAATAACAGCTGTAGTGCTGTACAATAAGCACTGGACTGTTAATTGCGAGTTGGGTGTTTCAAATCTACTACCTGCTCCTTAGAAACCCTGTTGTTGTTGTTGTTAAGTGCCGTCGAGTCAGTTTCGACCCATACACAGGGTCAATATGAGTCAGAACCAAATCAACAGCACAACTATTTTTTTGTGAAATATGTATATATATATATATATATAAATGTATATTAAAATATATATATATATATATTGCTGTCGTTGTTGTTAAGTGACGTCAAGTAGGTTCTGACTCACAGCAACCCACTATAGGTTTTCTGAGGCGTGACTGTTGAGTTTGAACTGCTGACCTTGTGTTTCAAACTGACCTTGTCGTCCTACACTTACCCTACGGCGCCACACTTGTTGTTTTTGTTGTTGTTAAGTGCCGTGGAGTTGGTTCCACCTCACAGCGACCCTGTACAGGGTTTCCAAGGCTATAAATCTTTACAGGAGCAGAAAGCCTCATCTTTCTCCCGTGAAATAGCTGGTAGTTTCGAACTGCTGACCTTGAGGTTCACAGCCCTATTCGTAAGCACTACACTACCAGAGCTCCTTTACAGCACCACACTAGAAGACTAATATACATATTATATATAATTCAAAACTACCAGTTGCTCATCAGAAACCCTGTACAGGCTCACTGAGTCAGAATTGGCTCAAGGGTACTTAACAACAGCATTATTATAATTATGGAGCGTGGTGACCCCATGAGATAAACAGTTCTTAAGTGTTGTTAGGTGTTGTCACAGAGATCATGTGTAGGGTTTCCAAGGAGTGGAGGGTAGGTTTGAAATGCTACCTCATGCTATAGCTCAACACCAGGACTTCAAAATCTAGTCAGCTGTTGTTGCAAACGAAGTCATATAGGAATGCAGCCACACCTATTTAGGAATGGCTTATAAAGCTACAAAGACTGAGATGAATAGTTGGGACTGACACGTGCTGTCACATGAAACCTAAAATATTTACTCTTTCCCTTGACAAAATGAATTTGCTTGATGATACTACATTTGCTCAATGCACATTAAACTTTGCTTACTGCACCCAGAACACAATCAGGGCTCTAAAACCACACACATTTCTGGGGGCGGGTGGAAGGGTGGTGGAGGGATGTAGCCTACAAGTTCAAGATCAAATGGTTTTTATGCATTTAATATACTCTTGAAATCTTCACAGGTTCTCAGTTAATCTGTTAAATGCAGCAGTGTGTTCATAACTTAATTTGTATATTTTAGCCATTTACCTTAATGTAAGTAATTGGCAGCTACCACATTGACACACAAAGGTAGTTAATGCCATGCACAAAAAAAGCATATTTCACTCTTTATTATTTCTGCTAAATAATATAATTCACAAATCATAGAACTGAAAGGTCTGAAAAGATCTACGAAGGTGAATTCATTCATCCCTCAGCTTCTGGGCAGCACTTCATACCAATTATCATACAAAAATCATTGTACTTTATTCATTAAAATTACTAGATAATGAGATTCCATAGAATCCCTTGGTAATGTGTGCCCAAAACCCAAATCCACTGCCATCAAGTCATTTGCCACTCATAACAACCCTATATATGGCAGAGTCTTACATTTCTTTTATTGAAGTGTACTCCCTAAATGAAATCCAAACTCTCCTTGCTGTGAGGTTACTTCATTTGTCCCTCAAAGATCTGAGTTGCTCCATCTGAGTTTCTACATGGCATAAAGTGACTGAAATTAACCGACTCTCTCCCTTCTTCTGTATTTGTTGTTGTTAAGTGTCATGCAGTTGATTCCGACACACAGCAACCCTGTATAGACAGAGTCTCTGAGGAGCAGCTGGTGGGTTTGAATTGCCAACTTTGTGGTTCACAGGCCGGTACTGATCTTACAGCACCACACCACAACTCCTTCCTATATATGATGAAAGGGAATTGGTCAGCAATCTTAATCTTGAGGTGCACTGAGTCTCGAGGATCACTCCCCTACAACCAGGGTCAGCAGAGAGAACATCAAAACAGTTATTAGCTTCCTGTGCTCAAGAGATGAGGCAATGAGGCTTCTAGGAGGAAAGAACATGTATTTTTTAAATTGTATATCTACTTCTCACTTATCAAGTTTCTCCTTCTCCAACAGTCCTTGTTTACGATAACACACCCTCTCCTTACATATCAGTATGATTAGGTTCCAAAAACCAGGGTGTTATGCGGAATCAGCATTATTCATAAGCGAAAGATGATTACATCATTACATAACTGCCAAATCATGGCCCCAACAAGCTGACACACAACTTTAGCCATCACAGACATTGATGGTCTCGCCTCTCATCTTGACATCTGGTCAGATATTAAATTTTTTTACAACTGTCGCTGTAAATGTGAAATGTCAGATAGGTGATAAGTGAGGAAAAGCTATAGACAAAATCCTACTCCCTATTTTGGATATTAATGATGTATACCTAACCTCCCACTGGCGTGGGAGTCCTGGAGTGGCACTGTGGATTAGTGTGCTGGACTGCAAGGTCACTTTGAACCACAAGGTCAGTGGTTCAAGCTCACCATTCACTCCTTGGAAACCCTATACAGGGTCATTATGAGTCAGGACTGACTCAATGGCACTTAACAATAACAACACCTGACAATAATGATCCCTGAAATGCAAGGTCAGAGTGATACTAGATATGTACTGTCTTGGCAGGACCATGATCTTCACGGGTCTGGCAGTTATGTAAAGTTGCCATTTGGCACTTATGCAATGATGTAGTCATTTTTCATTTTGTAATCTGTTATGGTCATCCTCCATTTCCTCATAATTCCAATTTCTGCATAAAGGCTTAGTCTTGGAAAGCTAACCTTGTTGAAAAGTGAGGAAAGGGTGTATTTTCATTCCTTTGTCTTGTACATAGGAACTCTCTAATCCTGCTAATGGTCAATGGCTCAGTTGCTAATAGAGAAGTTAAGGTTAGACCCACCCAGAGGTTGTTTTCCAATAAAACTCTGAAACTCTACTTCAAAATAATCTGTTGAAAACCTATGGAGTACAATTCTACTTTGACACATATGAGGTATTTATAAGTTAGTGTTTATTTGAAACCAACTGGTTTGGTTAACTGGTCTTATACACATGAGACCTTACTTTTTAATGTATAATTCAGGAAAGGTGTCATCATTATAGTATTAAAAACAATATCATCTTCTACATGGAAAAGAGGAATCCTGGTGTAGCACTGTGAGTTAATGTGCCAGACTGCAAAGCTGTTTTAACTGCAAGGTTTGTGGTTCAAGGTCACCAGATGTTCTTCAGAAACCCTATACAGGGTCAATATGGGTCAGAACCGACTCGACGGCACTTAACAACAATGTGGAAAGAAAGTAATCTCTTTAGAAGGTTTTATAATATTTTTTTCTTTAAATTCATTTTCTGGGTCTGTGTCTTAGACGGGGTGAAGAACTCAGTATGCCATGTCACTTAACAGATTAAACTGGTGAGAAGAATGAACTGGTGCAGAACAATAGCAGCCACTTAACATCCTTGTTAAATACAAAGTTTACTTTCTGGAAAACACTTTCCAAGAGGACCAGACTAATTGTAAAGGTAGTTCAAATGCATTTACACAGAAACATTGTCATTAAAAGCAAAATCATGTTAGTGAAGGAACACATCTAATACCATAGTTCTCTCCTTTCATAGAGAAAAAAATGTTTTCTTTTAAAAAGTTATTAAGAACACATCTCGTTTAAGACTTTTTTTTATATTAATGATAACTTCCTTTGAGGTCTACATGAGTTGGAATTGACTTGACAGCAACAGGTTTTTAAATGTTGTTGTTAAATATCGTGGAGTCGATTCCGACTCATAGTGAACCTGTACAGGGCTTCTGAGGCTCAAATCTTTATGGGAGCAGAAAGTCTCATCTTTCACCTGTGGAACAGCTGTTAGTTTCAAACTGCTGACCTTGAGGTTAGCAGCCCGATTAGTAAACACTACGCTACAGGTATGCATAACTTGGCTTTGTGTGGTGCGGTCAGTTAACATGCTGGACTGCAAAGTTGGTTTGAACTCCAAGGTGGTAGGTTCAGGCTCACTAGTTACTCCTGCAAAATTCTATACAGGGTCACTATGGGTCGGAATCAACTTGATGTCACTTAACAACAACAATAGCTTAACATCCATTCAGGCAAAATCCAACAGCATATATCCCTATGTCTGTGGTTCCATAGGATGTGTTGTTTAAAGACGGGAAGCAACTCTTCCATCATTCATTATTTCCCCCTAATGATTTTGGGTCCTGGTGTGACACTGTAGGGTCAATACTGGACTGTTAACTTTAAGGTTGGCAACTCAAACCCATTAACTCTGACAGCGTAGTGGTTACACATGAGTTTGCTAACCTCAAAGTCAACAGTTTGAAACTACCAGTGGTTCCATGTAAGAAAGATGAGAATTTCTGCTCCTGTAAAGATTTACAGGTTACCATAAGGCTTGAAAACCCTATACATGATCACTGTGAGTCAGAATCAACTCCATGGCACATAACCAACCAACCAGTCTTGTCTTGGAAACCCTACACAGTGTCACTATAAGTCACAACCAATTCATGACACTTAACAAGAACAATGGCTTTGAAGAGGCCTGGGGCACTGTAGGAGAAGCACAAGGCTGCTAATCACAAGGTCAGCAGTTCAAATCCACCAGCTGCTTAGGGTCACTATGATTTAGAACCAACTCATCAGCATACAGCAATAACAACAACAATGTTGTTGTTGTTGTTGTTGTGATGTGCCGTGGAATTAGTTCCGACTCACAGTGACCCTGTACAGGGTTTCCAAGGCTGTAAATCTTTATGGGAGCAGAAAGCCTCATCTTTCTCCTGAGGAACAGCTGGTAGTTTCAAACTGCTGACCTTGTGGTTCACAGCCCGATTCGTAACCACAAAAATTCCAGCCTCCCAGACTGAATAGCAACAGGACTGTGGGGTGCATCCCGATCCTCTCTGCATCCCTGTACCCCTTTTTTGCCTCCTGCTTCCCCTCCTCTTGGCTTCATCTGTGCAGCCTTTCATTTCATGCTCAGGACAATGCCCAGAGCAGCTACCCTACTCCTGTCTTGGGTGCTGACAGTCTAGGCAAGGCTGCAATACTCATGAGCTCTTGGCTGTGGGCAGTAGAATCAGCAGTTGCACATAAACAGGAAGCAGTGGCACCAGCAGGGGGTTGGGCAATCAGGGTGCAACCGCCAGCCACGTTCATGGCACCCACACAACCTGTCCACTGCCCCCTGTGCGCCTCTTCATCTTGAGCCCAGATATATGCAAAGTCCCACTCTGGTTGCTAGCACAGCCCCTAACCCAGCTCAGACACACACCCAGCAAGGCCAACCTCCTGTATTCAATGGATAAGGCTCTCGGGCTCTGTCCAGCAGGCTACCATCGGCTTTAATGTAGGCTTCACAGGGATTTAACTATGGGTCATAGAGGGGCTGCATGCATAGAATATGATGCTCGCTCAATGTCCAAATTGCATAATATCTTATTTCACAGACTATCACAGACATTCCAGTGTTTGAGGATTTGAAATGTAGTACACACACTAAGCTATAAGGCAGACTCGCCTGCCGTCTCTGGCTCATCCCTCTGCCCATAATCCTGTGAGTGTGTCCTCTGTCTGTATTGAAATCTCACTACACATGAGTTGTTTCTGTACCGTAATTGCCATCAGTCATCAGACATGGTTGACAAGGAGAGCTACCCAAAGAATTCACAGTTAAGTATGAATTCCTCCATGAGGCAGAAAAGGAAATAAAAACTTGGAGGTGGCAAGAGAGCTGTTGAAGAGAGTGACCAGTGACAATATTTGATAAGACTGGTTCCTACAAACCAGATACATCCATTCACTTCTATCAAGGAACTTCAAAGATAAGCCAGTGGTAAGAGAAACAAACCATATGGAGCATAGTGGCTGATGTGGGAAAAAGCAGAAAAAAAATTGAACTTTTTCATTTGAAAGATGCCATATAAGCTTAAAAAAAAAATGGTTTATCATTATCTCTTTACAGATGTAAATAGCTAAGAGATAGTTACTCCAGTCCTAGATACGTGCAGGTGTTTAAAATAATTTTTTTTTCTTGCAACTTGAGGACACCCTTCATTCCTGCTTAAGAATGTAGTGTTTGCTGAGACAGGTATGCATGGCTTAGTGGGACAGAGATAAATAATGATGCATACTCAACCTTGGAACAACAAGGCTCTGGGATACAGGGATCTAGGTATAGCTTGAAGAGGGTAAATAATACTAAAATCCTTGACTGCCTTATGAATATTAGTTTCTCTTGCCTACTATT
>NW_006408598.1:6603126-6605583 GCF_000296735.1 Chrysochloris asiatica
GCAGCTACTTGACAGCTCAAAAAATGATTAATATTTAAAACACAGATCTAATGGAGACTTACAAAGCAAAATGGGACACAGAGTTTTTTAAAGTTAGCCATAATAATCCTTTATTTTCTGTTTCGAATAGCTTTGCAGAAACAGATTAACATAGCCCCATTTAGATGCAGGTTGAACATTGAAACTTAAGTATTCTCTTTACAATTGTTTCCAATTTTAGAGTGCCATTAACATTTGAACCATTTTCTTATATGTTAAGTTTGGTATGACTTTTTAAGTTGGATGGTTTCAACTTTCAAAGTTGATTAATGAAATACGTTATATGAGAGAAGGGTACTGATTTTTAATTTAGTTCCCCATCACATACTCACCAAAACACTGTGAGAGGCACCTTTAATCATGCTAATTTCAGGCAGGTTCATAATGTCCTGGAGATTTGTATATTTCAAGTTGAATTAATCATCATCTCCTCCTATTTCCATCCCCTGCCAAGCAGCCCCCTAATCTTATGTCCTTTCTTTTCTGTTAATGGCACTACTATCTGTACAGCCTCCTAGACCCCAAACTGCAGAGTCATTGTTGACGTACTTCCTACCCTGCCTCAATATTTAACTGCATCAGAAACATCACCAACACTACCTTTGTGATAACTCCTTCAGCCACTCTTCCTTTTTATTTCACTAAAGTATGAGAATATTTCCTATGGCTCAAGCCTATGCACACTGTTCTCTATATCTTAAAGACCCCAAAGTTATGATAACTCAACTCTTTTTATATAGCTTAAAGCAACAAAGAAAAAGATACCCCTTTTCTGATCTTAAACCACAAAGTATTTTCTTGTTCTATTCCAACGTCCACCTCTTGATCTATGAACAGACTCCACATAGCATAATTATTATGTGCTCTGGAATTCCCATTCTTTGCAATGTGATCCAGAATTTGTTACTATCCATACTGTTGAACACGTTTGTATAGTCAATAATATATAAGTAAACACCTTTTTCACATTCTGTTTTCATTCAAGATCCATCTGACGTCAGCAAAGATATCTCTTATTCCACATCTTCTTTTGAATCCAGGTTGATTCAACCAGTTCCCTTTTGATGTACTGTTGCAACCATTTTGGAAATATCTTTAGCAAAACTTTACTTGGGTTTAATATCTAATGATACTGTTTGAAAATTACCACATTCTGTTAGATCGCTTCTCTTTGGAATGGCCATAAATATGGAAATCTTCCAGATGGATGACCAGATAGCTGCCTTCTAAATTCTTTGTACTGGATGAGTAAGTGCTTGCAGTGTATCATCTGTTTGTTGAAACATCTCAATTATTACTACGGCCATTCCTGAAGCCTTTTATCTTGCCAACGTCTTCAGTGGACTTCTTTCTTCAGTACCATCAGTCCTTCATTATAGGCTATCTGCTGAAATTGTTGAACAGTAACCAAGTTTTTCAGGTTAGGTGACGCTATGGATTCCTTCCAACCTCTTTTGATGCATCCTACATTACTAAATATTTTGCCGATTAAAGTTTTCATTATTGCAATTCAAGGCTTGAAGTTTTTCAAATATTTTAGCTTGAGAAATTCTCCCCTTTTGGTTTTCTAATTTTAGGTCCTTGTACATTTCAATAATAATATTTTACTTTGTCCTCTATAACTGCTCTTTGAAATCTTCTGTTCAGCTTCATAATTTCTTCCATTTGCTTAAGCTACTCTACTTTCAAGAAAAAGTTTCAGAGTCTTTTCTGACATCCATTTTGACCTTCCCGCCCCCCCTCCTTTTCTTCTCTTTTTAAAGACTTTTCGTTTTCTTCATGCATGATGTTCTTTGTGTCATACCACAAATCATCTGCTCTTTGATCATTAGTGTTCAATGCATCTAATCTATTTTAAAATGGTCTCTAAATTCACATGGGATATACTCAATGTTGTACTTTGATTCTCGTGGGCATGTTTTAGTTTTCTTTAGCTTCAATTTTAACTTCCCTTTGAGTAATTGATGGTCTGTATGCACAGGTGAATCCTGGCCTTGTTCTGACTTTGAGCATCTCCTTCGTCACTTTCCACACATGTAGCCAATTTGATTCCTGTCGATTCCATCTGGTGAGTTGCTCTTTATGTTGTTGAAAAAAGGGTATTTGCAATACATAAAGCATTGGTCTACAAAATCCTATCATGAACTATAAGAACAAAGTGACACCAGGATTTAAGGAAAATCCATTAACAATCAATTGGTGATATGCACATTAACCAACCTGGATTGCTGAAAGCAAAGAGGATTTAGATCACTTACTGTTGAAGATCAAGATTATAGCCTTCAGTATAGATGACTCCTCAATGGAAAGAAAACAATCCTCCCAAATAGACCAATAAGAAACAGGAATATAAACAGAGAAAGTTGGAAATTGTCAAGGATTTCATTTTGCTTAGATCCACAGTAAATGCCCATGGAA
>NW_006408598.1:6606263-6608996 GCF_000296735.1 Chrysochloris asiatica
AAAAAAAAAAGGGTATACTCAACAAGGACAGGCATTGAAATTCAGAACTTCTCCTGACACTAAAGTAAATTGGTTTAAATCTAACAAGAATTAAGTAGTCTAAGTATTAGACTGCTAACCACAAGTTCGGTGGTTCAAACTCACTAGGCACTCCTTGGAAACTCTATAAAGGGTCACTACGAATCGGAACCAACTTGAGAACACTGAACAACAACATTTATACTAAACAAAGTGAATATGTTTGGACTACAATTTTTAGGATTTCCATACTATCTATGAAAGAAGCAGGTTTAAATTATATTAGAACTCATTTGGATAATAAATAAAAAAAAATGTCTTCACGAAGCAAGTTAAAGTATTCCAAAGTACACTACAGCACTACTGACAACATCCAAAATGTGGAAACAAACTAAATGTCCATCAACGAATAAATCAATAAACAAACTGTGGTACATACATTACAATGGAGTATTACTCAGCCATAAAGAGAAATGAAGTCCTGATCCTTGCTATGACCTGGATGAATCTTGGAAACACTGTGCTACATGAAATAAGTAAATCACAAAAGTACAAATAGAATGTGATCGAACTTATATGAAATTCAAGAATAGGCAAATATAGAGATACCAAAATTTAGTAGTATTACCAGGAATGAAGGAGCTCTAGTAACATAGTGGTTACAAATCAGGCTGCTAACCTCAAGGTCAGCAGTTCGAAACTACCAGCCATTCCACAGGAGAAAGATAAGGCTTTCTGCTCCCATAAAGATTCACAGCCTTGGAAATCCTGTGAAGGGTCACTATGAGTTGGAACCAACTCCACGGTACTTAGCAACACAACAAACCAGGAATGAGAGGGAGGGCAACAGGGGAGTCATTTTTTATGAATCAGTGGGTTTCTGTTTATGGTTATAGGAACCTTGCAACAGTTATGGGTTAGAAATGAGTTAAAGACATTGAAACAAGTATTACAATTTGTTATTTCCATTTACCTGGGTCCCTAAAAGAAAAACAAAAAAAAACAAAAAAAAACTATAGACAGCAACCTTCTTGGAAGGGTTTAAAATTATCACAGGTTGGGAGCAGGCAAGCAAACTTGAGAGCTTTTTGTATTATCTTTTGTAATGTAGGAGTCTGAAGAACTATAGTCAAAGGGCAGTAGAAAAAAAGCAAAGAAAAGCAAAAGCAAGCAGGCCACTGGTGACAGAAATAGAAGCAGTGGAGGGCTTTGTGATCCTTTTGACAATTCATAAGGAAAGCTTCACGTGTCAAAGCCTTATGCACGGTAGAGTTTCTACAGATACTCGCAACCACGGTGGCTTCTATTTGAAACAACTAGTCAGCAGCTCTGGTAGTATCCTTATGACATATATGAATGGGACCTACTCAACCCACATTCCAATCTTTCACTTCACTTCTAACCCAGGCATTTAATGGCTTCCAAGCTTCAACATTCGCAAACATGCACTCTTCTCCGAAATGCACTTTTGACAGCTTATTCAAACTAAAGGAAGATGACTAAACTCCCAGAGCAGGACACAGAGAGTTCTAATACTGAAAAGCAAGTCAAATTTACGATTGAAAAATAAATTCCAGCAATGTTCAATAAATTACATATTGCATACTCTAAGAATTACATTATTATTGCCATCATAATGTATGGCAGTTATTAGAATTGCAGCAATAACATATGCAATTGCTAATGGACTTATAACGTAGCATGCCATTGGGAAATAAAAACTAACTATATTTTTTCCTGTTACTAAACAAATGCTGCTATAATCTAGACAGTAATTTGAAGCTGTGTAGAAGGAGAAGTTTATACCCATATTGGCTATGCATATATGGGCCGCTGTCACATAATTTCCCACTAAAGTTAAATAAGTGGAAACTATCGCACACAAACTGCTTTGATATGCCCAAACTCTTTTGATTATTTTGACCAACTAAAATGGCTAACTCAAGCAACGGAGTTAAGAAAAGTATAACTTGACCCCCAAAAGTCAATTACGTCAAAACAATAATCAATTCAGTCAAAAATTGAACTGTAAGATTAAAAAAATTTTTTCTAAAGGGATGGATTTGACTGGTCAAGTCAGTCAAGACAGCCAACAGTTTGCGTATACAGATATAACCATAGTATTTAGTCACATTTAGCCCACTGGAAAAATAGTAACAATACCTCACATTTGTGAATGCATTGATTTCCATACAAGCCCTCCGGAATGGGTGAGGTGAATGTTTCCATTCTCAAATTTCAACTGAGACATTTGAGACAGAAGAAGCTAGAATGTTTTTTATGGCTGCATGCTAGATGATCGATCACAAAATATACCGATATAAAACAACAATGATTTATTCTTACTTACACTTCTTTGGGAATCCTGGTGAGTCACTGTAGAATAAGCACTTGACTGCAAGGTCGGTTTGAACTGCCAGGTCAGCAGTTCAAATTCACCAGCTTTTCCTTGGAAACCCTGTACAGGGTTGCTATGGGTCAGAACCACCTACTCTATGATGGTTAACAACAAGTACACTTCTTTGAGCTGAATACATTCAGCTGGGCAGCTCTTGTGCTTCATCAAGAACAGACTGAGGTCATTCATGAAATTGGATTCAGCTGTGAGCTTGACTAGGGATGGTTGATCCAAGGGCACTTCTCATCCAAGAGAGTTGCTCTCCATGTGACCTTTCATTATAAATAGTCTAGCCTAAGTGTCTTCTAGCAAGGCAG
>NW_006408598.1:6609810-6619291 GCF_000296735.1 Chrysochloris asiatica
CGCTGATTTTTCAGGTGAAACATTCAAAGAGGATAAGTCCCAATGTGTAAACACTTATCAAGCATGTGATTGCATCACACTTGTTAATGTCCCACTGTCTAAAGTGAATCACATGGTCAAGATCAGAGATGACGAGGAAGGGGACTATACACTAGATACAGGACATATGGTTAGATGGCATCCCCAGTGTGACAGTCTACCACAGTATAGACTGTCTTATGACTGGCATATGACAGAACAAGGAGAGGAACTCAGGCCTCTGACTCCTTAATGTGATATTCTTGCCATCAGACTAAACTGAATTTCCCTATTTCCTGGTCTTCTTCAACAGTTTAACATGAATCTTCTCCCCTCTCCCAGCGTTCCTATCACAAATTGATGGTGCTTTATACTTTGGTATTTTAAGGAATTCCATTCTTGAAATATAGCACAAAGGAAATCCTAGTCAGTAGTTATCTTAATTTTTGGTCTCAGAACACCATTATTACCTGAAAAATGACTAAGGACGTTTGTGAATTATATCTGTGTTTTGTGTGTGTGTGAATTATATCTATGAACATTTTGTTTTGTGAATTATATGTATGAATATTTGTCTTGTGAATGATATCTATGCATATTTACTGTGTTGAAAGTTAAAGCTGAGATATTTTTTATTCACAAGCATACAAAAAACGTATGTTCCATTAGCTTTCGGAATGATGACATCATCGTGCATCATGTTGCTACACATGCCACTGTGCCCTTAGGGGACAATAAGAATGACAAAAACAAACAATGTCTTATTTGTCATTACAAAAATAGTTTGAACCTACTGAACTTTTCTGAAAAGGTCTCAAGGTTCCCAGAGACTTGTAGACCACACTTTAAGAACTTAAAGAACTGTTGTTCCGAACAATTTTCTTGCTGAAAAAATAATACGTAATGGTGGATGAAATTTTTAAACATCTCCTTAAATTCATTGCTAAGCTGACAAGAAATGAAGGGAAATATTTAGAAGACAAAAAATGAACTGAAAGCCCAAATACAGAGACATAGGAAAATTGAAGCCTGAGACAGCTGTTGATCTTTTTCAATCCATCAACAGATTTCACTTTGACAGCTGTTTAGGGTTAAAGAGTCCAAAGAGTATGTTTAGAAGTGGCCCAGATTGATTAATTTGAAGCCCGGTTAGGCTTCACTATTGTGCCAAGTGACCATGATGACCCTATACCCCAATGAAAGAATTGCTGTTGTTGTTATGTGCCGTGGAGTCGGTTCTGACCCATAGCCACCCTGTACAGGGTTTCTGAGGCTATAAATCTTTACGGAAGCAGAAAGCCTCATCTTTCTACCACGGAACAGCTGATAGTTTCGAACTGCTGACCGTGAGGTTCGCCGTCCGATTCGTAACCACTATGGAGGGGAAACCTAGCCCAGGTAAACAGCCATGGGGGAAATTTTTCTTCCAAAACTGAACCTGGATGGAAGGTAAAACAATTTTCCCTAAGAATTTATGCCTATGGGATTTCAGCCTATTTTTACTCTAAAATTGTCCCATGTTGATGGTGTTCCCAGATACCTGGCATATACAAATGCTAGCTGGTTGTTGTTTTTGTTGTTAAGTGCCATAGAGTAGGTTTGGATTCATAGCTAACCTGTACAGGGCTTCCAAGGAGTGACTGGTAAGTTTGAACTTGTGGCTCAAACTGACCTTGTGGTCCAGTGCTTTATGCTACAGTACCATACCAGCACTCCAGGCTAACTGGTTGTTGTTGTTGTTAAGTGCCGTTGAGTCGACTCTGACCCATAGCAACCCTGTATAGGGTTTCCAAGGAGCAGCTGGTGAGCTTGAACCACCAACCTTGCAGTTCAAACAACTCTGCGGTCTGATACATCAACCCACAGCGCCACACCAGGACTCCATGCTAACTTGTTGTTGTTGTTGTTGTTAGGTGCTATCGAGTTCGTACCAACTCATAGCAACCTTATGCACAGCAGAACGAAATACTGCCCGATCCTGGGCCAACTTCACTATTTTTGCCACACTGAAGTCCATCGAAGCTGCCACTTGGCCAATCCATCTCATTGGGGGTCTTCCTCTTTTTCTCTGACCCTCCACCTTACCAAACATGATATCCTTCTCCAGCAACTGGTCCCTCCTGACAATATGTCCGAAATATGAAACGCAAAGTTTGATTCCAGACTTAAAAGAATTTCTACTCACAACTGTCACATAAAAACAACAACAACTCGTATTTCTTTTTAAAAAGTAACAAAATAAAGAAATAAGATATGATGAATAATCATCAGTCAGAGAAATAAATTGCTGAGTCAAAAGGACACCTACAGTTATATATACTAAAAAGTATGACATAAGAAATGTTTAATATTAATGAAAATGTATTTGTGAAAGTATGTCAAATGACCAGTGAGGTGTGAAAAGGGATCAAACAGAATTTTTAAATCAAATAAAAGTTCTAGAGTTATAATATTTGAAGCTACCTAGTTTATCAGACTGTGGATGGATTACATGCTACTGGTAAGAGTGTAAACTGGTAAAACTGCTTAGAAAACATACAAGCAGCCAGAGCTGAATCACATCTGAATAATGAATCAGTTTCTCTGCTGCTATAAACACAATATAAAGGTTCAACATATGATTATCAAACAGAATGTACAAAAAACTTTATAACAGCACCATTGATAACAACCCAAGGTTAGAAACAATCCAAGTGTCATCTATAAGAAAAGATAAGTGCTTCATGGGATATCCATACAAAGAAATACTACAGACCAGGAGAATTAACTGTTTCCATAGCAACAGTAAGCTGGACAGTGAACAAGAATTGATGCTTTTGAGTTATGGTGTTGGAGGAGAATATTGAAAGTACCATGGACTGCCAATTGAACCAATAGATCTCTGTTGGAAGAAGCGCAGCCAGAGTGCTCCTTAGAGGCCAAGATGGCCAAACTTTGTCTCTCATACTTCAGACATATTGTCAGGAGGGACCAGTCGTTGGAGAAGGTAATCTTGTTTGGTAAGGTGGAGCATCAGAAAAAAGAAGAAGACCCCCAGTGAGATGGATTGGCAAAGTGGCAGCATCAATGGGCTCAAGCATGGCAACAATTGCGAGGTTGGCCCAGGACTGTGCAGTGTTTCATTCTGTTGTACATAGGGTCGCTATGAGTCAGCCCCGATTCGATGGCACGTAACAACAATAACAACATAAGCAACAGTATAGATAAATGTCAAACACATAATGTTAATCAAAATAGCCAGTTTAGAAATAGTAATTATTAGATGAACTCCTAAGTGTGGGTAGTGTCAGGAGCTGATACAGTGAGGATCCTGTGACTTGTAATAATCTGTTTCTAGATCTGAGTGGTGGTTATAAATGTATGTTAATTTGATGAAAACTCATCCAGATGTATACTTAAGATTTGTGCAGCTTTTCTGTACGTAATATTTTACTTGAATATAATGTTTACATACACTCAAACACCATTATTGGCACACAAAACATTCCTTAACATCCAAACAAAAGAATAACAGAGGTAAATCAGAGTAAATATTACCTTTAAGTTACAAGACAGGAAAAACACCAATGAATGGATCACAGACTAAATACTTTTAAAGAGCATGCATATGAGACAATATTTGAAATGAATGACTAAGAATTTTTCAGAACTCATATAAGATTTGAATTTCTAAAATCCAGAAAACATGTTTTCCAACATGGCCAAATAAAGAGAAATACACACTGAAACACATCCTAGAAAAAATGTAGGACAGTCAAGATAAAGAGGACAGCTTAAAAGTAGCAAGAAAAGAAAGGAAGGGCAGATTACATGTAAGAAGCAAAACAAAACAAATAAACCAATATTCAGACTGACAGTAACAATGTAGCCCAAACACGATAGAATGCTATATCCAAAAGGTTTTGTTCTGCTAAGAGAAATCACATGCTAATGAAACCAGCTTTTAAGAAAAAAGGGAGAAAAAAATTTTTCCAGATAAACAAAACCAAGAAATTAACCAATAACAAAGCCTCTAAGATGGAAATCCTAAAAAACAAAAAAAACAAAAACAAAAAAAAAGTATTTCAAAAAGAAAAAAATGAATCCCTGCAGGAAGTCGGAGATTAAAGAAGGAATGCTTAGCAACAGTTGGTGAATACTACCAGGGTTTTCTTCCACCAGGGCCATCTCTAAAATAAAAACACTACAAAGTATGAATAGCACATAATATCAAATTTATGGAATTGAAAACAGACAGATCTACAATCGATGACGATAGTGTAAGTGGGGGGTGAATCATGTAAAATTGAAACACTAAATATTCTCCATTGTGAAGTGTATCTTATGCTTTAACTTGAAGGCATAATATGAAGATCACACTGATCCCCTTCATAAAAGGGAAAGTAAGCTCTTTGTTGTTGTTGTTATTGTTGTTAATTGCCATCGAGTCAGAGCCAGTCCACAGCGACCCTGAACAGGGTTTCCGAGGCTGTAAATCTTTACAAGAGCAGAAAGCCTCATCTTTCTCCCATGGAGTAGCTAGTAGTTTAGAACTGCTGACCTTGCGGTTCGCAGCCCAATTCATAACCACTACGTTACAAGAGCTCCTTAAGCTCTTTGACATGTAGTAAATAAAACTGTTCTGTTTATAAAATGTGGTTTGTCACCTACAATAAGCCAACAGATGTCATCAGCTTAGTCCAAAAGCTCCCAGGTCCTAGCATGGAACTGAAAGTATAGAAGATACTCAACAAATATAAATGGAGGTGGTGGTTATGTATCGTGGAGTCAGTTCCAACGCATGGAGACCCTGTACATGGTTTCTGAGGCTATAAATCTTTATGGGAGCAGAGATGTCATCTTTCTCCTGCTGAACCACTGGTAGTTTCAATCTGCGACCCTGAGGTTAGCAGCCCAATTCATAACCACTATGGTACCAGAGCTCCTTAATAAATAGAAAAAGATGGATGGAAAATGAATGGATGAACGTACAAATGAATGGATGGTTGGGAGGATGGATAGATAGATTGATAGAGTGACAGATTTCATAGATTAGTTTTGCCATCTCTGACCCTGATACTTGAATTCCTCTTAGCTAGAGTCTGATACAATACAGAATCCCAAAAGCTAATTTTCTGAACGTTCAGCTCTTGGACCTGGTAAGTGCTTCTAGGATGAACGAAAATGTAAAGAAATAACTTTATGTGTCCACGATGCCGAGCATTTGTCTTTAAGGATACTCTTTGGGCGCCACCAGCATGTTACACAGTGAAATCAACAGATGAAAAATCCCCACCAGGGTGAAGGGTAGGGCTTTTGTTCTTTTCTGAGTGAATTGTGACTCAAAGGTTGGACCAGCTGTGGATATCTTTGTCCATAGTCCAGAACTTACCTATCTTCAGTGGGCACTGACAAAAAAAATTGTATGACACACTTTAAGAAGTATGTCACCATTTCCCTAAAGAAATGATCGCCTTTCTAGGGTCTGAGTAAAAATCACGAGCAATTGAAGGCCTAGTTTATTCCTGTGGACTATTAGTCACCCTATAAAAGTTAATCTAAAACAAATTAATCCATAAATCTCTACATTGTCTGCAAATACTTACCACTATAAAAAACCTAATTTAAACCCTTTCCCCTCTCTTCTAAATTAGGGTTGTACTGCATTTTAGAAAATGTCTTCCCAACTTAGAATAAATGACCAATTATTTCCTTTCTTATTGATGTTCATGGAAGTTCTAGGGGTAATATTAGGTCCAGCATCACACTCACTTAGTGCTCAAAGAGAAGGAATGAGAAGCAGTAATATTTTACATAAGCCTTCATACATAAACTTGATGCATTGCAGAAGTTTAATTTTAAATGCGGCTTTTCTGGCCATTCTTCCTGAAAGTCACAGAGCTTAGTTAACACTTTTGTCAGCCTAAAATGTGGAAGAGAATGAAATCAGAAGGGCAAGTCTTCAGCACTGTTTACTCTCCTTGTGATCAGCAACACTGCAGTCTCCCGGAAGACTGACGAAGTTCAGTCTTCACCTGACAATCAAAAGGCTAAAAAAAAAAAAAGACCATTTGTACCATCAGTTGGTTGAGAATTCTGCTGAAAATTGCTTTCCAACATTTGTTGTTGTTGTTCTTCAGTGCCATAGAGTCCATCTGATCCCTAGTGACCCTGTATAGGGTCTCTGAGGAGCAGCTGGTGAGCTTGAACCACAGACCTTGCAGTTCAAAGCAACTTGGCGGTCTAGCACATTAACAACTACAGTGACACACCAGGGCTCCACAACACTAACTTTAGAAATCCACATTGTGAGGTGCAGCCAGCTCACAGGGCTACCTCTCACAAGTATCTTAGAACTTTTAGACATTCAGTTATTGTATGGAATAATTCAATTCTTTATCCTAAGTGATTTTTACCCTTTATATTTTTGTTTAAATGGCTACTACCTTCTAAGCCAGAGAAGGACTCAGATGGTGATGAAATTAAATCTAATCCTCCCTCCTCCAATCCCATTGTCTATAGTCAATAAACAAGAGAGAATTTCATAGCGCATGGAGACATTTTACAGAAAGGTGTTCGTAGCTGTCATTCCATAATCTAAAAAAAGGCACTGACTAAGCTGCAAATTACCAAGCTCCCCCACACCACTATACTGATGTTAAATGGCACACTTCCATTAGCTGTAATTATTCCATTTGTAATAAATAAGCATTAACCATTTTCAAATGTACACTCACAAATCATTTTTAAGGGATGAGTTTCATGCATTTAAAATCATATATTTCAAAACAGCCTAGGTGACAAATCTGTAGGAACGTCTGAATTCAAATTAGAAGAAGCATTTAAAAAATTAAAATGAAATATATTCAGTAACAGAAATTATTACAGCTTTCAAAACCTCTTTTTTTTTTTTTTTTTAATTAGGACAGAAAATTACTCCAACCAAGTGGAGAGAAAAATGTGTAGATGTTGGGTTGGGTGGTGTTGTTAAGTGCTGTCGAGTTGGTTCCGACTCATAGCGAACCTGTATAGGGTCTCCCAAGGACCTGTTGACCTTGTGGTTCAAACTGACCATGCAGTACAGCACATTAACACACAGTGGTTGGATAGGTCTATTAATTATTTTAAAGAAACAAGTTGCCTTATAGAAAGAAGCCATGATTAAGTGCTTGAGTGCTAACCAAAAAGTCCAAGCCCACCAATCACCCTGTGGGAGACAGATGTGGTAAGTCACATGGGGCAGTAGTACTTTGTTCTACAGGCTTGCTGTAAGTTGGAATCCACTTGATGGTAATTGGTTTTCTATATAGAATTCAGCACCTGGAACCTAGGAAACAGATTGTCAGAAAACAGACTGCAGATTCAAGACCAGATGCAGCAATGTCTGTGACCTCTATTTCCAGACAGGTGAAAAATAGGCAACTCTTCCCAAATGCAGAGATTCAGATGTGGGTGGAAGTGGGTGGCGGGAGGGTTGAAAATTCAGAGGAGAGGTAGCTGAAGGTAGGGATGGGCTTGGACCTTCAGCACAACTATTACTTGGAAGTCCTTTTAAGGAGTGCAAGATTTAGTGCATTCACCAACACTGGGATCCAGAATAAAATGATTAGCATTACTATAAAAATTCATCCAACTGTACAGAGAGGATTTGGACACCTTTTTAAATATCGATCATACTTTAAGGAAATATACAAAACATAACAAAAATCAATTAACAAATGAGAGGGTTACTGAAAAATATTAGTGCCTCTATATGAGGGGGTTTCAAAACTTTTGTGGACAAGAATTGCATTAAAAACAATGGGGCAGCAAAAAAGGTTGGTGTTCATGTATGGGATGAAAAATAATCAGATTTGAAAATTGCTTCTCCAGACTTCTGAGTTTCAAAGCAGATAAAATATAAGTCGTTAGCATATAGATGACTCGGATGAGTCAGAGCTTTATTGGCTGATATATGGGAAGGGAGTACTACACTTTAGTTCAGGAATTGGGGAGTTTATATCAGCTGGGAATGCCCTAACAGACTCAGTATTTTTGATAACACAGCAGAAACTATTGTTTCGTGTCAACTGAGTTTATAAATATTGAATAATTTCATGAGCACAAAGTAATTCTTATTATATACTGTTGTTGTTAAGTGCTGGGTCGAGGTGGTTCTGACACAAAACGACATTGTATAGGGTTTCCAAGGAGCACATGGTGAGTTTGAACCACCAATTTTGTGACTCAAACCGACATTGTGGTACAGTGCGTATCCGACAGAGCCACACCAGGACTCTTACATAGTAAAACTGTGAAAGTCAGAATCTGTGTAGGGTAAAAACCTGCCAGAGAAGGAAACTCAAATCTTTTGCACTAAAATGACTACTTCATATTAATAATTGTTGTTATTAGGTGCCATCGAGTCAGTACCAACTCATAGTGACCCTATATACAACAGAACGAAATACTGCCAGATCCTGGACCAGCCTCACAATTGTTGCCACGCTTGAGCCCATTGATGCTGCTACTTTGCCAATCCATCTCACTGGGAGTCTTCCTCTTTTTCTCTGACCCTATTAATTATTAATAATTAACCATATTAATAATAGGGAACTTCAAAAAGTTTGTGAAAAACCAAAAACAAAAGTATTATCTTCGAATTCCTTTTTCAACAAACTTTTTGAAACCTCCTTGTATTCTTTTACATGGCTTAATATGTTCTCCAATCTTTTAAAATAAAAAAGGAGCCTTTTGGGAGGGCATTTAAGAGGTGGTAGTGGTGGTTATGTGCCATGGAGTTGGTTCCGATTCATGGCAACCCTGTACATAGGGTTTTCAGGTTGTACGTGTTTACAAAAGCAGAAAGCCTTATCTTTCTCACACAGAATGGCTGGTAATTCCAATCTGCTGACCTTAAGGTTAGCAGCCTGACTCGTAACCACTACGCCACCAGAGCTCCTGTTTATGAAGTAGAGATCTTAATAGTCAATGATAAAAAACTGATATAAGACTGGTGGTGGTGGTGGCTATATGCCGTGGAGTCAGTTCCGACTCATAGTGACCCTGTATAGGGTTTCCAAGCCTGTAAATCTTTACGGGAGCAGAAAGCCTCATCTTTCTCCTGCGGAGCAGCTGGTAGTTTCGAACTGCTGATCTTGAGGTTCACAGTCCAATTCATAACCACTATGCTACCAGAGTTCCTTGACTACACCCTGTGAGAGGTGGAAAACTTGCAAGATCTTGAAAAACAAGCCTGCAAGTTCTGTCTCTCACAAGTTTCACTGTAATAGAAACATTCAATATCCATTCCACTCCAGTCCACACTACTGCACTGTGAATCACAAGGTCTGCAGTTCAAACCCACCAGCTGCTCCTCAGAAATCCTACAGGTGACTAAGAATTGGAACCAATAGCACGTAACAACAATAACATCCAGTGGCAGCCACAGCAAAGAAATAGGATTAATCACTTTGCTAGTATAAAAGAGACTGTTGAACACTGT
>NW_006408598.1:6625850-6627785 GCF_000296735.1 Chrysochloris asiatica
TTTCTTGTAGTAGTGTTTTGTAATTCTCTTTGTATAGGTCCTTTGTTTCTCTGGTTATGTTTATTCCTAAATAGTTCATCCTTTGTCTGGCTATTGTAAATAAGATTTCTTTTCTAATGTCTTTTTCAGTGCTGTCATTGTTACTATAGAGGAATCCAACTGATTATTGTATGTTGATCTTATACCCTGCCACTTTGCTGGATCTTCCAATGATGTCTAGTAGCTTATTTACTGAGTCTTTGGGGGTTTCTAAGTATAGGATCATATCATCTGCAATTAGTGAGAGTTTTATTTCCTCTATGCCAATTTGGATGCCTTTAATTTCCCTATCTGGCCATATAGCTCTGGATAATACTTCCAAAACAATATTGAAAAGGAGTGGTGACAAAGGGCATCCTTGTCTGGTTCCCGTTCACAGAGGGAATGCTTTCAGTTTCTCTCCATTGATAGTGATGTAGGCTGTTGGTTTTGTATTTATGCTCTTGATTATGTTGAGGAATTTCTCTTCAATTCCTACACTGTTGAGTGTTTTTATCAGGAATGGATATTGGATTTTGTCAAATGCCTTTTATGCATCAATCAATATGATCATGTGGGTTCCCCCCCACCCCCCTTTTTCTTATTTTTGTGGTGGATTACATTGATTGTTTTTCTAATGTTGAATCATCCTTGCATCCCTTTGATGAAAACCACTTGGTTATGATGTATTATTATTATTAATTATTATTTTGATGTGTTGCTGGTTGCTGTTGGCTAGGATTTTGTTGAGAATTTTTACATCTATGTTCATAAAGGCTATTGGTCTATATTTTATTTCTTAGTGATGGCCTTCCCTGGTTTTGGTATGAGGGTTATGCTTGTTTCATTTAAAATATTATGAAGTTTTCCATCCTCTTCTAAATTTTGGAATAATTTTAGTAGAATTGGTGACATCTCTTCCCTGAATGTTTGGAAGAACTCACCAGTGAAGCCATCTGGGCCTGGAATTCTTTTGGTTGGTAGTTTTTTGATGACTTGATCAATTTCTTCTTTTGTTATGGGTCTGTTCAAGTTTTCTACTTCACTCTGTGTAAGTATAGGTAGGTCATGTTTTTATAAAAATGTATCCATCTCTTCTAAATTTTCGAAGTTGTTGGAGTACAACTCTTCATAGTATTCTGTTATTATCCTTTTGATTTTGTTTGGTTCTGTTGTGACTTCGCCCATGTGGTTTCTAATGTGTGTTATTTGTGTCTTCTCCCTCTTTTCTTGGTTAGGTTTGCCAATGATTTGACAACTTTATTAATTCTTTCAAAGAACCAGCTTCTTGTCCTTTTGATTTTTTCTATAGTTTTGTTTTCCATCTCATTTATTTCTGCTCTGATCTTTATTATTTCTTTTCTTTTGGAGACTGTAGGTTCCTTCTGTTGGTCAGTTTCTAATTGCTGGAGATGCTGTGTTAATGTGTTAATTTTGGTTCTTTCTTCTTTTTGGATGTGAGCATTTACTGCTATAAATTGTTCTCTCAGCACCACTTTTGCCGTGTCCCAAAGATTTTGGTGTGTTGTATTTTCATTCTCATTTGTTTCTAGGAACTTTATGAATTCATGTTTAATTTCTTCCTTTACCCAGTTGCTTTTCAGCAGGGTGTTGTTCAGTTTCCATGTATTTGACTTTATTTCCTTTGTCTTCTTGTTTTTGATTTCTAGTTTTATACCACTGTGATGTTTGTAAATTTATGGAGGCTTGCTTTGTGACCTAACACATGGTCAATTCTGGAGAATGTTCCATGTGCACTAGAGAAAAGAGTATATTGTGCTGTTGTTGGCTTCAAAACTCTGTACATGTCTATGAAGTTAAGTTGGTTGATTGTGTTGTTTAGTTCCTCTGTAACTTTGTCAAGTTTCTTTCTGATTGTTCTGTCCCTTTTTGAAAGTGATGTATTAAAATCTCCCA
>NW_006408598.1:6627987-6632817 GCF_000296735.1 Chrysochloris asiatica
GTTCTGCTCCCGTAAAGATTTACAGCCTCGGAAACCCTGTGCAGGGTCGCTATGAGTCGGAACCGACTCCACGGCACTTAACAACAACAACAAAGCAGTATTATCCAATATGGTAACCATCAATGTGGCTAGAGAATTAAAATTGGACCATTCACTTCCTCACTTTCACTCATCACACTTCAAATGCTCAACGGTATTGGCCAGTGTAGATACAGAACGTTTTCATCATTCTGGAAGGTTCTGTAGAACAGCACTTTCTAACCGTCAACACAGAGAAGGCTCTACCCAGAAAGTTTCTATTTTCTAATCAGCCAAAGGAGCCTGTGTGTTACTTTTATTTGGTTTTCTTCAAAACATAGCATTTCACATTTTGTCCTCAGTATATGCTTTGAAGTTCAAGGTTATATTCCTGAGAAATTAAATCAAAACTTTAAAACTAAAGTTGAAAGTTTTGTGGAGTTTCATGCACGTTGTCTGTAACCATTCCAAAGAAGAATGTAATATTGTCATGACAAGAAACAGAACCTGTAGAAATTTAAACTTATACAGAGTCTTTGTCCCACTTGGCTAGTACTATCTGTTCATTGTACTTCTGTCCTCACCTAGATGTAAATATTTTTTTAAACCTCTTTCTTATCGTTGCCCATAAGGGTAATAGCTAGCCTAGTACGTTGGATTTTTTCAGTTATGTAGGACAACAAGAACAATTTCTTCCAAATATTATCATCAAATGCTTTTGTCAATTCAAAGGTTTTGTGGCTCAGTTTTTATTCCTTACTATTAACACAAGTTTTATATTTGCTCTCTAAGAGCATCTTGTAATACCGAGTATCTTGAGACAGGTCTAAGCTTCAGGACAGAATTTTCAAATAGGAGCTATTTTATTGGTTTCTCCCAATATGGCACCAAAATCTTGGCTGAGAGTTAAATAAAACCCAGCTATTTGTCTACTTGCTGTTACATGCTGGTAAGTCGGTTCTAACTCATAGTGCCACTGCATAGGGTTTCTGAGGAGTAGCTGGTGGGTTTGAACCCCCAACCTTGTGTTTGCAGTCCTGTGCTTAGCCTACAGAACCACACTAGTAGTGCTTACATATTACAAAATAATATGTCAAGAAATCTATTTTCTTCTATTTGTTGAATTTTGCTGGCTCTCTGACCCTTTCCTAAAACACAATCTGTCTTACATTTCTAGTGCTGTTGAAACAGAAATATCTCAAATGGGTGGCCTTAGTAACCAGAAATTTATCCTCTCACACTTTAGGAGACTAGAAGTTCAAATTCAGAGCGCCAGTTCTAGGGGAATGCTTTCTCTTTGTTGGCTCTGGAGAAAAGACCCTTGTCTCCTTTCAGCATCCATAGTCCCAGCAGTCCTTAGAGATCGCCGTACATCTTAGCATCCATCTTCCCCGGAATCTATCATCCCCAGGTCCAAAGGACTCACTCCACCCCCTGAAAGTCTTTCTTATTGGTAGCAGTCCTCTTTCTCTGCTCACTGATCTCTTCTTTTATAGATCAAAAGAGACTTACTCAAGATATAACCTAATCCTGGAGATTTCATCTGATCTAATTAACATCAGGAGTTCTGGTGTGGCCTGTTGGTTAATGAGCTGGACTGCAAAGTGCACTTGAACCGAGAGGCCTGCAGTTTAAGCTCACCAGCTGATCCTTGGAAACCCTACACAGGGTCACTGTGGGTCAAAACCCAACTCAATGGCACTTAACAACAATTAACTTAATTGTTAGGATAGATGTAAGGATTGGCAATGCAATGGAAAATTACATCGGATGGGGAATACTCACATCAGATCACAACATGAGGGGGGTTGTATTATATTAGATCTCATCACGTAGGTTATACCTGCATAGTAACGGCTAAATCACTGAGAATCCTTAACAACAACAGCAACATAACACCAAGACAGAATTTGGTAGTGAAACGAGGTGTGAGTCTAACAGATATGTAAAATGTGGAAATGGTTTTGGAATTCAACATTGAATAGAACTGGGGAGAGATTAAGGTGCCTACTTCAAACCCAGCAGCCACTCTCAGAAACTCCATACAGGGTTTAGAGAACACATAAACAACAACAATAATACAAACTTAGATTGCTTTGAAGAAACTGTTGGTAGAATTATGGATGTCAAAGGCAGTTCTGGTGAGGGCTCAGAAGGAAGTGAAGAGTGTCAGAGGGAACATCTCTGTCACCTTAGAGAATATGATGGTGCTTCCAAAAGTTCATGGAAAAATGGAATTAAAAAATAATGGAATTTCTCTGTGAACGTTCTGAAGATTCCTTGTGTATATGACTCTGGCAACAGAATGTTGCCACAAATGTGCATGCTAAATGTACTTCAGGTGAGGTTTTAAAGAAAAATAATGAACATGATTGGACAATAGAGGTAGGGCAATGCTTTTTATATCAAGGCAAAGAACTGATCTGAATTTTGTTGCAATGCTTCATTGAAAAATAGAACTTGTAAGTGATGAACTCAGATAACTGAGGAGATTTCTAAAGAATATCTTAAAGGGACCGGTGGTTTTTTCTTACCACTTAGAGTAAAATGCAGGAGGGAAAAGATTGGCTTACAAATGAACTATACAAAATGGAAACGTAACAAATTTACAAAATTTGGTTCTTTTACTAAGAACACTTGTCCTAGAATGTTCACGAAGGATGTGGCTGCATGATCTTTTGTAAAATAGATTAAGCCTGTGATTGATGGATCTAAGTAGGTACCACAGCTGAAAACTAACCAACTTCAACAGAAGGGGTAGAGAAAGAATGAAAGGAGAGAATACTGTCTGCCTCTTGGAATTCTACAGGCAGGAAACAAGCTGAAGTGGATACATCCAGGGCACCTTGGGTCTCAAAGCATGGGATCATAGTCTCCTAATATTCAGATCCAGATCTTTACAAATTCAGTTCTGGAGAGTGGTACTGCTGTTAAGGTATGCTAGAAAAATGGAACTGTCATCCAAAGCTGAGGGAGTGAGGGGCCTGCTGGGGCCAAATGGGTGGGATAGTCAGGTAAATGGACATGGAGAATGTGTCACCTCAAATGGAGGGAGCTGAGTTCCATCCCAAAAGGCCTGAAAGGTAGAGCTTCAGCCTCCAGCCAGAATCCAGAAGACTTGGCCAACACTGAGAATCTGAAGGGTGGTCCTGTGGCCTAGACTGACTCAGAAGACAGAAAGTTGTTCTTAAGCCTTGAAGGCTAATATCATTTATTCTGCTGGGTTGTGGACTTGCTTGATGCCCATTATCCCTTCTTTACCTTCATGTTCTCCATTTGTAATGGAAAATCGACTTTGTGTCTGTTCCACCAGAGAACTTGCATTCTCGAGTTCTCAGGTTCATGGATGAAGAGGAATTTTGCACCAGATGAAGAGGAATTTTTGTCCCAGATGGAATATGCCTGCCATTTCAACTGCATTTGACTTAGATAATTAATAGATGAGATTTTGGACTTGGGGTTGACTTAACACTTTGGGGATGAAATGGTTGTGTGTATGTGTTTTCCATGTGTCAAGGACATGAATTTTGGGAATATTATGGGCTGAATTGTTTCTCTCAATTGTGTCCTAAACACTGGCCTCTATGCCTATGGATACAATCCATATTGGGAAAGGGTTGTCTTTATTATGTTACAGAGGCGGTTTAGTGTATGGTGTGTTTTGAGTCAACCTCTGTTTTTTTTTTTTTTTTAACTTTTTCTAAAGTTTTTATTGTGAGGTTTACATGGGAGAATATCAGCTTTACACTTATCCTATCGTATTTTGTTTCATTGCAATGATTACAATCCCCTCCATGCATCATCAAATAATCCAAAAGGGAACACCACACAGTCCCGCCACCCGCCACCTCCCCCACACCCCTACCGGCTGCCAGCACACAGCCCTTCTCCCTCCCTAAGTCCAGTGTTCCCAGCCGCTCCATCTGTCTACATTATTGTCTCTGTCTCTATCCCTGGCATTGCTGCCTTTCGGGGTAGTGTCCTGCTCTCCTTTCTTTTCACTTGATGGTCCCAGGAACCTCTGCTCCTGGGTTGCAAAATCAATCACTCTCCTCCTTCTGTCAAAAAACACTTACCTCTATATTTCCAACCCTCACAGTCAGACCTGATGGCAATTATTAACTTTTGTACCACAGAGTCTTATCCTGATTTCCTTTCGCCAGCCCAGTCCCAATGGATTGGAAATCATTCAGTGGTGATTCTACGTTCCCCCACCCTGTCTGGAACTAGGATTCCTCTTGAAAACTTGTAAGCCAGTCACTTCTTGCCTTTATAGCCACCCCCCCACCCCCCACCCTCATTTTAAGTAGCAAATGTCTATGTTGCCCATTCCTGTCAAAACTGTGTACAGACAGGGTGGGAGTTATCCTTGCTGTAAACATTTGTTCCCTTTTTTGAGCTACTACATCCACAAGTATAGGTAAAGTTCATCAAATTGTAGCAAGTTACTCTTTTTTTTCCCCCCTCTTCTTTCTTCTTCAGTCGAATTCTGATCATTCAGCCATCTAAGCCAGGTCAAGTGGGTACTATCTGCAAGTATGGGTGTTCTTGTGCATCTCTCCTCACTTCATATCGGCTGGAGGCTTCACTCTCCACTCTAGTCCTCTGTGGCCATATCACAGCCTCTGGGCCCAGGAGTCCCCAGGTCTTGCCATACTGTTGGCCATCCGGTCTCCACTCGGGTTCACAGGGGTATAGTGAATGTAGGTGGGCTTAGCTCACAACTTCATTGCTGTTTTTTCCCCCTGTTCTCTTATCGGTGACCAACGTGGTCACCAGCCAGACCACCTACCTTATCATGTAATCCCCTTG
>NW_006408598.1:6637047-6682517 GCF_000296735.1 Chrysochloris asiatica
TTTACTTTATCAGTGATTAGAACAGCCACTCCTGCTTGTTTATTGTTGCATTTAGCTTGGTATATATATTTTTTCCATCCTTTAACTTTTAGTCTACTTTTATCTTTGTGTGTAAGTTCTGTCTCCTGCAGGCAGCATATTGAAGAGTCTTGTTTTCTTATCCATTGTGCCACTCCCTGTCTCTTCACTGGTACATTCAATCCATTGACATTTAATGTAATTATTGATAGTATGAATTAATTGCTGCCATATATTAATTTTCTTGGTAATGCTGTTCGTTCCTTTGCTCTGCATGCCTTCTTGTGCTGAGTTTGTGTTTTTTGTGCTATTTCTTGTTGGTTTCTTCTTAGTTTTCATGTTTGCTTGTTCTGCTTGGAAGTTCATTTTAATGGGAAGTTGTGAAGTATTAACTTTCTTTGGGGTTAAAGAAAGTTAAGTATTAACTTTTCTATCCATTTAAGAGAATCTAATGTATCCTGTAATCTACCTGACATCCTCACCACCTGGATCTCTGTTCCTACGTTTATCCCTTCGTTGACACTGATATAATTTTGATCTTCGTTTGACCTCCCAGCTCCTTTGTATTCATTGTTGTAGTTTTGTTTTGATCTAAACTCTGCTGTCGACTGAGTTCCAGGTGGTGTTGCCATGCCTGTCAATCTTTGACTGTTGTCTGTTCTTGTTGGTTTTCAGTCCAAAGAACTTCCATTTAGGATGTTTTCAATGCTGGGTTGGTTTTGATAAAATCTCTTAGATTCTGTTTATCCTGGAATGTTTTGATCGCACCATCGTATCTGATTGCTAGTTTTGCTGGATAGACGATTCTTGGTTGGCAGTTTTTTTCTTTTATGGTTTGTATATGTCTCCCCATTGCCTTGTTGCCTGCATGTTTTCTGCTGAATAGTCAGAGCTTAATCTGATTTGCTTGTCTTTGTAAGTGACACTTCTCTTCTCCCTGGCCACTTTTAGAACTATCTCCTTGTCTTTGATTTTGGAGAGTTTGATTATTATATGTCTTGGTGACTTTCTCTTGGGGTCTATTCTTCCTGGGGTACATTCGGCTTCTTGAATGTTTATCTTCTCCTATTTCAAGGTGTTAGGGAAGTTTTCTTCCAGAAGCTCTTCCACTATCTCCTCTGTGGACTTCTCTGATTCTTCCTGTTTCAGAATGCCAGTAATTCTTAAGCTGTTCCTCTTCATGTTATCCAGCATGAATCTTAGATTCTCCAGATTTTTTTAAAAATCATTTTTACAGCTTGCTCTTCTATCTTAGCAGTATTGAGAGATTTGTCTTCCAGCTTGCTAGTTTTGGCTTCCATCTCTTCTATTCTGCTCCTTTCCCCTTTCAGTGTATTGTCCATTTCTGATATTTTATTATTAATCATCTGGACCTCTTTTTGCAGGTTTTGAATTGTTTCTAATGCTGTATCAATCTTGTTTGATTGCTCTTGTAGTATTTTCCTGAATTCTTCCTTGTTTTCCTCCACCACTTTTCAGAGCATTTGAATTTGTTTCCATATCATTTTTCTGAATTCCTTCTCAAGCAAATCCAAAATCTGCTCTTCCTCTTCTGGGGAGCCTTTGTCTGTCTCCAGTGCATCTGTCTCAGTTACTCTTTTCTGGTTTTGGACACGTTTTGAGATCATTTGTTGTGTTTGAGATCTTTTGTTTGTCATTTCCAGTAGTTATGTGGGTTTTTTAATGCTTAAATGGATATTTGTTGTTGTGTTATTAAGCTTACTGAGTGTCTCTTGGTGGATATAATCAGGAAATAGGCTTCCCTTTTCCCATGTAATGCTTAGCAGTTTTTATTTGCTCTTGGCTCAATGATGGAATATTATGGGGTATGCTTGTAGCTTGGCTATATGGCCACAATTGCTGTCTCTTCTTGGGTAACATAGGGAGAAAAAGCTCCCTCCTTCAGGAAAGATGTGTGATCAAAAGGTCCAAAAGCAGAAGCAATATAAAAGCAGAGCCAAAAATCACCACTTTGAAACAAAAGTAAAACTGTGGCTGACTGTCTGGTCGCCTTGCTACACAGGCAGTGTGTGTGTACTGTAGATGCCTCTAGCAGTGGGTGGTGATGTCCACTTGCTCAGGCCCCTCCTCTAGTCACCACCATGGAGGTGTGCAGATAGATATTGAGAAGTTAATGGAAGAAAGATTGCCCACTATTTTTGTCTCTGAAGGTTAGTTAGGCATCTGCATGTACACAGCGTAATTCTTAAGATAGTTGTGTCCTTTTATGTTGGTTTTTACAGATTGTTTTATAGTTTGTCTGACAGGCCTGATACACCTGCTTTTTTCTTGCTAGATATTGATGGGTTCTGCACAAGTTAATTTTAGGGCTGCAAACCCGAGGCTGACATCATAAGTATCCACCAAACTCTTTCTCTCTGTACCGTGGGAATACTGTAGGGTCAGTGCTAGACTTTTTATAGGGGAGAGGGGCTGCGCACCCACCTGCCTGAAGGTGTCTGGGCTGGGCAAAGAAGGCGGGACAGGGAATAGGAGGGAAAAATATGTAGAATTTCCCTCATCCCCTTTTGCAAATGTCACTGCACAGCTTTCAGAGCCAGTTCCCTGTACTGGTCTGGCTGTAGCCCCACCCTCTGAAGTCTGCCCAGGCGGGGTGGCCGCAGAGGGAGTCCCATCTCCAGCGATTCTTAACTCGAAGTATTTTCCTTCATATCGTGATTTTTTTCACTTGCGAGTGCAGAAAACTGATGTCCTGGACCTTATGGTAGATCCAGAGCTCTGGTGTTGTTCCGTGAGTGCAGCTTCTCTGGGTTTTCAATCCCTCCCCCATGGAGCCTTTCCTACCTGCCTGTCTCTGCCATCACCCAAACCGTAACTTTGAGTCAATCTCTTTTGAGATGTAAAAAGAGATTAAACAAGTTGGGGTGGGAAGGAGATGAGATGAGATAGGTGCGAAATGCATAGCTGCGGAAGAGACAGGACTGTCCGCCAAAAGCAAAAGAGAGAGAAAACCATGTCCTAAAGTTGGAACTCTCAGTTTGGACTTCTAGCCTCCTCAACTGTGAAAAAATTAACTTGTTTCTTAAAGGCACCCACTTGTGGAATTTCTGTTACAGCAACATTTATTATATGGGAAGAAGCACATTCTTGCTTGAGTTTCAACATTAAAACTATTCCTTATTAGGAAATGTCCCTGAATAGTCCCAATTAGGAGTCACTCTGACTCAGTCTCACTTAGAGAAACAAATACTTTATGTATTATTACTGTTTAATCACTTTATGTGTTGGTTGTAAAGTCAGTTCATCTTACTATGTGCTATTTAGCGGGCAGGGAGGCCCAGCCATTGAAGACAACCACAGAAGAGAGAATAGTTTCATTTGAGATGATTTTAGTTATTTTTTTAATTTGATTAGATGAATTGTTCAATTTTATTACAGGATACCACTGAGGTAATCAGCTACTTTTTCTAATAACAATAAGCAACGAAAGGGAAGAAATGCTTTGAGGTCTCTCATAAGCATTTCAAATAGAAGATATTCAGTAAATATTTGGGAAATTACAAATGAGAGGTGAGTTTTAGATTCCAAATAGTAGATACTGTGAAATTTACTTTTTTTTTCTAGATTTGGAATACATTAATTATTTTGAAGAGTGCCTTAACTTTCAATCATGATATGTTATGAAAGATTCCAACTTCATTGGGCTTTGCTGAAGTCCAAACTGACTCATAAAGAAGATGACCATAAAAAGGGAAAATACACAAGAGTTGCCATTTTCTATGAATAATCCACATGTGTTTTCCAATATATGAGGCATTTATAAAGCAAAATGTGAGTGCTCTGAAAGAGCCACAGACTTCATGAGACAGCCTTGACAGACAGATCAATTTGATTCCTGACAATGTGAGGGGGGCCAGCTCATTTTTAGCAGAGTTGCAAGTAGCTCTGCAGGTGAAAAGTTACAAATTACCTCAAACGACCTGCCCTGATTGCAGTGACTCAAGCCATCACCAACCTAAATGGCCAGAAGGTGTGACGATCAAGAGGTAACACTGGCTGAGGGTGTGCTTGGGGATTCAGTTGTGAGATGGAAACAAATTCTGGGCTAAAAAAAATGTTTCAAACATATCCTCACAAATTCTAGAAATAGAATGGTCTTGATTCTCAGTCTTTAAAGAAAGTTAAAAGGGCTGACCCTATGAAAATGTTGAATGGCATAACCCATGCCTTCTCTACCTGTAACCTTTTGCTGCCCCCTTTTTTCCACCGTAATAGGCACTTCTCTCCATGTCAGGAGCCCTTTGACTTCTTGTCAATCATTTATGAAGGCTGAGTGATTGGCATTTGCTGAAGGAAACTCATTCACACTCAAGTATTATTACTTCATTTGCATTTAAACCCTTTTCTTTCTACAGAGGAATTGCCAGGGTTTTATTGTTTCATTTTTTCCCCTATGTGTGTGTGTGTTCAAGATTTTCAAAAAGACAACAGTGGAGATTTGCCATGTGGCAGTAGGTAGGTAAACTCAAGAATGAGTTTTATATTTCCCTTGGAGGAGCAATTTGGAAAGGAAAAAAATGCTAGTAGGAGGAAAGATGGAAGGGAGAAAGAAAAATGGGGAAAACGGAAGGAAGAGGGGAACAGAAGATTTTGGTTCTTATCACAGGGTTGACATCCCTTTAAGGGAGTCTCTGGATGGCATGAATGATGAGGTACTCTTGGTGGTTCAAATCTATCCAGGGAGGACTCAGAAGAAAGCTCTACTAATCTACTTTAAAAAATCACAGTCATTGTAAGTCCTGTGGAGGACCTTTGACACGGAAACACATCCTGAGACTTGCATCATTTGCAGTTACCTCCACAGCACTGATTTCCTGTTGGTTTGGTCCCTTTAAGCTGGTCTTCAGAATGAAAGGGAAGGGAGGGAAGTTTCCCTTGTGCGGTTGTTCCTTTTAGAGTGTACAATCTATGTACCTTGCCTTCTCTATTCCAAACATCAAATCTTCTGACCCCCACAATTTTAACATCAATTTCATTCCATTCCCCTTTCCAAAGACATGGAAGAATATTCATGTTCTACAAAATATTGGCACACATTGTCCTATGCTTGTAAAAGTGGATAACCTAGAGTCATTGCTATATTGTTGCAAAATCTGCTTCTGACAAAGTAAGCAGTTTGAATCCCATTACATCATCACAGGTATCATCATAGAGTTTGTCAGAGGTCCTCTGCAAGTTGCTGTTGTTAAGTGTCCTTGAGTCGGTTCTGACTCATACTGACCCTGTAGGCTGTACATCTTTGAGGGAACAGAAAGCCTCATCTTTCTCCCATGGAGCAGCATCTCAGTACATTGCTGTTGTTGTGAAGTGCCGTCGAGTCTGTTCTGACCCATAGTGACTCTGCATAGGATTTCTGAGGAGTGACTGGTAAGCTTAAACCACTGACCTTGTGGATAAAACCAACTTTGTTGTCCAGCGCATTACCCCCAGTGCCACACCATGACTCCTATCTCGTTTCACAGCAAGCTCCAATTCCAAAGCTACTCATCCACTCAAGTAAGCATTACATGGGGAATTCACGTGAGACCAGACAAGACTGGACTGAACTCTCATATGGGTTGGTGGTCTCATATACATTCTCTAAAGGAGCTCTGGTAGTGTAGTGGTAACAAATCGGGCTGCAAACTGCAAAGTCAGCAGGTCGAAACTACCACCTATCCTGCAGGAGAAAGATGAGGCTTTCTGCTCCCATAAAGATTTACAGCCTCAGAAACCCTGTACAAGGTCACTATGAGTCAGAACCAACTCCACAACACATAACAACAACAACAACAAAGTTGGATTGGAGTCCTGGTGTGGCACTGTGGGTTAATGCATCAGATAGCAAAGTCATTTGAACTGCAAGGTCGGTGGCTAAAGCTCACCAGCTGCTCCTTGGAAACCCTCTACAGGGTTGCTATGGGTCAGAATCAACTCGACAGCACTTAAGAACAATAACAAAGTTGGATTAATAGTTCCACCGGCCTTAAATGTTCAGCAGAAAGACTGATCTCTAATGCCTGCTGCGGGACTGGAGGACATTTAGTTACCTCTTGTTTTCATACTTAAATGTCTCAACCAAACACCAAACCAATCCCTGTGCAGTTGGTTCAGATGCATGGTGACCTATGCATGTCACAGTACTGTGTTCCATAGGGCTGCCAATGGTTGAGTTTTGGGGAACATTTCTAGGCCTTTTGTCTGAGGTGCCCCTGGCTGGACTCGAACCTTTAAACCTTAGGTTAGTAGCAAAGGGCATTATCATTCTTCACCAGCCAGGGACTCCTTAAACAGTCTAGGTCTGTCCATTAGTTCATTCCCATTCCCCAGCCTGTGGCCCTAATCACATGATCTCTCTGCCCATATCATTGTGTTAACTGTTATTTGGTTAGAGTTGGTCTCTTGTTAGGTGGGTCAGTTAATAGAGATGCCATGTCAAATTTCTATGGGCAGCATCCCAAGGCACCCCTTTATCAGTGAATAATAACTATCTAGCTGTGGAAAGTCCATGAAAATATATATGTCACCACGAAATATCTGACTCTTGTATTAGTTCTGCAATCAAGTCAAAATGGCAAATGTTTCATAGCAAGATAAGATTACTATGGATGACGAAGGCTAAATACTTATCTTTAAAGACCAGATCTCAGAGTGAGGCAGACAAGCCTGGTGGAAGGAACAAGAGTTTGTCATCTCCCACCTCACACTCACTCCAGCATGGTGGAATGACTGGCCCAGTGGAAACTCATCCCCCATGTCTTTCATGGGCACTCTGGCTGTCAGCTGTGTAACGTTGAAGTCACCTAAATTAGACATCCTTACAATGAGTCTACATGATTCTACCAGCTGCGGTTATCCTTGGAGAGCAGCATCTGATAACATAAACAAATGGAAATGTCCTTGGGCACCTGCTAGTGGTCTCCTGTCTCCCGTCACATGCCCAGGCCTGGATCACTATGTTCTGTTAATTAGAAAGAGAGATCCTAACACACAGGAGTCAACAACCCAATAAGCATAGGAATAAAGACCTGCATTTAAGTATGAAACATGTGGGGTAGAGTTCTAATTGTGACATTGGGTGAGTATTTAATTTCTCTGTCTTCTATTCATCTTTAAATGGGGATATGAGTACTTACCTCAGAGTTAGTACAAGGCATCTATTGCATGTTGTTGTTGTTGTTGTTGTTGTTGTCAGGTACCATGAAGTCGGAACCGACTCATAGTGACCCCATGCACAGCAGAATGAAACAATGTCCGATCCTAGGCCAACCTCACTACCAATGCCACACTTGATGCCATCAATGATGCCACCTGGCTGACCCATCTCGTTGGGGGTCTTCCTCTTTTTCTCTGACCCTCCATCTTACCCAGCATGACATCCTTCTCCAGTGACTTTTACTGCATAGTATGCGTAAAGCACTTACTTTTGTCTGTTTGTATAATTGCATTGTGGTGATTAGGAGTCGGCCTGCTAACCTCAATGTCAGTAGCTCAAAACTACCATCTGTTCTGTGGGAGACAGATGAGGTTTTCTGCTCCTGTAAAGAGTTATAGACTCAGGAAACCTATGCAGAGTCGCTATGAATTGGAACCGACTCCACGACACACAACCACCACCAAAAACCTTAATGAGTCTTGGAACGGCACTGTGGGTTAATGCACTGGACTTCAGGGTCGGCAGCTTGAACCATAAGACCGGTGGTTCAAATTCACCAGTTGCTCCTCATAAACTCTATACAGGGTTGCTATGAGTTGGAACCGACTTGACAGCACTTCAGAAAAATAACCTTTATGAGAAATGGTTTTGGTCTAAGAATAAAACTGGTCTTATGTAGTGACATGAAGACATCTGAGTCATCAAAAGGGGCGTCAGGAATACACTGTAGTTAATTGTTGCCAAACAGGAATATTACCTAGATATTCCACAATTTTCAAATTTCTGAATTATTTTTTTTCGAATGTGCCTAAAAACCATCAATGTTAATGTGAATTCTCCCAACAAGTTAGCAGCTAATTCATATTTAAGAAATCTGTGAGACCAACTAAATAGACTTAAAGAAAAACTGTCCTATGATAGGATTTGACCCTTGAGCGATAATATCTCCTTCCCCCTCTAACCTAAGAAAGTATCAATAGTCAACACAGAGGGACAATCATTAACCTTGACTACTGGCAGATTACAATCCCGGCTAGTGATATGCTAATATTTGTATGGTGCTTTTCTGGATACAGAAGGATACATAAAAAAAGTATTGCTATTACAGTTCCATTTCATATGTGCATGGGCTTATTCCAAATAAAATGTGTCTAAACATGTCTCTGCAATCAGTAGGTGGCTACAGATAAATTCAGTAATACAGTTGTCTAAGTCAGATTCGGATGCCATCAAAGGAAAAGTCCAATCAGAACACCAACTTCCAAGGAAATCTGCTGGGACAGTTAAATCCAAGACAGACAGGTCATCTTAGAAGTTTATGGTGACTGCTTCTGGGGACTCCTAAGGGGTTATCAGGAGTCCTGGTGTGTCAGACTGCAGTCATTTGAACTGCAGGGTTGGTGGTTCAAGCTCATCAACTGCTCTTTGGAAACCCTATCTGGGTCATTATAGGTTGGAATCTACTCTATGGCACTTAATAACAACAACCATCAGGAGTCCTTGTGTGGTACTGTGGACTAATGTGTCAGACTGCACAGTTGTTTGAACTGCAAGGTTGGCAGTTCAAGCTTACCAGATGTTCCTTGGAAACCCTATACAGGGTCGGAGTAGACTCAATGGTACTTCACAACAAGAAGAAGGGGTAATCATGATAGATTTTCTTGAAGGATACAGGATGATCATGGGGTCTTATTATGAAGAAGTTTTAACAAAACAGAAAGCTGTGTTTGTGAGAAAAAGTCCAAGAAAGTTGTGCCAAGGAAGTTTTTCCCATTACAAGCATGCACCGACTTTTTCTCAGAAAGGAGCAAGGGCTATCCTGTGAGAACTTTGTTGAATACCCTACTCCATCCAACCTCCAGCCCTGATCTTGCTTCTTCAGACTTATTTTGTTCCCCAAACTCTAAGAACACTGAAAAGGAACATAATTTGAGTTCTTTGATGATCCCCAAACTGCAGTTTTGACACAGTGTAAATAGAAGAACACAGAATTCTTCAGGGAAGGGTTACCAAACCCAAACCCAAACCCACTACTATTGGATTGATTCCAACTCACATTGTTGCCGTTTAAGTGTCATTGAGTTGGTTCTGACTCATAGTGACCCTATATAGGGTTTCCAAGGAAAGGCTGGTGGGCTTGAACCACCCATCTTGCTATTAGCAGTCCAGTGCCTATCCTACAGCTCTACACTAGGACTCCAACTTATAGCGACCCTACACAGGGTATCTGAGACTATAAATCTTTATGGGAGCAAACAGCCTCCTCTTTCTCCTGCAGAGTGACTGGTGGGTTTGAAGTACTCACCTTATGGTTAGCAGTCCAGTGTCTAAATCACAGCATCAGATGGAAACTCCACTTTCAAAACCACATAGGTCTAAATGGAGGGTATATTGAGAAACAATAGCTTCACATTTCGGTGCTTTTGTTTAATAATGGTTTCTATGAATTTGTAGCAATACTTTTTTACTTACTCTGGTAGCGTAGTGGTTATGAATTGGGCTGCGAACCACAAGGTCAGCAGTTCGAAACTACCAGCAGTTCCACGGGAGAAAGGTGAGGCTGCCTGCTCCCGTAAAGATTTACAGCCTCAGAAACCCTCAGAACTGACTCGACGGCACTTAACAACAACAACAACAATATACTAAAGTTACTGTTGGGATCCTAAATATGACCTGATCACCTGAGGTCCCCTGTGTAAATAATTAATTATAATTTTATCAGGTGGGTGCCAGCATAGCAGGTTCAATCTTGTACCAAATAGGTCCAACTAGGCACAACTGGAAATTCTGTGTCAGTCTATGAGCATAAAAACAAAATGTGGTCATATGTCCAAGTATGAAGAACAGAGTCTACTTTAAAAGCACAGAAAAACCAGGCATGTCTGTTTCTACATAGAAAGCATCTTGCCTTAGCGATGCAGTGGTTTGAATGCTTGGCTACCTACCAAGAGGTTGTGGGTTCAGAAGTGACTGGCTTACAAGCTTTCAAAAGGGAACCTAGACCCAGAGGGCCTGGAGGAAGGTAGAATCTCCAGTGAGTAGTATTCAATCTGACTAGGCGGGGCTGATGCAATGACATGCAGATGGGTCTTTTGTGATACAATAGTGAATAATTGTTATCAGGACTGACTGTGAGGGTCGGAAATGTAAAGGTGGACGTTTTACAGCAAGGAGGGGAGTGATTGACTTTTCAGTCTAGGAGAGGAGGTCCCTAGGACCATCATGGGAGAAGAGCAGAGAGCGGGACCCTACCCAGAGAAGCAGTGATGCCTGAAATCGAGCCAGAGATGATGATGTGGAGCGATGGAGCAGCTGGAGACTCTAGACCCAGAGAGGGAGAGCGACTGTGTGCTGAAGACCTGGGGGGTATGGGGGAAGGATTGCATGGAGGGGATTGTAACCATGGCAATGAGACGATATATACGATAGAATGAATGTAAAACTAATGTTCACCCATGTAAACTATCACATAATTCACAATAAAACATTAAAAAAAAAAAAAAGAGGTTGTGGGTTCAAACCATCAGCCACTCCAGGAGAACAAGATATAGCAATCTGCTTTTGTAAAGATTGGTAAGTTGGTTGGTAAGTACCGTGAAGTCGGTTCCGACCCATAATGACCCTGCACAGGATTTCCGAGACTATAAATCTTTACGAGAGCAGATTACAGCCTAGAAAATCCTATGCAGACTGTTCTAGTCTGTTTTACGGGGTCTCCATGAGTCAGAATTTACTCAATGGTTTTATTTTTATAAGGGCTCATTACATGTTTATGTAAAAAACAGTACACAAAGCGCTTATGATGTGTTTATAACCGTTTGTTTACACAGACAAAGATTTTGTGAAAAAGAAGTGTGCATAGTCACGTTGAATTTTCACCCTGTGGGCAATGGAAGACCTTTGTTAAGTGCACAGAGGTTGTGGGTACAGAGACACCTCTTCCCTTCTTTACCAGTGACATAAGATGGAACGGCACTCAATCTCTCTGAGCTTCATCTGTACAATGGACACAGTATAAGGACTGACCTCACATATTCGCAGTTGTAATGTAAACATGCTCAGCACATCCCCAGAACACAGTAAATGCTCAGAAGATTAGCTACTAGGATGCCAATACAGCCATGTGTGCTGAATATCCAAGATGCATTCTTGGACTTCGTGTGATTGGACATTGTGCAAACTCGTACTAAAGCTTCAGGGGACCCACTTCTGGTTGTTGTCATTGCTGTTGCTGCTGCTGGAACCCCTGGGGGAGGCTGCAGGAATAGGCACTGGTAAGAGTGGAGTCTGAGACGGTAGTGAAGGGCTCAGAGCAACAGGATGCGAGCAGGCAGACAGCAGAGAGCCCCCAGTCCCACCTGCTAATGCACACAACTGAGCAGTAGGAGCAGCCTAGGCCCCCACAACCTCTGCCACCTCCTGTCCACCAGACAAAGTACGATACCCCCTACCCCTGCCCCGAGCCATGTCCCTGCCTCGCCTGCCTTCATCCCACCCACACTCCACTACTGCGGAAGTCTGGGTTTGGGGTCTTTAAAACCTTTGGAGGTGGTGGTGGTGATGGTGGTGGTGGTGTGCCGTGGAGTCGGTTCCGACTCACAGAGACCCTGTACAGGGTTTCTGAGGCTGTAAATCGTTACGGGAGTAGAAAGCCTCATCTTTCTCCCGCGGAAATGCTGGTAGTTTCGAACTGCTGACCTTGCGGTTCGCAGCCCGATTCGTAACCACTACGCTACCAGAGCTCCTTGTAAAGCCTTTAGAAAAAGATAATATATACAAGGAAAGCTACTTTGCCTTTAAAAAGCCAACAAAAACCATACAACCGTATGGTACCATGGATGTGTATGTGGTAGGAGGTTGGTCAAATGAACATTAAGGAAACATGCTTGTACTTAAAGGTTGTTGTAAAGTGCTGTGGACTTGGTTTCAGCTCATAGCAATAGGGTTTCTGAGGCTTTAATTAATTTATTTTTTTTTACAGGAACAGAAATTCTCGTCTTTCTCCCACCGAGCAGCTGGTGGGCTTGAACCGCCAACCTTATGGTTTGCAGTTTAGTGCTTATCCTATGGAGCCACTGTGCTCCCAGTACTGAAAGCTGTTGTTGTCATGCGCTGTGGAGTGGATGCTAACAACTCATAGCGAGACCGCAAGGAGTGGTTTGAACCAAGGACCTTGTGGTTAACAGTGCAGTGCTTAGCCTACAGTACCACGTCAGGACTCTAATACTAATGTTAAAGCAGGAAAATTAGTATGAGGGTATGTTGGTTTCTTTCAATTGGCTAAATTTTTATGATGACATCTGTCTGGGAGAAAACTGCAAAATAAAGACTTGACTCATTTTCTTATGTTAACATCTATAACATATGATTTAAACACTTGTACCAGGGCTGAATTCTTGGAGAACAGGTATTCTAATGCAACGTTTTTCGTTTGCCTTGTAAACTCATGGGGTGAAATCTCATTCCTTGATCTTCAAAGTGTGACAAAGAGCTATTGATTGAGAGCATATTGTCATTTAAATTACAATTAGGGATGGGTGAAAGGTGGTTATCCAACAATTCAAACCTTTCTTTTAATACTGTCAAGGACAACTTAACCTTAACCCAAACACACTTCTAAAACTTCTGAGTTTCAAATATGTCTAAAATCAATATGCCTTTCTTAAAGTAAGAGAATCGGGTCTTTATTCTCAGATGCTGAATTTGGTAGTTTGGGATCTGGTGGTGAAATTCTTTCAAAAGCTTTGTTCTCAGGTCACAAAACACTTGTGTCTGGACACAAACCTAGCACTACATTTGCACCTTAATATGAAATTAAATCATTCAGCACATTTTCTTAGGGTAGCTGGTTATAAAAGTATATGCATTTTCAAAAATTAAGTGCTATGTGGGTGATTTATGTTTTAATTTTGAGCATTTTTAAATAGGAAACCATCCTTCTAAAGGCACAAATTGCTAAGAACGCTGTGTCTTTTACTACTGGCAAGAGAATGTTCAGTTCTAAAGGTATTAGGGAGTGTGGATCTAAAACTACACAATGGACCGAACGGAAACTCTGTACCTAAGTGTGTGTGTGTGTGTGTGTGAGAGAGAGAGAGAGAGAGAGAAAGACAGAGAGAGAGACACAGAGAGAGTATGTATGCAGCTTTATTAGCTTGCTTACATTTTGCCATATGAATATATTTAATATATAACTTGTTTTGATATTACAAATTCACACACACACACATTATGCCGATATGGGCAAAAGGCGGGACTTTCTTAAATTTTCCCGGGGCCAAGTTCCCTGTAGTTTAACAGGAATGCAGACAGCATGAAGGCAGCAGCTTAGATTTCCTATATTGAACTATGCTTAGAATTTATTTTGTCAAAGCATCTCTCCTCACTCGCTCTCTCCCTTTCTATAATGTATGCACACCTGTCTGTTTTTCTCAGGAGTGGCAGGCATTTACTGGGATGACATATTATGCCAGAGGTGCCTTTGGCAGTCTCTTGTCCTCAGGGCAACCATTGTTCTGGCAGCAGTATGTTTGTGAGCAGAGCAAGGTCACCCGACACCACACCATACCCCTCCCCCTACTCCTCTTGGACTGGGTAGGGGCTCTGAGGTACACTTCAATTGTCTGACACATGAGGTCATGGACGATCGCTTCAAACTCCACTACATCCCATGTAAACCAGAGCGCTGACAGGGAAGTTGGCAGTACCCATTAGTGGTGGGAATCTTCCAAGAGCAGTTCTAACTAAGCCTTCAAATGACACCGTACTGATTGTCATGAGATGTTTTCTTTTTACTTGCAAAGGAAATTGATTAGAAGTATATCTTTCCGTACTTCCAGCGGCTGATTTGTAGGCGTGTCTGTTAAACAAGTGGGAACATTCAATTTTACATTTTATTTTAAAACTAAGTAGAAAAATCACATATGAACGCTGTCTGCACACCATATGATTGCAAAATGAGATTTGAAAAAAAAAATCCCTTTGGATATCATGGTTAACCTTCGTCAGATAGCAACTACTCTAATCAGAAAATTTACAGGGACTCACTAGAACCCTGAAAAACATTACAGGGTATTGCCCGTGATTTTAAACAGGTAATTATCAAATCTTTAAGGATTTCCACTCATCTCTTGTAGGAAAAATGAATCAGTGGGTCTTACAGTGACAAATTTGTATTTACTAATACCTTCTATTTTGAATGGCAAAGGAGAAATTTAAAGTCAGAGCAGGTTATAGGTAAATATAATAATATCCAAGTGTTTAGAAAATGAACATTTAGGAATTCAAGATATTGGGGGGAAGCAAGATGTTTTACTGCCGCCTTGTGGACAATTAAAAAGAACCGGTGTTCATTTAAACCGGTAGTTAATTTGTGAATCTTGGTCAATAACAGAACCAGACAACAATGTGTAAGGGACAGAAGTGTGCTTGAATTAAATATGAATTAATTGAGCTTCATTCGAATAACATTTTCTTTCTTTTTTTAACCCAAGTATGTCCATCGAGTCTTCATGTGATGATGTCATTTTATTTCCAAGACATTCTTCATACACACAAAGAGGGAAGAAGAGTAGGATTAAAAAACAGTTAACTAGAGTTTAATGTGAATACTATTTTCCTGTTTTGTTTTGCTTTTTAAATCAAGGAGGTCCAAAATCACTTCAAATAACCGTATCACTATTAACAAAACTTAGAAAAGTCTCAGTTAATTGCCACAAAATTAATTGCAGTAACAGCAAAGCAGTGATAAGAAGAACTGGACATTTTCTAGGGTCTAGTCCAGCATTTCAGCTTCAAATGTTTATTTAAACATAACTTGAGTTTATAAACTTGTTTTCTGGGGAGATTTATAGTGTTTACTGGTTTTGGCTGGATTGAAAAAGTCCAGTTTGACTTCCTGCTGAGAACATACTTGTGTAAACCAGCTTCTTCTTAAATTTTGGCATGAAAAAAAAAAAATTTTCATTGGATACATTTCTAATTACAAGCAAATGTTCAGGTAGATCCTTAATCTAAACCTGGCTATCTAATCTAAACCAGTATCATGGGAACATCATCCTGGGATCTTTTTATTTTCCAATGTTACATAAATCTTTGTTGCCAAAACACCAACTAATATTACAACTGTGAAGCTCTCATTGTCCATTTTTTTGATAGATACTGGAAAAATATCTGACCAATCTTAGTACTTTTGAGTAGTGAATCTCATTTAAAACTGAAAGGATCAATTAATCGAATTTTAATTTAAAATATGTTCAAGCATATGAAGTGATATAAAAACAAATGCTCTGAAATTTAGAACACACTTTTACATGATGGTGCAGTAATCACAGAATTATCATTCTTTTTTAACTGGTGAGAAATGAAATGAAACAAACCCCAAATCAAATAATATACTAATCCATAATTTGGTAAATATATACTTTCCAAGATCATTTACTTAGACTATTAAGTTATCTTGATTTGAGTGAGTTGTGAGAATAGAAGTGTTTTAAAATAAAATAAATAGAAACCCGAGTGTTTTCTAAACCACACTCTATATTCCACGAGCTACAAAGCACTATTTAGCATTCGGTAAATAACCTCCTCCTTTTTGAATACACAAAACCGTAAATAGTTAGCATTTCCAAAATTTTGGTCCCATTTTTGCTGAGCTTCTAGATCATAGATAAATTGATATCAATCATTAATTACAGTAAAGGTGCAGTTCTAAAGTGTGCTTTGGTCTACCAACAGTATTATTGTTATAATGATCATTTATTTTTCAGTGTTGATGTGTTTATTATATGAATATACTATGCACTTTACTTGGATTCTCATTATAGTCTCTTCACAGCCTCTAAAATAAGTTTTATTTTATGAAGGTTCAGAGAGGTTAAGTAAACCATTAGAGGCCACACAGCCTTTCGATGGTTCTTCTAGCTCCATTCTCTGTGTATTCAGCATCAGCTGTTTGTTTGCTGGTCGGCAGTATGACAGAGTTCTGGCTCATGGAACAGAGCTAAGCAACTAAGTACCATTCAACAATGTTAAGTATGTAACAAGTGCTAAAAGTGATCATTGTTTATTTGTTAATTCATTTAATAAACATTGACCTAAATGTGTATATGTATGTGTGCGTGTGTGTGTGCTGAGTCGAGAGTTAGGAGTAAGGATACAATAATATTACACCCAATATGGTACCTGGATTTTTGGATCTTAGAGTCAAATTTCAGACACAACGTTAAGTTTCAGGAATAAAAAAGTGAGTAGGACTCAGACCTACATGGTATCAGGGGAAATGCAGTCATTTTAGGCTCAGGTGGAGTTTAAGGAGTTCCATCTTCTGGGAAAGTTGGGAACTACTAATCATTTGCCTTAGTTTCTTCCTCTGTGCAAACAGGTTTACTCAGAGCTTCAGCATAAGACATGTAAAGTTCCCCATCTAAAGTGCTGCATACCATGTTGTTATTAGTTATCAATGAGTCAGCTCTGATACATGGAGATCTCATGTATAACAGAATAACATGTTTCCTGGCCCTGCATTCTCTTTATGACCACTGTTAAGCCTGAATTCATAGTAGTGACCATTGGATAAATCCATCTCTTGGAGGGTTTCCCTTGTCTTCACTGGCCTTCTACTTTACTAGACATGATCTTCTCCAGGGACTGGTCCTTCCTAATGAAGTTAAATCTCAGATAACACTCTGTAAGCTGTAGTTTTTGAATGAATTTTGGAAGCAGATCACCAGACATTTCTTCCTAGTCTCCCCCAGTCTGGAAGCCTTACTAAAACCTGTCCATCCTGGGCATCCTACCCGGTACAGTGAAACCTGAGAGAGTTAGAGCTTGTTAGAGCTGTCTTGTCTTTCTGGGTCTTACAAGTTTTCTTCCTTTTACAGGGTGTCGCTTTACCACTTTTTTTTATCACTCATTTTAGTGGAAAATATTTGAGTTTTCCTTCTTGGGCAGGTTTCTGTCTTACACAGCTTCAGACTTTTGTGGGTGACACTGTGTTTGAAATTCAGGTGGGATAGCTTCCAGCTTCATAGCAACATGCAAGTCATGTGTTTTACTAGATGGGTGATGGGCTTCCATTTATACTAGCATTTCTACAACAGGTCACGGGGCAAGGAGATGTATAAACAATTCAGTGATGAAGTTACAAGACCACACTGACAGAATTGATCAAGTGCTCCAGTAAGATAGATGGAAAGAACTTAAAGGATGCGAAGGAGACGGCTGTCCAGGGCGAGATTCATGGACCAAAGACACTGGTGTTGTTAAGTGCTAGAGAGTCAGTTCCAACATATATAGGCTTTCCCAGGAACACCTGGTGTCCATGAACTGTCAGCCTTTAGGTTAGCAGTCCAAAACTTATCCTATAGCGCCACACTAGGACTCCACCAAGGACATAGAAGACCATAAAGTTAATGTATTCGGTTCTCAATGGTTCCAAATGCCACAATTTAAGAGGTGTGCTCTGTAAATAAAATTTTGTGATGCACTTTCCTGGTATCAGTGAAGAATCTGACTCTAAGCTTAAATAAATGGAACTCTGGCTGGATTCAATTAGTAGGACATGTATGGCTCCAGTAACTAATCTGCTGGTATAGCCTTTGAATTGGTCCAGATGCCATCACACAGAGTTGTTCTGTAGTTCTCTCTACTTCCTTCTCTTGCAGCAGCAAAGAAGTCTACAACAAATAAACTCAGGTCTCATAGGCCAACAGGGTCGTGTGCTCAGTCAGCCCTAAAGCCATCAGTATTCAATGAAAGGAAAATGCTGATTGGCATTAGGCAACGGGGGGCCCACGCCAAGAGAAGGAGCAGCTATGAATGAGTGACACAAAATATGGGAGCTGTTGGCTAAGGGAGAACTGCAATCAACCAGTATCTAATAAACAGTCTCAGCTGAAGTTGATCTGGCTTCCAACTTCTTTAAAATGATTAAATGAAGCAACAAAAAAGAAAATAAACTAAGTATACGTTCCTAGTTTTCCACGAGGAGTATGCCACTGAAATGTGTTTGAGTCACAGTAAAGAATGATAAAGAATTTGAATTTTTGTTCTTCTCCAGAAACCAAACACAAAGATGAAACTTAGTCTGAACCAAGTATATTTTGAGGCTAATTCTGAAACACATATTTCTAGAATTCCTTTTCAGTTCGTATTTCTCTAGAGTTCATTTGTGTGTGTATATGCTAAAACAGTCCAGAATAAATTTTATTATGATGGTACTATGAAATCTAAATAAAACATTTATTATATTTTTCTTCTGTGTTTCCCCAAACATTTCTCTTGTGTAGGCTTCTAATATCTATAGCTATAGATGTGTCATTATTACTTAGCTGGTATGTTTGCATTATTAGAACCACATTAGGCGGTAAGCAAAAACACATGCCTGGGAGTCAAGTTATGAGATTTGTGCATGTTTTCTCTGAGCTGAAACAAAAGAATAATGACCAGCAGCATTCGACAACACAACCTTGTCTCTATCCTATTAGGATCCTATTCCCAGGAGAGAGTACTGGTTCTAAAAGCTATTTACAAATGGATAGCGACTTTTTTGCATGTAATTTCTATTTCACAAACCAGTTCCAGAGGAGAGGGAGGTGAAAATCACAAAATGTCACAGACTGAGGATATCTTTTTTTTTCCTTTTTATCCTCTGAAATGACTAATGAATAACAAGAATAGTAAGGAATATTAGGATCTATGTTTTTCAGTTAGTCATCTAGAGGGGTTTGTACATGTATGCAAATTTTAGCTTAAGGAGAAAAGTCTTTGGAACATTCAAATTGATGATGTCTCCTGATGAGCTGGAATGATAGTTCTGCACTGAAAACTCCGTGTTGTTGCTGTTAAATTGGTTCTGACTCACAGTGACCCTGTATAGGGTCTCTGAGGCTGCAAATGTTGGCGGGAGCAGAAAGCCTCATCTTTCTCCAGCAAACTGCTAATCTTGTGACTCACAGTTCAGTGCTTATCCTTCAGAGTCACCATGCTCCCTGAAAAATCCATGCCACAATTTATTCCTACTCCTAATATCATGGCCTGCACATTTTATTCTCTGTGGTCCATAAATTAAATCCATTGAAATATAACTTTACAATATGTCTCTTGTCCATGGTGATTCAACAGATCGTCCTAGACAGAGCCCCTAAATTTTTTTTATATTTTAGTTGGGATGTTGGTTCATTTATTAAATATTTACTGAGCCCTAATATGTGCTGTGGCGCTGTTGGCTAATGCTCTGGACAGCAAAGTCAATTTGAACTTCAAGGTTGAAGGTTCAAGCTCACTAGCTGCTTCTTGGAAATTCTATAAAGGATTGCTATAGGTGAAACTGACTCGATGGTACTTAACAACAACAACAACCTCTGCTAGAAGGAGCACTGATAGCATATTGGATTAAGAGGTAGGCTACTTAGACAGGGATGGGCAACTTGGACATTGTCTACCCAAAATAGGGGGCTACAAAGGCAAGAAGTGACTGGCTTACAAGCTTTCAAGAGGGAACCTAGATCCAGAGGGCCTGGAGGAAGGTAGAATCTCCAGTGAGTAGTATTCAATCTGACTAGGCGGGGCTGATGCAATGAAATACAGACGGGTCTCTTGTGATACAATAGTGAAGAATTGTTATCAGGACTGATTGTGAGGGTTGGAAATGTAAAGGTAGACGTTTTATAGCAAGAAGGGGAGTGATTAACTTTTCAGTCTAGGAGAGGAGGTCCCTAGGACCATCAAGGGAGAAGAGCGGAGAGCGGGACCCTACCCAGAGAAGCAGTGATGCCTGAAATGGAGCCAGAGATGATGACGTGGAGCAATGGAGCAGCGGGAGACTTTAGATCCAGAGAGGGAGAGAGACTGTGTGCTGAAGACCAGGGGGTACAGGGGGGTGGGGGGGAAGGATTGCATGGAGAGGATTGTAACCATGGCAATGAGAGACAATATATGGTAGAATGAATGTAAAACTAATGTTCTCCCATGTAAACGATCACATAATTCACAATATAACATTAAAAAAAAAAAAGAGCTAGGCTACTTACAGACAGCAAGATCAGCAATTGGAACCTACCAGTTGCAGGGTGGGGAAAAGATGAGGCTTTCTGCTTACAGGAAGATTAACAGCCTCAGAAACCCTATACAAGCTATGAGTCAGAACTAACTCACAGGTATACAACTATCTCCACTACCGATGCATGCTGGAGACTTGGTGTTTCCAGTGTGATACACCTAAGGCACAGCCACTACCTGTGAATCAGTGGAAACTTGTGCATTGCTATGCTACTGAACATGTTGAGTGGAGTTTTCAAATCGTGACAGACAAGGAAAAAAGGCCTGAGATCTACTTTCAAAACTTGGGCAATGCTAATTCTATGCATCACAATGGTCAAGCTTGCAGTCAATCAGGATAAGGAGAGAAATGGCTGACCTTTGGCTCAGTTGTGCATGAAGTTCTTGTGAGTCGGGCTGGCTGGAAGACAGCAAATTAAGGACTATGCACCAGGCATTGTTTGAGGCTCTGCAGATATGGAAACTAATAGAGTCTCTACATTCACAGAGATAATGCCAAAAAAAAAAAAAAGTCAAGGAATACTTAATATAGGTCTGAAGAAACTGTAAAAAGTAAGGATAATTCATGAGCAGATCTATGAGAACCTTGAAAAGGAGACCCAAACTAGTTCATGCGGACAGAGGTTAAAGATCATGTTGCTGAGAACATGAGGTCAGGTAATTAATAGGAATGAATTGGGTCAAGCAAGAGTAGTTGGGAGCTCAGGGCAGAAGACCTTGAGGAAGCATAATTGAAGACAGGACTCACTGAACAGGATTTCAAACACAGAGAACATGCAAGGGTAGTGAAGGCCAATGATCCCACAACAGACTCATCTTTGAGGGCTTTGAGACAAAGGCCAAGCGTTGCTATTCTATCTTATAGGTAACGGGGAACCATTGTTGGATTTTATTTGGGAAGGGGGTCACTGAACAGCTCTGGATTATACATAAATAGTTTGCTTTATGAGGAATTTATTGCAACATGTATAAAAGAATGAACAAATCAGTTATAGAAGAAAAACACCAGAATGCTCCTTAGAAACTCAGATTCACTTACTTTGCGCTTATTGTTAGCAAAGACCATTCAGTAGAAAAGGACATCACGTTTGCTAAAGTGTCTGAAAATGAAGGAAGTGCTCAGTGAGAGACTGATGTACTAGATATGGTAATGGACTTAAACATACTAATGGTCAGAAGCTGATGCAGGAGCAAGCAATGCTTAGTTAGTTGCATACAAGGTCACCATGAGTTGGAACCAACTGATGGCAACTAACATCAACACTATTAAGCGAATGCTTTTATTCTTGATATCAACAAGGGCACTTGATGTAATTACTCACGTTAACAGATTGTGTATAGTATATTCCTTCTGACAAAGGATTTCACTGAACTTCCTATGAAATTGGAAAGTTTTGGATTTTATTTAAGTAGCTTTTAATAAGAAACACATAAAATCCAAAGCTTTCCAATTTTATAGGAAATTCAGTGAAATCCTTTGTCAGAAGGAATATACGATACTCAGTCTGTTAAAGCAGGAGTCCTGGTGTGAGGCTGTGGGCTTATGTGCTGGACTGCAATTCGTTTGAACCACAAGGTCGGTGGTTCAAGCACACCAGTCACTCCTTGGAGACACTATACAGGGTCACTGTGGGTCGGAACAGACTCGACGGCAGTTAACAACAACAACAAATAATCTAAATATTTACATATCTAAGTATTCATAAGCGATGTAACAGTGAAAATTATTTTGAAGACAGTCGAAACTAAATGCTATATAGGTTGTCAACTAATTTCAAACTTTTACAATTAGTTCCACAAAATTGTCTTCTTTCAATGATGTTCTCTCTTCCTATATTATACCCCATAAGGTTTTAGCTGGATGAGGGACAGAATTATTGAATGACTGACAATGGCTTTAACATTTCAAGAAGTCTATACCACCAACTACTGCAATTATTAGATTGTATAGGCTTCTATCAAGAATTTGTCCTGAAGAAAAGAAATGTTCCTCTTAAGTCAACAGTTTTGTTCTTCAAGTCATTAACAGAAAATCAAACTTATTTGGACCTAATAATATGGAGCTCTGGTAGCATAGTGGTTACGAATTGGGCTGCGAACCTCAAGGTCAGCTGTTTGAAACTACCAGCTGTTCCACGGGAGAAAGATGAGGCTTTCTGCTCCCGTAAGGATTTACAGCCTCAGAAACCGTGTTCAGGGTCACTATGGGTGGGGACCGACTTGACGGCACTTAACAACAACAACAACAATAAATCAAGAAAAACAGAAACTTCTAATATTCCAATGAATTAGCATTCCAGGATGCAATTCCCTCTTTTCTTTGGCTACTAGAAATCACAAGGTTAAATTCAGGCCTTTCTCTATTAAGTAAGTGACATTTAACATGCTAGAGGAGTCATGGCGTGGCACTGTGGGTTAGTGTGCTGAACTACAAAATTGGTTAGAACTGCACGGTCAGCAGTTCAAGCTCACCAGCTGCTCCTCAGAAACCCTTGATGGCACTTAACAACAACAACAACAAACGCTGAAGTATATTAAGTATATCTTTTGTCCCTAAGCCTAAAGTTTTCTCTTTATTCGCTTCTAATGAGTACAGTGGAGTTCTGGTGTGGCACTGTAGAATAAACACTGGACTGCTAACTACTAGGTTGATGGTTCAAATACACAAGTTGCTCCTCAGAAACCCTATACATGGTTGCTATGAGTTGGAACAGAATTTATGGCATTTAACAACAACAACGAGTATATTTCTGTAAGCAAACTAATTTTTTTTTTAAACAAGGTTGAGGTGTAATAAAGTTTAGATTCTTCCAAAAAAAAAAAAAAAAATCCCTATTCCCACTTTTAAACCTATTGAGTCTTTCTGTATATATTGTCTTAGTTATCCAGTGCGTACTGCTACACTAGCTACTGGCAGTGGGTGTATGTGTGTGGGGGAGGGAGAAGGGGTGGTTTTAAGAAACAGAAATTTCTTTTCTCACAGTTTGTTGTTGTTAAGTGTCTTCGAATCTATTCCGACTCATAGTGATCCTGAATAAGGTTTCTGAGGCTGTAAATCTTTTCAGGAGCTGAAAGCTTAAATGTTTGCCATCAGAGTGACTGGTGAGCTTGAACCACCGACCTGTGTTTCGAAGTCCGTCAGGGCCTAGACTCTTTGAGTCTATCAGCTCTGGAGAAAGGTCCCTGTTCTGTGTAGTCTTCATGCAACCTGGTGTCTCTCTTCGCCTAAACTACTGGCCTATTGCATGTTTAATTTCTTTTACATCTCAAAAGAGAATAACTCAAAAATACAATTTACCCTAATCCTGCGTTGTTGTTGTTGTTGTTAAGTGCCTTCAAGTCAGTACTGACTCATCGCGACCTTGTACAGGGTTTCTGAGCATCAGCTGGTGGGTTTGAACAGCCAACCTTGTGGTTAATAGTAGAGTATTTATCCCGCAACGCCACAGCCACAACCACGCCTTTAGTCCAATCCTGCCTAATTAACATTATAAAGACAACCCATTTCCAACCGGGGGTTATAATCACAAAGGTTAAGATTTCGAACACATTTTTTGATACAACAATTCAATCCATAACATGCACTAAGATACATGTTAACTAATATTTCAAAATCTTTTCCTCCTTTGTGAAACCTGTGGGATTTGAAACTCTCCAAGGAATCCTGAACTAATTAATTATAAAAAAAAAAAAAAAAAAAAAAAGGCTACATGTAATCAACAAGACCAATGAATGCCAGAATTTGAACTTCTTGTTGTTAAAGTGCCACTAAGTCAGTTCTGACTTATAGCAACCCTTTATAGGGTTTCCAAGGAGAGGCTGGTGACTTGAACCACCAACTTTATGGTTCCAACTAACTTTGCAGTCCAGCGCATTAACCCACAGCGCCACCCAGGACTCCAGAATTTGACCTTAGTCTTCTCAGTCTATTGCTGTTGTTAAGTGCTGTCATCATTAAGTGCCATTTAGCAGGTTCCTACTCATAACAACACTGTATAGGGATTCAGACTGGGGGTGGGGGTTGACAGGGAACTAGTGGGTTTGAACTGCCATCTTTGTTGTTTGTAACCCAGTGCTTATACTACAGTGCCACACATTCAACTGGGTTTTGCCCTAGCAAGGTCAGAATGAAGTCAATTGACTTTGATGAACCATGCTGAAGAATGTGTCCCCATACAAGAATGTCAGCCTGACCCTGACGTCAAAAGGAAGCACAAGGTCAACCTGAGATCTGCTCATCCACCTCACTACCAGCTCCTTTTTGCTACGATGAGCAGAAGTCCGAAGAGCTCACTGGTGTCTTTTACGAAAAAGAAATTGTTTCTGTCTTATGGTCATTACATCCACTGAGAGAAAGAAAGACCAACCATTAAAAAAAAAAATCCTTTCTTTTATAAGCAACAGGTCTTTGAAACAGATAATATCCTATTAATTTTCTTTTTTTCTTTCTTCTTTTTAAAACATTAAACATTTTGGTGGTTTAAGTGGGTTTAGTCAATTACAGGACATGGAGAGAGGGTGTCAGCCATGCCCCCAACCTAATGTCATTAAACGTTCAACAATGACTTTAAAATAAGTAGCTTTTTGGAAGTTATGTCTTTGAAGTTTCATTAATTAGTCATATCATTGGGAATGTATGGCTAAAGTAAATTACAGTGTTTAAAATATCTACTCTTTCAATGTGAAAAATGAAAAGACCCTTCTACCTTGTCTTTATACTAATGAAGATATTATTAATTGGTTTAGCAAAAACATAGATCTAACCATAATGTGCAACAGTTATTAAAGATAATTAACTACAGATCATTGGTTTGAAACATCTAGTCCAAAATGATTTCTGAAGGGCACATTATTCTATGAGATAAAATAATTAAATTTCTAACTGCTGCATGGGACAACTGTGGCCTATCTAGCGTTTTAATTTCTTTTGTTCTATTCTCAGGGTACTCTGGCTGGTTTAGGTTTTGAAAAAGTTACCCATGTTTCACAGCGAGCACTCTGTTCAGCATGTTTTACCGAAATCTTTCATGTCTGTGGAAAAATTATGATTGAAAGAAAAGGAGTATGATGACAGTAGACCTAATAAAAAGCCCACATAAATTCAGCTTTTTTTTTTCCTAGAGTGGGGAGAATGGTAAATCAAGCAAATAGAACACCAAACAAGTTACTTTAATCTAATGCCTTTCGAATACTTCCTTTATAGGATCTATTTAAGAAATAATTGAAAGCTTTCACATTTGCAAAACAAATAAGGAAAACTATAAGCATGAACCAATGCCAGGTCTTTGTGGATTAATGAATAATATAATTGTGTGCAGGCACATAAAATATATTAAACAATTACAGAAAAAAACAATCGAAGCCCTAAAACTGAAGGCTATTATAAGCGTACAGGCAAAATATTCTGACCATATTTCTAGAAATGGCTTTACTTGGTGTTCACTATTTGAAGATCAATTAAATTAAAAGAAGGAAAAAAGGGTCAGATACTTAGTAATAGTAGTTGTAGGAATCCTAAACACAATTACGATCCTTTATAATATTCATAGCAAATTAAGATGTCTGTTGATGATCATGTTTAGAACGAGGCTACAACTTAAAATTCCAAATTTTAAGATTTTTTATACACATACTGTATTGTGACCAGGAACTTGTTTGTTTCAATACCAACAGTAAAAACTGATTCCATTCCATTTCTGGTAGAGTAGTGGTTATGAGTTGGACTGCTAACCACAAGGTCAGTAGTTTGAATCTACCAGCTATTATATAGGAGAACAATGAGCCTTTTCTGATTATTTGAAGATTTATAGCCTTGGAAACCCTGTACAAGGTCACTGTGAGTCAGAACCGACTCCACGGCACATAGCCATCACCACCATTCCATTAAGTTCTGCCAAGTTGATTCTGACCCATAACGACTCTATATAGGGTTTCCAAGGTGAGCTTGAACCAGCAAATTTGAGGTTCAAAGCAACTTTGCAGTCTAGCTCATTAACCCATGGCACCACACCAGGATTCCCAGTAAAAGCTGACAGTAATGTGATTTTCTTTTTAGGAGCAATTCAAATTTATATTACATCCAAATTCATAAATCCTTTATAAATTTGTTGTTGTTGTTGTTGTTAAGTGCCATTGAGTCGGGTCCGACCCATAGCGACCCTGTACAGGGTTTCCAAGGGTGTAAATCTTTACGGGAGTAGAAAGCCTCATCTTTCTCCCGCTTATAATTTGTAGGAAGACTTAGAAACACCACATGTTTAGTCTCAGATCAAGGCTTGTTGTTGTTGTTAAGTGTTGTGGTGCTGCTTCTGACTCATATTAACCCCATATAAGGGTTCCAAGATGGTACATCTTTGTGGGAGCTGAAAGCCTCGTCTTTCTACAGAGAAGAAGATGGTGGGTTGGAACTGCCGAACTTGTGGTCTAGCGTCTAATGTTTATCCTACAGAGCCACAATGCCCCGTGCATAAAGGCTTAGGAATAAACTATTACTTTGAAAATATGTTATTAATATCTTACTTTAAGTGACTGTGCATTTGGTGGTTGTAGTTAAGCGCCATCAAGTCATTCCAACTCATAGAGACCTCGTTACCAAGAAGCAGGTTGTGGATTTGAACTGCCAACCTTGTAGTTCACAGACAAGTACTTATCCTACAGCAACACACCAGGAGTGCATTTGGTAAGATAGGATAAAAACAGAGAAAAATATAAATATTTCTTAGTAAAGCTGGAGTTTAGGTTTATGTTTGCATAAGAGAATTTTAAACTTGCAAAATTTACACTGATGTCAATTCTAGATATTTAGAAAGAGCAAACCAAACAAACAAAAGACTAGTACATGTCTGCTGTTGTTGTTGTTATGTGCTGCTGAGTCAGTTCCGACTCATAGCGACCCTATACATGATTTCCAAGGAGCAGTTGTTGAGTTTGAACCGCTGACTGTGCTGTTCAAACCAACCTTGCAGTCCAACTCATGTCCTACAGTGCCACACACACAGAGTCATAGAACTCATTAAACTTCTTGCTATCAAGTTCATTGCAAACCTGTACAATAAAGTAGAACTGCCCTATATGTTTTCCAAAGCAAGCTACACTGAAGGCAACAGTGAAAAACAAGGCTTCAGGAATTGACAGAAAACCAGTTGCGATTTTCCAACAAACAGATGTAACATTGGAAGCACTCACTAGTCTATGCCAAAAAATCTGGAAGCCAGCTACCTGGCCAACAGAAAGGAAGAGATCCATATTTCTGCCCATTTCTAAGAAAGGTTATCTTACAGAATGTGGTCATTGAGTAACATCATTAAGATCACACACAAATAATTTTTGCTGAAGATAATTCAAAAACAGTTACAGCATTATCTAAACAGGAAACTTGCAGAAATTAAAGCCAGATTCAGAAGAGAACAAAAAATTAGGGATATCACTGCGTATGTCAAAAGGATCTTGGTTGAAAGCAGAGAATACCAGAAAGGTGTTTATGTGTGTTCTATTAACTATACAAAAGCATTAGACTTCATGGACCATAACATATTATGGACACCATTGTGAAGAATAGGAAATCAAGAACACTTCATTGTTCTCATGCAGAATCTGTACATACACCAAGAGGTATCATTCAAACAGAACAAAAGGATACTGCAATAGTTTAAAATCAAGAAAGGTGTGTGTCAGCGATGCATTTTTCATCACACTTATTCAATATGTGTGTTAAGCAGATGACCCAAGCAGCTGGACTAAATGAGTTTGAAGAAAAATGTGACATCAGGATTAGAGAAAGACTCGCTAACAACCTCTGATATGTTAAATGTTGTTAGTGAGTCACACCTTGCTATCTGAAAATGAAGAGGATTTGAAACACTCATTCATAAAATATAATCAGTATGGATTACAGTTTAACATAAACCAGAAAATCTTCACAACTAGACCAATAAGCAGTATCATGAAAAACAGAAAAACTACTGAAGTCCTCAAGAATTTCATTTTATTTAAATCCGTAATCAAAGCCAACTGAAGGAACAGTCAAGAATTCAAACCATGAATTCAAACAACGCTTTAAAGTGTTGTTAACTATCACCATACTACCTTGAAGGTACCTGATCTCTTTTTATTTTGGAAGCTAAGCAGGGTTAGGCCTCATTAGTACTTAGAGACTGCCTTGGACTACTGGATGCTGTAGGCTTAACTGAATCATTTGAGTAATGGTGTTGGAGAATTATATTGAAAGTACCATGGACTTTCAGAAGAACAAAAAAATCTATGTTAGAAGAAGTATAGCCAAAATACTCCTTTAGAAGTCAAGATAGTGAGACTTCATCCCCTGTACTTGGAACATGTTATCAGGAGAGCCTAGTTATTGGAGAAGGACATCATGTTTGGTAAAGTGGAGGGTCTGAGGAAATCTTAATGAGATGGACAGTCACAGTGTTGGACACGACAGTGTTTCCCTCTGTTGTGGGTAGAGTCACTATGAGTCAAAACTGACTCCATGTCACCTAACGGCAAAGTGTTAACATGTAAAGATGTCACAAAGGTGAACCTAAATATCATCCCAAATCATGATATTTAAAAATACCTCATATACATAAAAAAGCTAAACAATGGATAAGAAAGACCCAGGAATTGATACCTCTGAATTATAGTGTTATGGAAGAATATTAACTATATTATCTTGGTGTGGAACAGCAGGATATTGTGCTGGACTGCAAGGTCAGTTTGAGCTGCAAGGTCAGCGGTTCAAACCCACCAGTCACTCCTTGGAAACCCGATACAGGGCCACTTGGAGTCATGACTGACTTGACAGAACTTAACAACAACAACATAGACTACCAGAAGTTTAAACAAATCTATCTTGGAAACAGTACAGCCAGAATGTGTCTCAGAAACCAGGGTGTTGAGACTTCGATTCACATACTTTAGAAATACTATCAGGAGGGAACCAGTCCTCAGAGAATAACATCATACTGTGTAAAGTAGAGGGTCAGTGAAAAAGACGTAGACCCCCAATGAGATAGATTGAAACAGTGGTTGCACCAATGGGCTCAAACCGGAACAACTGTGAGAAGGGCATAGGACCAGACAGGATTTTGTTCTGTTACTGTACACAGGGTCACTGTAAGTCAGAACCTAAAAATAATAATTTTGTGGAAGCTGGTTACCGCATCTTTCCCCTGAAGAGCAAGCAGCTGGTGGGTATGATAGCCAGCATTTCGGTTATCAGTGGCATATTCAGTAACCACGGCTCCAAAATGTAACACACTGAAGGAAAATAGACTTTAACTTGACTGTAAATGAGTAAAGTCATTACAATCTCCTTCTGGTAGTCATTTGTTTCTGAAGTGTATACTATATGCTCCTTCTTGCTGTTGCTTTGTTGTTAAGTGCCTTTGAGTGAGTTCTGACTCATTATGACCCTGTACAGAATTTCCAAGGAACAATTGGTGGGTTTGAACCACAGACGTGGTGGATAGCAGTGCAATGCTTATCCCACCATGCCACACCAGTACTCCTTGTTGTTGTTGTTATTAAATACCGTAGAGATGGTTTTGACTCATATCGACCTGTATAGGGTCTCAGAGGAGTGACTGATGAGTTTGAACTGCCAACTTGTCAAACTGACCTTGTGGTCCAATGCTTTTATTCTACAGTGCTACACCAGGACTCCAGCAGCGCTCCTAGTTCTTTCAAAGGAGGCTTGTGGATATAGTCAATTATAATTAAATATATATATATATTTGGAAAATTCCTGGAATCACAAAATTCACTCAGCTCCCAAACACTTGTATTTTTGAAACACGTGAACTGGAAATTAGTAATTTTTATAACACTTACTTCTAGTCTGTTTTAGTCTGGAAGCTTAGCTGAAACCTGTCCACTATGGGTGACCCTGCTGATACTTAGAATACTGGTGGCATAGCTTTCATCATCACAGCAACACACAAGCACGACAAATCACTGGATAATGAATAAGGAAGACCCTAGAAGAATTAATGCATTTGAGTTATGGTGTGGGAGAAGAATATTAAAAGTACCGTGGACTGCCAGAAGAACAAACAAATCTGTGTTGTAAGAAGTACAGCCAGAATGCTCCCTGGAAGCCAGGATGGTGAGATTTGATATATATATTATCAGGCGGGACCAGCCTCTGGAAAAGGACATCATGCTTGGTAAAGTGCAGGGTTGGCAACAAATAGGAAGACCCCAACCAGACTGACTAGCATAGTGGAATAAGCCACAATTGTGTAACAAATGTAACAATGATTGTGACATGGATGGCACAGGACCAGACAGTATTTCTTTCTGTTGTGTAAAGGGTCACTATAGGTTGGAGGTAACAACAACACTCAGGGAAACTTTACTGTAAGGTGACTTGTGAAGGTAAGTTTGTTTTGATTTCATGACTCACAAAGTTCCTTTCTGGGTTAATGCGCTGGACTGTAAGGTCAGGTTGAACTGCAACGTCGTCAGTTCAAGCTCACTAGCCGCTCCTCTGAAACCCAATACAGAGTTGCTATGAGTCGGAACTGACTCGACAACACTTAACAACATGCTTGTCTGATGTCACACTCTGTCAGCTTCAGCCACAGATGCTGTGATAAATTTAAGTCATCAGCTTCTTTTCTTCTCACTGAACCTCTTACAGCTTACGTGAAATCACCTGAAAATTTAATGTTAGTCACCGAATCTTTATCTTTCCTATAAACAAATACATCTGCAAGGGAAATGCAGTATTGTTGACAACCAGTTTGTGACTTAATGTTTAAGTTGCCTTATTATCTTCACTAGGGATGTTTGCTTTTAAATGCTTTGTTCTAATTGTACGTTGGAAACCCTACACAGGGTCACTATGGGTCAGAATAGACTCGATGGCACTTGACAACAACAACAATTGTAGGTTGCTGGTGATGTTGGTTGTGTGCAGTCGAGTCGGTTCCAACACTAGAGATCCTATATAGGGTTTTCGAGGAGCAGCTGGTGGGTATGAACCACTCACCTTGCGGTTAACTGTTCAGTGCTTATCCTCCAGCACCATGCCAGGACTCCAGAAGAGCGCTGAGTAGGTTCCTACTCACAGCGCCCCTATGTAGGGTTTCTGAGCCTCTAAATCTTTAAGGGATTAGTCTCATCTTTCTCCTGTGGAGTGAGTGGCTGGTGTATTCAATCTTCTGATTTAACAATTCAATGTGTAGAATATATAATATTAAAAGGGAAAAAATAATGCCGAATTTGGGGTGGAGAGAAATGAAGCTAGTTTAGTATCATTGGTGGCAGGCATGGATTTCTCTTGCAACTGAGGAAGAGAGTGGTTTGGGGTGAACAAGGCTTGGCCCAAGGGCATGGAGCCATTAAGGGAAGAGTTATGGGTTGAATTCTTGTCCATTTAATGGTAAATCCAAGACTTTTTCTACTAGTCTGTGTTTTCTAATCCTTTTGTACACATTTCTATAGGCAAAGATCCTAAATGTCACCAGAAGTCACACACTGATGGCTTCCGAGATGCATTTCACTTACAGATGTATTTGTTCACCCTGCCCAGTCTGTAGTGAAAACAATATAAAGAAATAGTGACCAACATTTAAAATTCAGAAAGTCATATAAAAATCAAGATTTTGTCTTCTTTTCAAACATCAGAGGTTCTTACAGCATTGGGTCTACTTATAACATATCTAAAGGTCTACAGTTCTAAGCACTCCTAACTACCCAAGCCCCTCATAAGCAAGATTCAGCGGCCATTTATTGTCTTCCTCGCATTGTTGATTATTTGATAAAATACTAGTTTCCCTTTTCACTTTGCTGGCTGAGTCCTAGGACTTCTTATATTCTCAATCCCTGGTCTCAAGAACCTTGTACAACCCACCTTACTGTCATGGTTCTCTGCCCTCTGAAAATCCTTACCATTTCCCTGATATGGGACTTATTTAAATTGGTGGCTAGGATGTTCTCTCTAAATGAGTCACAGACAGTTAATTGTACTGAATGCCCCAAGGGGTACTGAGTGTTTAAAGCCTGTGGCCATTCCAAATACAGCTCCAATTAGTGTGTCAATACTGATTAGGTCCAATGATGGCCATCCCCTTCAAATCTGCACATTATAAACTTTTAAGAGGAAAGACATTCTAAATAATTAGAAGAATAACTTGGTAGTTCATGAAATTCAGAAAAGGCAGATGTTTTCTCCTTCACTAAAAGGTCAGTGGTTCAAACCCACCAGCTAGTTCTTGGAAACCCTACATAGGGTCACTATGAGTCAGAACCAGCTCGATGGCATTTCACACCAACAACAAGAGCTTTCACTCTAGACACTTTTAGGAACGTGAAAGTTTCCACCCAAAATAGAATTTTCCATGAGCTATATATTTGAAACCTCAGCAGCCAAGAAATAGGTTTTAGTATGGAAGGCAGTTGGTTCTACCCTGTTCCTGAAAATTAGAAGAGTAAGCAATCAAGGTAAGCATAAAAGCAGTTTGAGTTCACAAAGCCTCAGCCATGGCTATTTCCTGCCTCCTCCTTTGATTGCCGGCCATTCTCACAGTGCGCTTTGCTGCTGAAGAGGGTTATGGATGTGTTGTAGTCAGATGGGGAGGTGGAGCCATCTGCTCTAACTTCCATTAGTTATTGTTGGCTCAGTAGCGACAGCTTTGGTTTGGGTCTTTCAACAGTTCATTTAACTGAGGAGGAGGGAGTAGATTCAGAAGAGGAGGCCCCTCGTATTGGTAAAGTTTCATTACAGGGTTTCTCTTCCTCTTTTCTTATCACCCCTCTAGCAATTCCTACTCTTTTCCTCTTTTTGCAGACCCACTCGTCTATTTTTTTTTTTTAATTTCCTTTTTTTTCTTTCTTGGCAAGGGATTGCTATGCCAGGATGATCACTGAATTCAGTCCTCTCAACACTGACCCCCAAATATTCACTTAAGATGTTTGGTACACAGTGTCTTCTGGGATATTCTTGTTGCATCTGAACCACATCCAATTATACTTACTGGTTCCTACCTAAACTGTTGATGTCACAATCATGTTCTGTTAACACAGGTTTTCTAGAGAATTGTTTGTTTGTTTAACCAAGCAAAACTACTGATCATTTATTGATAAATTTCTTCATGGGTTTTATTCAGGGCGGAGGAAAGGTTAGGTGAAACTTTTCATTTTTCTGTCTTCACAATTGGCCTTCTCTTTATCATGTGTTCCCTTTTTCCATTTACATCTCCACTTCTTCCTCCTCTCTTCTTGTTTAAAACTGCATTCACTGTCCTTTTGAATAACCACTTCTGCTCTGGGAAAGTGAGAATTATATTTGAAAGAGATCACAATGACTTTGATTTCCTTTGCATATTGCATACTTGCCAACAGTGCAAATGGATTCCTTTACAAGGAAGTCATTGACTTTTACCCAGATTAACGGACAAGACAAAATGCAAGCTCTCTTTGCTGCTCTTCCTATTTTATTAAATTCTTAATTAGTAGTTTCCTTTTAATATTTAAGTAAGAAGCAAGGGCAACAAACAAAGAAAGGGACTTGCTGTAAAAAAAAAAAAAAAGAATAGTTGATGAAAATAAAGCAAGCTTGGTAAATATTTGTTCTTTTGTTTTTAATTTACTGCAGACATTTTTCAGAAAAGTTAGTGCTGAGAAAGGAAGTACAGTTGAAAATTTCTTCCAAGACAAAGCTTGTATTGCCAGAATGAAGAAAGAAAAAATGTGCCCTGATCAATTCAGCAATAAAAAATATTCGCTGTAACAAGCCATTGCTTTCTCCCTTCTTGGTGGTGTGCCATGGAGTCAATTCCGACTCACAGTGACTCTGTACAAGGTTTCTGAGTCTATAAATCTTTATGGGAGCAGAAAGCCTCATCTTTCTCCAGTGTAACAGCTGGTAGTTTCGAACTGCTAACCCTGAAGTTACCAGCACGATTTGTAACCGCTATGCTACCAGAGCTCATTAGCTCATTAGCTATAATGAGCTGTTTCAGATCCCTCAGATCCAGTGTGGTAGGTAGGCCATGAGGAGCCCTGATGATGCTGTGAGCTAAGCATTGGACTGCTAAGCACATTAAACCCACTAGTTGCTCAGAGGGAGAAAGAAGATGTTGTCTGCTCTCATAAAGATTTAGTTTCGGGAACCCTAAAGAGCAAATCGACTCTGTACTATGGAGGGTTGCTATGAGTTGAAATCAGTGAGATGGCGCTGGATTGGTTTGGTTTGGGTTCAGGCAGGCCAAGGCAACAGAAAGATATAGACGCAGGAGATGGAATGCCTTTAGTCTTCCTGTCCTCTTTGTAATGACTTGATTTCCATTCAAACTGTCAATCATCCATGGGCAGGAACCGCATCTAAAGCGTCTTTTATACAGGTTTCCTAACAGAACAACCCATTTCAGATGAATGGTGTCTACTACCACATGAACAATCAAGAGTAAGAAATGTAACATGTGGGACTTGGGGTGTTTTAGATGAAAAATGAAAAAATCAAGAGACAAATTTGAAGCCTGCCTCTGTTAGTAACTGTGCGGCCCAAGTGAATTAGTAAGATTCTCTTCTCCCCAGTTTCCTCTAAAGTAATAATGATGAAGCAATAGTTATTTTGTAGGGTTGATTGTGAGGATTAAGGGAGATGATGCATTTTAGGGCTGAAAAGGCAGATTTGGCCAAGCAGCACAGATGAGTCCAGTGGGCTGGCCGTAAGACAGCTGACAGCTTCGGATTCTGGGCGAGTGGCAGGGCTTGTGGTCACCATGAAAGCTTCGGACCCTCTAAAAGGGCAGCTGTTTCTGTCTGACTCCAGCCAGTTTTTGCAATGGAAAAATGTAGACCTGGTGTTGCCAGATTTTCCGGGAAGCTGGAAATCCAGACTTTAATGTGAAACCTCCCAATTTACAGTTGTTGGCTATTAATTCAAATTTGAAATCCCGACGAAGCCAAACAAAGCACATCTGCAGCCACATCTGTCCTGGGAGGTTCCAGTTGTAACCTGTGATGTACATGTGAAAATGTAACCAAGCTTGGCGCATCACAGATAGCTCATAATTATTTGTCTCGTGTTTTGCTTGTATTTACTATCCAAAATGAGGGTGAAAAATCATTGATTTGAGCTTTCTAGAAAGTGGTCAGATCAGGATATCTCTTAATCAGACTTCTCACTAAGTCATATATAAACATATTCAATCGGATCTACTGTTAAAACATTTAACTTGTAGGATCATTCGTGTTAGTGGTGGTGTGTTGTACGCTGTCCAGTTGGTTCCTACTCGTAGTGACCCTGTAAATCTTTCAGGGAGCTGAAAGCTTCATCTTTCTCCTAAAGACTGGCTGGTAGATTCAAATTGCTGATCTTGTGGTTCATAACCCAACTCTTAACCCACCTAGCTATCAGGGCTCCTTGATATAACTTGTGCATTTGGAATTTTTAATTGGGTCCTCTGACTTTATAACAGAAGTTCATTTGTTGTTAAGAAAAAAAAAAAAATGAGGAACGCTGAAAAAATGTCAAGCAACTCAGAAACACATCAAGGAAAATTCATCACTCCTTATACCAGGCTGAGTTCCTTAAGGCCCAAGGAAATGAACACGTCTAGCCTGGATCTGCCCCTTTGTCTTCAGAAGAACAGGACCCAGTTGCAACTGCCACATCTTCATGCTTGCTCACTCCTTCAGTAGTTTAACTTACTTTTTAACGGTTACATGCCAACAAAACAGGTTGCTTAATTGGTTTGACCTTTCACAGTATTTTTTAATTTTTCAATCTTCGTTTCATAGTTCCATCTGGCCCTTTAAAACGACATCTGGTTAACTGTACTTAACCAGCTGATCACTGTACAGTTATTTTTAAATGTAATGTATGCTTAAACAGATGTTATTTTTATAGATGTGGATCTAAACTACACTTGTGTACGTGCTATGTCTGCATAAACTTCTTTCTGCAATTCAAATGTTGACACCCAAAATTACAAGCCAGAATGCTTATGAACTGCACTATTATGGCGCCGCACTTTTGTGTTGCGTGTTAGGTAAACATCAATTCTGTTCTTTTTTTTTTTTTTTTCCCCAACCTTCTCTCTCTCTCTCTCTCTCCATTGCACATAAATAAAACATTAGCATTTAGTTTATAAAGTGATGAACATTTTGCTGTGTTGGATTTAGCTTTATAAATACAACTGCTGTCAGCAAGAAAAAAAGGATTTATTGAATAAATAATAAGAAAGCGAAGGGAAAATGAAAATATATATATTATGCAGAACATGCTATCTGTCAACAGGTCACAAAGAGGCTTCGAAGCTTTTGGTGATGCTATTGGAGATAACTCCATCTACGACACAGTATCTCTGAAGCATTCCGGAGCCGATGTCTTACCCTTATGTGCTGTAGCATTGATCCAGAAAGCAGGTAACAGAAAACAAATTCAGTATCAAGAACTCTAAATTCGCAAATGTCCAGAGTGTAGCAAACATTTAGAACCTTTTAAATGTCTTCCTGCAAAAGTATGGATCATAGAGGGGGAAAAAATGAAAACAACAAGAGGGAAAACCTAAATTGCCATCTAACCCTAGAGTTTCACGGTTGTCTTTTGCTCTCAGAACTAACAATAAAGCAGCAGCACTTGTTCTATAGATTCAAAGGTTTTCTACTCCTGGAAGGATCTTAGTTAACACTGTTTTATACAGAACTCAATCTGGCCAACGAGGAGCTCTCCAAAGACCTTTACCTAGGATACTTTGCATGTGACTCAAAGTTGAGCTGTACTTGAGACAAAGAAAGTGGCCACAGTAGAAAATATTTTACTGAGAACTTTAAAAGTATCATTCTCAAGGTTAAAAATTGCTGTTATACATCCTACCTCGGTAATTGATAGACATTTTCTCTCTCCAGAGTCCATTTTCTGTGAAAAACACCACATAACATCTGTTCATAAACAGTCCTTCTGTGAAAACACTGACACAGGTCCTGAGCTTCTACCGGCTCAATTCCCCTGCCATGTGCAGATGGCACAATGTATTTATACAGCTGAAGCCTGTGGAACAGAAACCCAGCCATATCTCCAGGTAAGACTTCAGGCAAACATGTGCTACTGTTCTACCGCCTTACCCCAAGTTGTTCAAGGGGTTCCTTCTGACACAAAGACAAATTGTTTCCCACTAACAGGCGGGATTTGTCGGAAAAATCACCTTCGGCAATCAATGCATCGTTCTACAGAGATAAGGGCATTTCTAGTCTTTTAAAAATGATTCCATGAAACACATTAATGAAAAACTAATTAGGTTACAGTGGTATTTGGGAAACTACATCAGACTGTGATCGTTGGCTTCTTCTCCCCTTCCCCCACCCTTTGCTTTGTGTGTGATGTGAAACTGGAATTAATTACTGCAACTAAAAGCAAAAAGTTTCGGGTTAAGGGTTTAGACAAGTAACATTCAATTTTTCAATGATGAGCAGGATGGGAGAACTGTAGTTAAAGCCAAGAGACTATTTCCCAGAATAATTTCTTTGAGTTTCTCCTGTTTCACCTTAAATGGAGCTGGGTACAAGATTGAAGGTTGTTAACTGGGCATTTATAGAGAAACAACTCTGGTGAACTTTCTTTGCATTTCAAATCTAGTTTCTCTATTAATCACTGAGACGTAGCTCCGTTGATATTCTTTCTTTTTTTTTTTCCTTCTTAGAAACTAGACAAATTCCAAAGACAAGCATTGCTTGTTTCTCGTAATGTGGAAAACCATAGAATTTTTAGGGATAGTAGGGCACTGGAACTTCCAAAGGGCTGAGGGCCTTGAAGATCCCAAATAAACAAACCAAGGAAGCTGGCCATCTGCCTAGCCCTGGTTTATTTGTACCTGTCTCTGTTACACAGAAGAAATGCATATGAAAGTCGTGATCTGAGAAACAGACCTACGATGCCCTAATGCAATCTAAACGATTCATATTTTATTCTCCACGAACACCACAAGCAGATTCTTGTTATATTTGGCCAGATGGGGTCAAAATGCTATTCTGTGTGTGAATGTTTTTCTGCCTAGCTACAATGTCCATTTCACACATGAGCTTTCTGCTCTGTGCGTTTCAAAGAAGGCTTTGCAGCATTTATGAACCCCCAACTTATTTAATAATCTTCACAGTGACTTATCAGCTCAGGATACCAAATCATCTTTACTAACGATTAGCAAAATAAGAAAGCACTCATTTAGGAACTAGGTGTGCAGGTGTTATGTCTGACTAGGAGAAGGTAGATGAGCTAGAGAAACACTGGGAATTTCCTCTAGAGAGACCATTTTACAATTCTGTTTCTGTATTATGGAGCAAACACAGCCAAGTAAGCACCTTTCTTATCATTCCCTACATACACAGTAAACCTCATCTGAAACACACAAAAGGATTAAAAGGAGAATAAAGTTGTATCTTCGAATCATGTACCAAGTCTGCTTTTCATGAAATAATGAACTGAATTGTTGTTTGAGGGACTCAATGGCAACTTTTTGATTTGGTTTTTGACATCTTCATGGGACCAGATTCACATCTCTCTCTCATGGAGGTACTGACTGGGTTTAACCTGCCCGCCTTTCAGTCAGCAGACAGTACGTAACTGTTACACTTCCAGGAGTCACCAGTCTGCATGTTATGTGTCACCAAGTCAATTCTGATTCAGATCACCAGTCTCTAGGTGACTTTAATTTTGTTGCTGAAAAATGCCTTCCTTCCCTGTCACTCATATTAATTACTGCTCCTAAACATTAAAGACTTTAATCAGAGAAGTTTGGAGACTTGGGATCCTTGAAAATACATTCTCAAGTTAGATGGAGTAGAAGCTTATCTTTATATTGTGCTGTGATGGAAAGTCAGTGATAAATATCAGTATCAGACTGCAAAAGTTATTAACGAGTTCCTGTCATCATGTTGTAATCAAATTTCTAACCATTAGAAGGCAGTGTCAAATGATCAGTTAGGACTGTCAGAATATGGAGCTAGCTGCTTATAATTCTTGATGTTTTTCCTCAATAAAAATACTTTGGCTTGTTCTCAACATCATCAAGAAACTAGACATAGGTTGGTCCAAACCACTCATTCGTTTTGAAAAGTATAGCAATTACTTTTCATAAAAAGGATGTCCACCCAGCTGGAAGAAAGCTAAAAAAGTGAAAGAATATTTGCCTCGTTAATGCCAAGAATGACTTTGAGTGATTTCCCTGACTGGATTGGTCAAATCCATCGTTTGTGCCCTTAAAAATATAGACAGTACTATGTCCTTCAGAAGGAGCTCTGGTAGCATAGTGGTTACGAATCGGGCTGCAAACCGCAAGGTCAGCAGTTTGAAACTACCAGCTGTTCTGCGGGAGAAAGAGGAGGCTTTCTGCTCCCGTAAAGATTTACAGCCTCCGAAACCCTGTACAGGGTCGCTATGAGTCGGAACTGACTCCACGGTACTTAACAACGTCCTTCAGAGCAATGACCTACCTGTTAATAATGAGCGAATATAAAATACTTTCAAAATAATGTCAACTTGAGGAATCTAGTTAAAATTACAACTAGCGATCATGGTGCAGCCAGGACAGTGTACCACATGGTCTACAGTTCAAACCCACTAGCTGCTACATGGGAGAAAGATGAGGCATTCTGCTCCCACAAGTTGGTTCCGACTCATAGTGACCCTGTTTAGGGTTTCTGAGGAGCAGCTGGTGGGTTTACGATCTCTGAAACCCTATATAAAGTTGTTAAGATTCTGAATGGACTTGAGGGCACTTACTAGTAACAACAGCAGCAGTGATCCGAGCAGAACGTTTAGGGAAAGTGAGTGATGGTAAGTATGGAAGAAGATGAACCTCCTACCTTCAATAAAAAGATGTTGATCATGAACCTGAAATATTTCCTTTGCCTGGTATTTAAAAATCTATCGCAAATAACGATTGCCTTCCAGACATGTATAATTGATCCTATTTGTATCAACAGTAAATCCCTTTTCAGTTGTTTTTTTTTCATCCTATGTTAGCTTCTTTCTACATGGTATTATTTTCCTTAAATAGCATTGCCGCTGACAACTCCACTGAATGCAATGTATAATTATCATGTCTTCAGTTTCTTTTCCTACAGTTCTTTTTAATTACTAAATAATACCCTTTGAAGAGTGCATCTTTGATATCTTAACCACCGTTGGGTCAATATAGCTGTGTGTGCTCATTATCAATATATTTTAATTATTTCATTTTTTCTAATGCCCCATTTTTCTTTGCCATGAACTGCCAGGTAATTATGTTTGTACCAGGATAAATAATTAACATTCTATGGAGCAGAACAGCCATTACTTTCCTTTTGTCCTTTTTCTTTTAGCCATGCACTATAACAAATAGACAGGTATTTGCCCAGATTGATTAAATATGATCTTTTCTTAGGGCAGGAACACCTTATTGGTGATTTGAGAACTGTGTTTGATAAAGTTCAGAGATCTAGAACATCTCACCTCCTAGTTCTCATTCAAAACAAAGCAATGTTGTCTGATTTCACTGTTTAAAGTCTCCTGTTGCTCTGAAGTGCTATACAGTTGGTGCCACCTTATAGCCACCCAGTATAGGATTTCTGAAAAGCAGCTGGTAAGTTTGAACCACCGACCTCGTGGTTCAAACTGACCTTGCAGTCATGAGCTTACCCTACAGTACCACACCAGGAATTCACATTCTCCTATGTCCTGTAAAAACCAATGGGTGAAGTTGATTCCAACTTATGGTGACCTCATATGCGTCAGAAGTAGAACTGAACTTCTGATATGGCCAGGCTTTTCTTCTGAGGCATGTCTGTGTGGACTAAAATGTCCAACCTTTTGGTTAGCATTAACTTATAGCTTACACCATGCCCTAACGCATTCTCTCAAAGCAGAAGCGGGTTGTCAATGATTAAGTGCACGGGCTATTTATGGGTATAAAATTACTCTATTGCCTTGCCATATAGAAAAACTCATCTTTAAAGTAAATTCAAACTAGATAAGACAGCAAAAACATGAGAAATCAGACAAATATTTATGCATGAGTTACAAATTCAAAAATATTGTAAATTAAGGTGAACTCCAGTAGGAATGACATAGAATACTTCAGTATTTTATACTATGGCTTACACCTAGATAAAGAATTTGAAATTTTTTGAATCTTCATACTGAATTAATGCTTGTGAAGTTTCAGACTCTCATCTGTCCTCAAGATGCATTGGCCATCCCTTTTATAATTCATATCACAAAAATACACTTAAACACCTACAAGGTGCAAGACAGCACTGGTTTTAGGGAAGAGTTGTTCTAATAGCATTTGCTATGTTGTTACTGTTCAGTTGCCGTTGAGTTGGCCCCAACTCCGAAGAGGCAAATGCACTGCAGAGTAGAACAGCTCTAGAATATTTTCTGAGGGGCAATCTTTATAGAAGCAGATTGCCAGATCTTTCTCCTGCAGAGCCGCTGAGTGAGTTTAAACCTCCAACCTTCAGGCTATCAGCTGATTGTAAACCATTTGCAACAGTTAGGCTCCTTGATGGCACTCACACACTATGATTTACATGTCATATCAAATATATTTCTTTAGGTATTTGCTTGGTTCACTTTCAAACACCTGCCCTTCTTTCTATATTCCTGAAACTGATGTCACTGCTTCTACCCTCTCCACATCGCAATATTTGAAGAAGAGACATAAAAAAAAAAAAAAAAATCAATGAAGTAATTTCATGCTTAGTGATATAGAAGGCGTTTCAATTTTCAAAGATAGAGTTTTACATTGGGATTTAGGCAAACTCCTATATCACAAATTAGATAATGCAGTTTGCTCTATGGTGCAGCTTATTCAATGTGAATTTCCAAGTATTAATATCTGAGGCAATATATAAAAATATATTTTTAAAAAGAATACATAGTACTGTAGGATAAGCATTGGACTGCTAACCACAAAGTCACTGGTTCAAACCCACCAGCAGTAGAAGGATGAGGCTGTCTGTTCCCGTAAACATTTATAGTCTTGAAAACCCTATGTAGGCATTTCTGGTGTTGTACCATGTGGTTAATGTGCTGAACTGCATAGTTGGTTTGAACTACAGAGTCGGCAGTTCAAGCTCACCAACAGCTTCTTGGAAATCCTGTACGTGGTTGCTATGTGTCGGAAGCAACTCAATGGTACTTCACAACAACAAAAACACAGGGTCACTATGAATTGGACTCAACTCAATGGCATTTAACAACTGGCTGGAGGTGTCCACAGGCAAAAAGCCTTCAGAGTGATTCTATGGCAGTAGGTTTAGTTTTAGTACTTTTTAAAGCAGCCCCTCCCCCAACCTTACAAAACAAAACAATGCATTTAACAAGAGGGTATAATAAAACTGTAATAGAATCCTCAAGTTTAAATCCAAAAACCTAATCCTACCTTAAAGATATAATATGAACATCTTAATATCACCATTTTGGGGGATGATGATCATATAAACGAACATTTGTTTTTAACAGGATTAGTCAACATAATACTGATTCTTGAATTTTGAGAACACCCAAAAGATTCAAATGCAGTTCAGGAAAATCAGATTTTTAACAGAAGATCTGAAATATGCTGGCAACAAAATGATTTTAATATAAATCTCTTTTATTTAAAATTGTCTACTATTTGTTTAGTAAACACAGCACTCTTTTTGGAAATGACCAAAATCTTCTAAGGACATAAAGTCACTGTTTATCTGTAAAATCATCTCCAGAGCATAGAGAACAGCATCAGGGTTGACAAGATTTATGCAGCAATGGTGGATGTCTCTAGGCAAATAAAAAATTTAGCTCTGGCCACATTCAGGGTCAAACCAAATGCCTAAGAAAGTTCATGCAAACAAATTGGTTGCACAAATAATATGTAAGTTCACACCTTTTTCAATACTTTGCAAAAAGCCACCACAAAGTTGCATTCCAAAGGATTCAACTTAATTTTTTTAAAACAAAATCAAATCAAGTATTTTCTCACAGTGACTTATTTTCCCTACCCCTGTCCCATCTCATTTTCTCACTTTGCTTTTGACATCATTTAGAAAAATGAGCTTCATTTCTGCTTGGAAATAAACTTAATGTTTGTTGTTAAGTGCCACTGAGTTGGTTCTGACTCATAAATACCTTGTAGAGGGTTTCCAAGGAGTAATGGGGGGGTTTGAACTGTCTGCCTTGTGATTCTCAGTTACCTTATCCTACAGTGGCACACCAGAACTTCAAACATTTTACGCATTCCTAATAAACAATTCAAATTAAACATGAAATGTTTGTTCTTCCATTTTTGTCTCTTGGTTTCTTGTAGTAGTGCTTTGTAGTTTTCTTTGTATAGGTCCTTTGCTTCTCTGGTTACATTTATTACTAAATATTTCATCCTTTGGGTGACTATTGTAAATGGTATTGCTTTCCTAATGTCCTTTACAGCGCTGTCATTATTAGTATACAGGAATCCAACTGATTTTTGTATATTGATCTTATACCTTGCCACTTTGCTGAATCTTCCAATGAGTTCTAGTAGTTTTTTAAAAAATGTTTTATTGTAAATTATTGGTAGTTTACATGGGAGAGCATTAGCTTTACATTCATCCTATCTTATATCATTTCATTGCCATGGTTATAATCCCCTCCATGCATCATCAACAAACCAAAGGGTATACCCTACAAGCCTGGCCCCTTGTCGTCAGCACATAGCCCCTCTCTCTCTCTGGGGCTAGAGTCCCCAGCCACTCCATCTCTCCATGTCATCATCTCTGCCTCCATCTCTGGCATCACTGCTTCTCTGGGTAGGGTCCCGCACTCCGCTCTTCTCCCTTGATGGTCCGAGGGATCTCCGCTCCTGGACTGCAAAGTCAATCACTCCCCTCCTTGCTACAAAATGTCTACCTTTACATTTCCAATCCTCACAATCAGTCCTGATAACATTTTCTTAGTATGTTGTGAAGTACTGATTTTCTTTGAGGTTATCCTATATTCTATTAACGTTTTCCTACATTTAAAACAGTCTATTTTATCCTGCAATCTACCTGACCTCCTCACCACCTGGATCTCTGTTCCTATGTTTTTATCTTCTTTCACATTGCAATTTTTTTGATCATAGACTGACCTCTCAGATCCTCTGAATTCATTCTCATAGTTTTGTTCTGTTCTGGACTCTTCCATCAGTCAACTGAATTCTGGGTTATGCTGCCATGTAAGTCATTCTCTGGGTGTTGTCTATTCTTGTTGGTTCTCAGTCCAAAGAACTTCCTTTAGGATGTTTTGAAGCGCTGGGTTGGCTGTAATGAAATCCCTTAGCTTCTGTTTATCTGGGAATGTTTTTATTACACTGCTATATTTGATTTACAACTTTGCTGGGTAGAGGATTCTTGGTTGGGGGGTGCTGCCACGTATGTCAATCTCTGGTAGTTGTCTTTTCTTGTTGGTTCTCAGTCCACAGAACTCCCTTTAAGATGTTTTGTAGTGCAGGTTTGACTTTGGTAAAATCTCTTAGCTTCTGTTTATCCTGGAATGTTTTGATTACATCGTCATATTTGATTGCATGGTTTCTGCTGATAGATCCGAGCTTAATCTGACTTGCTTGCTTTTGTATGTAACATTTCTCTTTTCCATAGCTGCTTTCAGGAGTGTCTCCTTATCTTTGATTTTGGAGAGGTTGATTATAACGTGACTCGGAGATTTTCTTTTGGGGTATATCCTTCCTGGGGTTTGTTGAGCTTCTTGAATGTTTATCTTCCCACTTTTCAGGATGTTATATAAATTTCCTTCCAGCAGTTCTTCAACTATTTCCTCTGTGGACTTGCGTGATTCTTCTTTCTCTGGAATGCTGATTCATGTATTCCAACATGAATCTCAGACCTTCAGATTTTTTATTCCTTTTTCTGTTTGCTCTTCTAACTTAGTGGTATTGAGAGATTTGTCTTCCAGCTCACTGGTTCTGCCTTCCACTCTTCTATTCTACTCCTTTGCCCTTTCAGTGTATTGTCTAGTTCTGATATTCTTTTATTGATTGAACCTCTTTCTGTAGGTTCTGAATTGTTTCCAATGTTGTATCTATCTTATTGATCATTTGGACTTCTTTCTGTAGGTTCTGAATTATTTCCATTGCTGTATCTATCAGATTTGATTGTTCCTGTAGCGCTCTCCTGATCTTTCCCTTATTTTTCTCAACGCCATTGTAAAGTGTTTTGCAACATTTTATAACCATTTTTCTGAATTCTTTCTCAGGCATTTCCAAGGCCTGCCCTCTTTCCAGAATGTAGTCCAGGTCTA
>NW_006408598.1:6686587-6693573 GCF_000296735.1 Chrysochloris asiatica
ACCTAGCTTCTTAGATTATTTGCTCAGCATACAGGTTGAATAAGTATGGTGAAAGAATACAACCTTGTTGCACACCTTTCTTAATTCAATTTTCCTATGTTCTGTCAGAACAACTGCATCTTGGTTCATGTACAGACTCCTTATGAGCACAAGTAAGTGATCAAGAATACTCATACTTCGAAATGTTGCCCTTAGCTTGTCATGATCCACACAATCAAAAGCCTTTGCATAGTCAATAAAGCACAGGGAAACACCTTTCTGATATTCTCTGCTTTAAGTCAAGATTCATCAGACATCAGCAATGATATCCTTCATTCCATGACCTCCTCTGAATCCGGCTTGAAATTCTGGAAGTTCTCTGTCAATGTATGCTTGCAGCCATTTCTGTGTTGCTTTTAGTAAAACTTTACTCAGGTTGGAAGGCACTCAAAATGTAACTGGGGAATTGCTGCCTCCTCAAAGTCGAGTTGACTATGATGACCTGAATGCAGTAAAGCCTGTGGGAGTAAAGCTCTTGGGACCTTCATTTGCTGAAGCGACACAACTCAAAATGAAGAGAAACAGCTGTAAACATCCATTAATAATTGGAACATGGAATGTACGAAGTATGAATCTAGGAAAATTAGAAATTGTCAGAAATGAAATGGAATGCATAAACATCAATATTTTAGCCATTAGTAAGCCGAAATGGATTGGTATTGGCCATTTTGAATGTGACAACCACATAGTTTACTTTGTTGGGAATGACAAATTGAAGAGGAATGGTGTTGCATTCATTGTCAAAAAGTACATACCCTATCACAGACAGCGCTGTACTTTATGACTGATCTGGATAATATCCATGTACCTACAGGGAAGGCCAGTTACTACCACTATTATTCAAATTTACGCATCAACCACTAAAGTCAGTGAGGATGAAACTGAACTCTACCAACTTCTTCAATCTGAAATTGATCAAACATGCAATCAAGATGTGTTGATCATTACCGGTGATTAGAATACAAAGGTTGGGAACAAAGAGGAAGGATCAGTAGTTGGAAAATGTGGCCTTGGTGATAGAAATGATGCCAGAGATTGCATGATAGAATTCTGCAAAATCAATTATTCTTCATTTCAAATACCTTCTTTAGACAGCATAAGAGCCTATACACATGGACCTCACCAGATGGAATACTTAGAAATCAAATTGACTACATCTGCAGAAAGAGACGATGGAAAAGTTCCATATCATCAGTGAAAACAAGGCCAGGGACAGATTGTGGAACAGACCATCAATTGCTCATGTCCACTCTACCACTCTCTGTCTCTTAACCGATGCATTTATCTGTTGACATTTCAGTGTAATTATCTATAGGTATGAATTAATTGCTGTCATTATATTTGTTTGTTTGTTTGTTTTGTGGTGCTGCTGGTTTCTTTGTTCTGCATGCCTTCCTGTGCTGAGTTTATGTTTTTGTGTTCTTTCTTGTCAGTTTCTTCATAGTTTTAATGTTTCCATGTCCTTGAATTTTCATTTTCTTAGTATGTTGTGAAGTATTGATTTTCTTTGAGGTTATCCTATATTCTATTAACATTTTCCTACATTTAAAACAGTCTATTTTATCCTGCAATCTACCTGACCTCCTCACCACCTGGATCTCTGTTCCTATGTTTTTATCTTCTTTCACATTGTAATTTTTTTGATCATAGACTGACCTCTCAGATCCTCTGAATTCATTCTCATAGTTTTGTTCTGTTCTGGACTCTTCCATCAGTCAACTGAATTCTGGGTTATGCTGCCATGTAAGTCAATCTCTGGGTGTTGTCTATTCTTGTTGGTTCTCAGTCCAAAGAACTTCCTTTAGGATGTTTTGAAGCGCAGGGTTGGCTGTGATAAAATCCCTTAGCTTCTGTTTATCCGGGAATGTTTTGATTACACCGCCATATTTGATTGACAACTTTGCTGGGTAGAGGATTCTTGGTTGGCAGTTTTTTTCTCTCAGGGTTTTATATATGTCTCCCATTGCCCTCTTGCCTGCATGGTTTCTGCTGAGAGATCAGAGCATAATCTGATTTTCTTGCCTTTGTAAGTAACACTTCTCTTTTCCTTAGCTGCATTCAGGATTCTCTCCTTGTCTTTAATTTTGGAGAGCTTGATTACGATATGTCTTGGTAATTTTCTATAGGGGTCTACCCTTCCTGGGGTTTGTTGAGCTTCTTGAATGCTTATCTTGACATTTTTTTCAGGATGTTAGGGAAATTTTCTTCCAGAAACTCTTCAACTCTCTCCTCTGTGGACTTCTGTGATTCTTCCTGTTCTAGAGTGCCAATAATTCTAAAGTTATTTCTCTTCCTGTTGTCCCACATGTATCTTAGACTTTTTTTTCAGATTTTTAAAATCCTTTTTTATGCTTGCTCTTCTATCTTAGCAGTATTGAGAGATTTGTCTTCCAGGTCATTTGTTCTGGCTTTCATATATTCAATTTTACTCCTTTGCCCTTTAAGTGTATTGCTTATTCCTGATATTTATTAATTGTTTACATCTCTTTTTGCAGGTTTTGAACTATTTCCAATGCTGTATGTATCTTATTTGATTGTTCCTATAGTACTTTCCTCACTTCCTTATTTTTCTGAACCCCTCTGTGGAATGTTGGGATGTGTCTCAATATTATTCTCCTGAAATTCACTCTCAAGCAGTTCCAAAGCCTGCCCTCCTCCCAATGTGAAGTATAGGTCTACCTTCAGCTCATTTGTCTCAGTTACTCTATTTTGTTTCTGGACATGTGCTGATATGGCCAGTTATTTCTTGGGCATCTTCGATAATTAAGTATTTGTTTCATTAATTATATGAATGTATGTTGATGTATTATTATGCTTTCTGATTGCCTCCAGGTAGATATTATCAAGAGATGGGCTTCTCTTTTCACTTTTCTTATTACTCAACTCAGAATAACTTTAGCAGGTGTTGGCTGTCTATTTGGTGCACAGTAGCTGGTATTGGCTCTTGCCTGGATTGGTGGGATTTTATAGGGTGTGATTGCAGCTTGGCTATATGATCACAATTGCTGTCTTTTCTTGGGTAACATAGGGAGACAAAGAACCCCCTGAAGGTTAAAGGAGGACCCCAAAACAAAATGGCTACGACAAAAATAAATAAATAAATAAACCAGATTGGATACTATAGTCTATAATTACAGAAAAGAAAAAAAGAAAAAGAAAAATATGTAGCAAAATATAAGTATGACTTTAACACCCCTCTCTCAGCTTCTTGCCTTCAAGGCCACATGAGAAATTCAAGATGTTGTGGTTACTCCTTATAACATAACTCAGGATTTAATATTCGGCCTGTTTTTATTATCTGTCTTCCACTCCACAACCCCCGTTCAAGAGTTTTTCCTAATGATAAACAGACCAAGGCTGGCTGTAGCTGTTTTGGGAGACTGTTCAGTTTTAAGCAGCATCTTCCCCTTCTTAGTGGTCTTGCTAAGCAGATGTGTGCGCATGTGTAGTAGAGCCCTCCGGGGAGGTGTCCACTCATTCAGGCAACCCATATAGTCACTAGAGTGGAGGAGTGCAGACTGCGAGACACCCATGAACAGAAAAAAAAATTTTTTCCACACCTTTATCTACTAGGATTCCTCAGTAAACAGGAAACATTTGAAACATTGCAAGAGAATCGAAATGATAAAGCACAAGAATGAATTTCCTATTATTCAATAGTATGCTTTTGTTGTTGGTAATTACTTTTTAGACAGTTCCAGTTCTAACTCAGAGCAGCAGGTAGTTTTGATCTGCTAAGCTGGCAGTTAGAAGTCCAGTGCTTATCCTACAGCACCACAACAGGACCCCTTGCAATAGCATATTACAAATGTAGTAATGTTATTTCTTCAATACAAACAACACCAACAAAACATAACTACACCACTTGGGGAGAAATGGCTAAAAACACATATTTTTTTTTTTTCTAAATCAGCATCGTTAATCTTGCTTCTTTTCATGTTAGAAAGTAAGTCTTATCTGAACTTGTGACACATTAGGGGGTTAGTAATCTGGCATGGTACAATGGCGGTAGTGATCTACTGTTGTTGTTGTTGTTATTGTTAAGTGCCACTGAGTTGGTGTCTTCTCATAGCAAATCTGTATAGGGTTTCTGAGGAGCAGTTAGAACTGCCAACCTTGTGGTTCGCAATCTAGTGTTTCTCCTACAGTGCCACACAAGGAGTCCAGTGACCCAATTACTGAATCAACTTCTCTAATCTGAGAAGACGTCAAAAGTCGATGGAAAAATTCATTATTTTTTAATTCCATTTTTCCATGAATTTGTTTGAAGCTCCCTCTGGTAAAGATCCATTTTCTCTCAGAAATAACAGAATATAGTAAAGTCACCTTCATTACGGAGAACAGAATTATTTGTATATACCAGGTGTGATGCTGTGGAGTACTGATGAGACGCTTTCAAAAAAGCAATGGACTGCTAACCTCAAAGTCACCCACTATCCACTCCTCGGAAACTCTATACAGAGTTGCTGTGATATGGAACTGACATGATGACACTTAACAACAACAACAGCAAAATGACATTAGGGAGCGAGGTGGCTCTGTAGGATAAGCCCTGGACTAAGATCCACAAACTTAACAGTTTGAACCCACCAGTCTCTCCACAGGAGAAAGATGAGGTTTCTGCTCCTGTTACAGCCTTGGAAACCCTATACAAAGTCACTATGTCTCAGAACCTACTTGCCTACACTTTTTGTTGTTGTTGTTGTTTTTGTTATGTGCCATGGAGATGGTTCCGACTCATAGCAACCCTGTACAGGGTTTCCGAGGCTGTAAATCTTTACAGGAGCAGAAAGCCTCATCTTTCTCCCACAGAATAGCTGGTAGTTTTGAACTACTGACCTAAAGGTTCACAGTCCGATTCGTAATCACTACGCTACCAGAGCTCCTTAACTTAATAACAAAAAAATGACATATGAGTAAGTCAACTGGCAGTCAACAGCTGGGTTGAAAGATGATAGTATATAGGAACCATGACCTCTCTTTACATTGTCTCACCAATGACTACTGACCAATGAAAAACCTGTATTGAATGCTTTGGTGGTAGTGGTGATGGTGAGTCATGGAGTCGGTTCTGACTCACAGTGACCCTGTACAAGCTTTCCAAGGCTGTAAATCTTTATGGGAGCAGAAAGCCTTATCTTTATACCATGGAACAGCTGGTAGTTTTGAACTGCTGACCTTGAGGTTAGCAGCCCAATTTGTAACAAATACACTATCAGAGCTCCTATTCAATGCCTTACAATGCCCCAAATTTCCTTAAATTTTTGAAATTTTGGAGTAGCTTGTAGATGACTATGAATCCTATATTTTTTGACGACCTGAGTCACTATTCACCAAATTAAGTGATAGGTAGAGCATCCCTAATATCAAAGTGTATCAAATCAGTATTAGGCCAACTGAGTGACTACATCTACAAACTCATGACCCTAAATTAAATCTTTTCAAGACAATTTTGGGTTAATATTTGTACTATCCTTTTTCGTGATCATAATCTCATTATGGTCATCATGGAGTCCTGAAAGAGTTCTGTAGGATAAGTACTGGACTACTAACTTAATAACAAAAACAACATTTTCATTATCATTTTCATTTTTACAGGCACCAAACAGACCCTTAACAGAACTTCATAACACAGGAATCCTGGTGTACTGCTGTAGGATAAGCTGGATCTCAAGGTCAGTTTCAACCACAAAGTTGTTGGCTCAAACCCACCAGTCTCTCTTTAGGAACCATGTACAGGCTGACTATGAGTTGGAACCAACTTGATGGCACTCAACAACAATGCTTTATTAAGAAATATCTCTATGAGTGCAAACTGACAACAGTTCATCTAATAGACAGATGAAAGCTCTAAGGCACAGAGGACCTTTGTTGTTGTTGTTGTTAGGTGCCACTGAGTCAGTACCTACTCATAGCAACCCTATGCACAACGGAACAAAACACTGCCTGGTCCTGGGCCAACCTCACTACTGTTGCCACGTTTGAGTCCATCGATGCTGCTACTTGGCCAATCCATCTCACTGAGGGTCTTCCTCTTTTTTCTCTGACCCTCTACCTTACCAAACATGATATCCCTCTCTAGTGACTGGTTCCTCCTAACAATATGTCCGAAGTATGAAAGACGAAGTTTGACCATCCTGGCCTCCAAGGAGCACTCTGGCTGCACTTCTTTCAACACGGGTTCTTTTGACAACCCGTGGCACTTTCAATATTCTCCTCCAACACCGTAACTCAAATGTATTAGTTCTTCTATGATCTTTCTTATTCATTGTCCAATTTACGCATGCATACAAGGTTATTGAAAATATTATGGCTTGTGTCAAGCGCACCTCAGTCCTCAAGCTGACATCTTTGCTCATCAACACTTTAAAGAGGCCTTGTGCAGCAGATTTGCCTAATGCAATACGTTGTTTGATTTCTTGACTACTGCTTCTTTGAGTGTTGATGGTTGATTCAAGAAGTACTTGATAACTTCAATCTTTTCTCCATTGATAAGAATGTTGTTTATTGGTCCAGTGGTGAGGATTTTTGTTTTCTTGACATTGAGATAAATCCATACCAAAGAATATGCTCTTTGTCATCAGTAAATATTTTAAGTCTTCTTCACTTTCAGCAAGCAAGGTTGTACCATCTGCATATTGCAGGTTGTTAATGAGTCTTCCTCCAATCCTGATGCCACATTTTTGTTCATATAACTGATATTTTCAGATTATTTGCTCAGTGTACAGGTTGAATAAGTATGATGAAAGAATACAACCCTGTCGCATACCTTTCCTAATTTTGAACCATTCAGTGTTCCCATGTTCTGTTTGAACAACTGCCTCTTGGTCTATGTACAGGTTCTTTACGGTCGACTGATTGGAAGAGATCCATATTTGTGCCCATTCCAAAGAAAGGTAACCCAACAGAATGTGGAAATCATTAGACAATCTCTTTGATATACCATG
>NW_006408598.1:6694863-6712601 GCF_000296735.1 Chrysochloris asiatica
ATGTCAATGCTAAAGCACTCTACAAATAATGGCTTTCTGAAGACCATAGTTAATGGCAGAGAAGAAAACAAAAAAACCCTACAATCGTAAAAAAAAAAAAAAAAAAAAAAGCATCATAGAGGTTTATGAATATTGCTACACTTTTTATGATGTATGTAGGTTTTATCACTCATCTCATTGTAGTATTAAGCATATTATAGTAAGTAGCTGAAATCAGATTGAATACAATTCATTCTGGTTCACTTGCTGAAACACGACAATCAGATCTTTTCCAGTTTTCTCACATATTTTCTCTTGTCCTTTGGGGTCATGGGGAAATTTCTGCAAGGGAAATAGTCTAACCACTGTAAAACTAATCAAAGTATTGCTACAAATATTGCCTTAGGACAAACTATTTGAACCCCTCCATTATCAAAACATCTGCAAAGGTTCTTTTATATGTGTGTGTCAATGAGAGAACACACGCTGGTTGAATTTCCTTCCCCTTCTGAACACCTGACGTTCACCTGACATGTATAATTGAAATTGACAGATAATGTTAACTTTTAGGAATTAACAAATTCATTTAACAGGACAATATCTCAAACCTAGAAAGCTAGTCAAGATTTTACATAATCTTAAATGCCTTAACTGCAAATCCATTTCACAGTTATGAGTTAATATGTTGGTTCCTAAAATATTGCTATATATAAATATTGCTTTTGTACTTTTTCCAGAATTGTGTATGGTGGTGCATGAACCTCACCATGATATATATTTCAGAGGATCATTTATACACAGTTTTAAATCATCTCAGTTTGATTTTTGTCATGTATTGGCACAGTTCATATTTTTAGCCACATGTTTCTATTTTAAAAAGAGATTTATCTTTTATTTTGCTAAATGAACCTAAAGTAAAAATAGGTAATATAGGAGTATCAACAATGGTAAGACCTGTATGTTTCTTTCTTTTGGTTTGTGTGTACACACATGAATAAGTGGATGTGCACAATATATATCTCTAATGGGAAATTAAGCTTTTGAAATAGAACACAATGAAAAACCGGGGTAATTGCTACATTTCAATCATCTTTATTTTTGAAGTTGAGTGTCATAAAACTCAGTCATTGGATGGTGCTTTGTGCATACATTTTAAAGCTTACAGCGAATAAATAGACTGATCCTGGCCCATTTCTCATGAACATGTTGCGCAAGTTAATTTGTGATAAGGAAATACAAAATAAATATGACGACTTCTCAAAGTCTACATGTGAAGCTATGCAAGCTAACATAATATTAAAAATGAAAGCAATAGTTACAATAAAAAAGAATAATTCCTGTGAGCCAGGAGACTGAACAACATATACTTTCTTTCAATGGTGGAAGGTTGGGTTAGATCATGGAATGGATGTGGCTCAACAGTTGGTTAGGCCAGCATTCCTCTCCCAATATAAATGTTTCCATCTTACAGAGAAACATATACCTATATCATAATACAATGAATTTTTTCCCCCTTGCAAGTTTTATGACAAATGTAAAACATTTTAAAATCCATATTGGATTTATTTCAGTGAATTATTTAATATATACAATTCTTGGACAACATATATATTACTAAGGATTCAACCGATTTAACGATACTACAACATGGCATCTTAACATTCTGTTTAGCTTATTGTCAACAGTCACAATTCTAGGTTTTCAGCTCCTGTGGTTTTACTTTAATAGTTTATTACTGTTTTTATTTTTCCATAGCAAGTTACTTATTAGATTACAAATAAGAGTATGTGTTGATGGCAATATTCTAAACATATTACTCTGAATAATAGAAGTGTTTATTTCTTTTAAACTCTAAATGACATACTCTGTACTGGTTAAATGTTCTCCAACAATATAACAAAATATAAATCATCTGGTGGAACACACATCCTAAAGTATAACCAGGTCTATGTTCATATTAACTCATGGAAAATTCTTCTCTGCACTGTTTGAGAAAGTATGCTCAATGTTTTACTATTGTTTATTCTTCAATAAGTAATCACCCTTTTGGTGTTCCAAAAGTTCCTGGCATTTCACTAGTTTACACATTGATTGAATACTGTTCCCAGAATTGCTTTTGGCACCAAGCCAACTGCTGTGATAATCAGCTATAAGATTTATTCCAGTCGAGAAGTGTTATAAACATAAGGATTCATAAGGCACCGCACTGAAAATGAATACTGATGCTTTTAAGATCATTGAAAACTTTCCATGCCTTCAATGAACACTAATGCCAGTCTTTATACTCTCAAACTACACATGAGCTTTGATTTGAGGGGGAAAATATATATATATATTCATTAAATTGATGATGTGATATTGTATTAATCATTATTAGCAGGTTTAGAAAATTGAATGATTTATTTTCACAAAGGCAAATATCACAGAGAAAAATCAGATATATACAGATATATTTTTTTAAATCGAAGTCCCACCTTTATGGAAATTCAGGAATTAGCTACTATACTTGATCTGACACATTAACTGCAATAGGCTATATTATTATAGTAGTTGATGGGTGGGGAAAAGATACAAAGGGAGCCAAAAATTTCAAAGAAAAACTGTTGGCAGGTAAATGCACTGAGCCAGAAAAGAATAATAAAGAGAAATGAGGTGACTGGAAAACAGAACACATAATCATTTCTTAAATAAAAGAAACAAAAGCAAAGAAAAACGTAACTTATAGTTTAGGGTATGTTGAGGAGAAAAGATTGCAGAATATTAATCTTATTTAAGGAAAAAAAATAGATACAGCTGGAAATTGGGAAAGATATAGTAATACAAACATTATTAAAACATACAACATAGGGGGAAAGAGAGAAGTCTGTTTTATATTTAGGGACTTAAGGAGTAGCAAGGTAAAAGGTCTAGGGCAAGTCATGTCAACACACTAAGAGCAAAGCATTTTCTATAGTGTTGGTTCATTAGTTGCCTGGGTGACACAAATGGTTACGTCCCAACTAGCAAACAAAAAGTTGGTGGGTTGAATTTCCCTACCGGCACCTCAGAAAAAAGGCCTGGTGATTTATTTCCAAAAGGTCTCTGCCACAGAAAACTCTAAAAAGCAGTGTTTTATTCTCCAGCAACACACGGGGTCTCTCTGAGTTAGAATCAATTCCAAGCAATGGTCTTTGTTTGGTTCTGTTTTTTTAATATGGTCATTCGGAGTTCACCTAGAGAACTTCCTCTGGAAAACCTTCCCACACTCCCTATACCTGTGTAGTAAGAACACCCTTTCTGTCTCCTTTTTCGTATGTATCACCATGTATAACTATTTGCCTGTGTCATTATATGTGTGTCTTCTCCCACACAGAAATATGAACTCCAGAAATTCTGAAAGGGAAGGCCTATGTGTTTCCTCACAATCGTAACCCAAACCTCATTACAGTAGCTGAGTGAAGGCAGACATTCAAGCACACTTTCTGAGTGAAAAAAAGAATGAATGATTACATGACTGAATGACTAGACAAGTCCATGTCTAGTAACCCCATGTAGATTTAGGAATTAGAATAACAGGAGGAGGAAAAGGGGATCAGGTATAACTGGGTAGAAGAGAGCCTTATGGAAAGCTTCTGAATATCTGGGGAGGAAGCAAAAGAAGCAGCCTGGGGAAACAGAACTTTGTTGTTGTTGTTTTAAGTGTCACCCAGTTGGTTCCAGCTCATAGGCACTCTGTATAGGGCTCCTGAGAAGCAGCTGGTAGGTTTGAACAACCAACCTGGTGGTTAACAGTTCAGAGCTTATCCTACAGCAGCATTGTTGTTGTTGTTAAGTGCCGTTGAGTCGTTTCTGACCCATAGCGACCCTGTACAGGGTTTCCGAGGCTGTAAATCTTTACGGGAGCAGAACGCCTATCTTTCTCCCGCGGAGCGGCTGGTAGTTTCGAACTGTTGACCTTAAAGTTCACAGCACGATTCGTAACCACTACGCTACCAGAGCTCCTTAGTTGGACACTAATAGGGCTTTTCTAATGCTGCTGCATGCTGTTTATCAGTTCCTACACATGGTGACACTGTATAGGGTTTCCCAGGCTCTAACTCTTTATAGCAGTAGACAACCTCATCACCAGCAGAAGCCAGTGAATTGGAGTGCTGACCATGTGGTTAACAGGCCATCATGTAACCCATGTAACCAGGACTCCTTCCAATAGAGTTTTGTTGTAGCTGTTGCTAAGTGCCTTGAACAGGTTCCAACTCTAAGTGACCTGTATAGGAAGAGTGGCTGGTGGTTTGGACCACCAACCTTGCAGTTAGAAGTCCAGTGTTTACCCTACAAGGTCAAACCAGAACTCCAATAAAGCTTTTGTTGTTAAGTGTTGTCAAGTTAGTTCTGACTCAAAGCCACTATGTATTTAGGGTTTCTGAGGAGCAGCTGGTGAGTTTCAACCACTGACCTTGTGGTTCAACCAGTCCTGTGGTCAAACACTTATCCTACAGTAACATAACAGAGTCCATTAAAAAGAAAAAACAGAACACAACTAGGAAGGTGATAAACCATTGTTGGTGTTGTTGTTGTTAGGTGTCATCGAGTAGGTACTGACTCATAGCGACCTTATACACAGCAGAACGAAACACTGCCCAATCCTGGGCTAGCCTCACTATCACTGACATGCTTGAGCCCCTTGATGCTGCCACTTGGCCATTTCATCTCGCTGGGGGTCTTCCTCTTTATCTCTGACCCTCCATTTTACCAAGCATGATATCCTTCTCCAGCGATTGGTCTCTCCTGACAATATGTCCAAAGTATGAGAAATGAAGTTTGGCCATCTTGGCCTCTAAGGAGCACTCTGGCTACACTTCTCCCAACACAGATCTGTTGGTTCTTTTGGCAACCCATGGCACTTTCAATATTCTCCTCCAACATTATAACTCAAAAGCATCAATTCTTCTATGATCTTCCTTATTCACGGTCCAGCTTTCGCATGCGTATGAGGTTATTTACAGTGGGCAAAATGATGAAAACTTCCTAGATACTATTTAACATCTTAAGACAAATAGTTGCTGGGCCTGGGGGCTTAGGATCATAGTCTTAGGGGATGCCATGGTCAACTGGCATAACACAGTCCATAAAGAAAATGTTCTACAACCTACTTTGGTGAAAACCATCTGGGATCTTAACAGCTTATGAGCAGCCATCTAAGATGCATCTATCTACTGGTCTCTCCAAGCGTGGAAGAGAGAAGAGAGATAAAAGTTGAAGAGTACTGGAATCAATGAATCCAATTGATTAATGAAGCATGTGAACATCGGTCTTCATGACTCAGAGAACAGAAGAACGAAATGGTGCCTAGCTACCAGTACCATTGCCCTGAAAGGGATCCTATTAGAAGGTACAAGATAGAGTAAGTAAAGACATGGAACAAAACATCAAATGAAATAATAATAGCTCTCATTTATAGAGCACACATTATGTCTTTTCTTGAATATGTTTTTGCTAATCCTCAGAATTACCATATGTGGGGACTACTTTTTGTTGTTTAATGCCATCTAGGTGATTTCAACTTACTGCCACCCATGTAACAGAGCTGAAGAGCTTCATAGGATTGCCTAGGCTGTCATCTGTACCGAAAGGGCCCTGGTGGCACAGCAGTTAAAGTGCTTGATTGCTAAACTTAAGGTCAGGGGCTCTTACCCACCAGTTTCTCTGTAGAAGAAAGCTGTAGCATGTTGGGTTTCGCTTTTGGCTTTTGGTTAATCTTTACAGAAAGAGACCATCAGATCTGTTTCCTGCAGAGGTTGGGTATTAACCACCCACCTTTTGTTTGCAGCTGAGTGCTTAATTCCAGTACCACCAGGGCTATTCTTACCCTACTTGCTCATTCACCTCTCACTCTTTAACCATCTAATTTCCATTCCATATCCTCCACCCCACATACATCTCCGAAACTCTTCTCGTGAAGGTTACTGGTGTCCAGGCTACCAACTCTTCACAGTCTTTGCTTTACCTATCAGCCAATTAAGCGACTAGGTTGTTGATCAGATTCAGAATGCCATTGTTCATGTACTGTCACCTGAGAACACCTCTCTGATGCCTTGCTTTTCGGAGTGAAGATTTAAATGCGTACAGCTGTGTTGGCCAGCTGCCTTTGCTAGAACAGCCTACAATTGCTGTAAGGCAAAAGTATGGCGTGAAACAGACGTCTATGATGATTTCCTTTCTGCACTGGTAAGCCACTCCTCAGTGTGAAGAACTCAACCAGAGGATGTCAGGTTTAATCCTGGTTCTATAAGCTTGGATAGTAGGCTTAACCTCTCTGAGCTCAATTTCCACCTTGAGAAAGATAACTTTCTACTCCCGTAAAGATTTACACCCTCGGAAACCCCGTACAGGGTCGCTATGGGTCGGAACCGACTCGAAGGCACTTAACAACAACAACAACAAGTCAGATCTTATTCATAGTGAACCTGTATAGGATTTCTGAGGAGTGGTGGTGACTTTGAACCACTGATCTTGTGGTTCAAGCCAACCTTGTGGCCCAGTCCCCTCCACTCCTGATGCCATGTTCTTTTCCAGATAATCCAAGTTCTCAAATTATTTGCTTAGAATACAGATCATCTGATTATGTATGGTGAAAGAATACAACCCTAGTGTTCACGATTCCTGACTTTAAAACATTCAGTATCCCCTTGTTCTGTTTCAACAACTACCTCTTGGTTTATGCACAAAATCCTCATGAACATAAATAAGTGTTTTGGAATTCCTGCTCCTTACACTGTTACCCATCATGTGCATGATAGATTTCTACAAAACCAATGATTTGTTCAGTTCAAATACCTTCTATAGACAGCATAAGAGATGATTATACACATGAACCTCACCAGATGGAATACACAGAAACCAAATTGACTACAACTGTGGAAAGAGACGATGCAAAAGCTCCATATCATTAACCAAAACAAGGCCAGGGGAAGATTGTGGAGCAGACCATCAATATGCAAATTCAGACTGACACTGAAGAAAATGAAAGCAAGTCCACGAGAGCCAAAGTATGACCTTCAATATATCCCACCTGAACTTAGAGATCATCTGAAGAACAGACTTGATACATTTAACACTAAAGACAGAAGACCAGAAGAGTTGTGGGATGACATCAAGAACATCATACAGGAAGAAAGCAAAAAGTCATTAAGAAGACAAGAAAGGAGGAAAAGATCAAAATGGGTGTCAGAAGAGACACTGAAACTTGCTCTCAAGCATAGAGATGCTAAAGCAAACAGAAGAAATGAGGAGGTGCAAGAGCTGAACAGAAAATTTCAAAGGTCAGTTCAAGAAGACAAAGTCAAATATTACAATGAAATGTACAAAGATCTGGAGTCAGAAAACCAAAAGGGAAGAACACGCTCAGCATTTCTCAAGCTGGGGGAACTGAAGAAAAAAAATCAAGCATCGATATTCATTATTGATGGATTCTCTGGGCACATTATTGAATGATGCAGAAAAAGAAGATGGAAGGAATACAGAGTCACTGTACCAAAAGGAAATGGCTGATGTTCAACCATTTCAAGAGGTACCATATGATCAAGAACAAATGATACTGAAGGAGGAAGTCCAAAGTGCATTGAAGGAATTGGTAAAGAACAAGGCACCAGGAATTGATGGAATAAAAATTGAAATCTTTCAAGAAAGTGAGGCGGCACAGGAGGCACTCACTTATCTATACCAAGAAATTTGGAAGACAGCTATCTGGCCGACTGATTGAAAAAGAGTCATATTTGTGCCCATTCCAAAAAGAAGTGACCCAATGGAATATGGACATCATTGAACAATCTCTTTGCTATCCCATGTGAGTAAAGTTTTACTAAAGGTACTTGGATGCCAGGATGGCTAAGCTTCGTCTCTCATACTTTGGACATATTGTCAGGAGGGAATAGCCGCTGGAGAAGGATGTCATGCTGGGTAAGATGGAGGGTCAGAGAAAAAGAGGAAGACCCCCAACGAGATGGATCAGCCAAGTGACATCATTGATGGCGTCAAGTGTGGCTGCAGTAGTGAGGTTGCCCAGGATCGGACATTGTTTCGTTCTGCTGTGCATGGGGTGGTTATGAGTTGGTTCTGACTCGATGGTACCTGACAACAACAACAACAATACAGAATTGACTACAAGCATACATTGAAAGAGAACTTCCAGAAGTTCAAGCCAGATTCAGAAGAGGATGTAGAATGAGGGATATCATTGCTGATGTCTAATAGATCTTGGCTGAAAGTAGAGAATATCAGAAAGATGTTTACCTGTGTTTTATTGATTACCCAAAGGATTTCTATTGTGTGAATCATGACAAGCTATGTAAAACATGTGAGATATGAGTATTCTGGAACACTTAATTGTGCTTATGAAGAATCTTTACATGGACCAAGATGCAGTTGTTCAAACAGAACATTGGAACACTGAATGGTATAAAATTAAGAAAGGTGTGCGACAGGTTGTATTCTTTCACCATACTTATTCAAGCTGATGCTGAGCAATAATCCAAGAAGCTGGGTTATATGAAGAAAAATGTGGCATCAGGATTTGGGGAAGACTCATTAACAACCTGCGATATGTAGATGATACTTATTCATAGTTTGTTATGATCTACTAAGTTTGCATAGACTATTGTTGTTAAGTGCCACTGAGTTGGCTCCAACTCTTAGTGACCCTGTAAAGACGAGCAAACATTCTCCTTCATTGACCGGAGTATACACATTGATCGCTACCCAAAAGGTTGGTGCTTCAAACCTACCAGGTGCTCCTGGAAACCCTATACAGTGTTGCTATGAGTTGGAACTGACTCAATGGCACTTACAACATCTCTGTGGTATCCTCTGCTTTTAGCCAAGATCCACCTGTTATCAACCATGATAAACTAACTCTAGTTCCATATTCTCTTCTGAAGCAGCGTGGATTTCTGGCAGCTATTGTGGTTGTACTGCTTACAACCATATTTTAATAACCTTCAGGAAAATTTTACTTGCTTGTGATTTAATGATATGTTTTGATGATTTCCTCATTCTGTTGGGTCATCTTTCTTTAGAATGGGCACAAATATGGATCTCTTCCATTCAGTTGGCAAAATTTCTTGGCATAAACAAGTGAGTACCTCCAATGTTGTGTCAGTTTATTGAAACATTTTAAATTTATTCCATCAATTCCTGGAGCCTTGTATTTTGCTAAAGCCTTCAGTACAAAAATCTATCATTGAATCCTGAGCATCATTTCTAACACCAAGACCACATTTTTCAACAACAAATCTTTCTTCTTCATTAACATCTTTTTGCATTCCAATCATCAGTAATTATCAATGCATCTTGCTAGCATGTTTGATCAATTTCAGACTGAGGAAGCAGTTAGAATTCTTCAACTGCATTATTACTGGCTTTAGTGGTTGGTGTGTAAAACAGAGTAATAGTGGTAGTAATTGGCCTTCACTGTAATCCTATTGATATTATCTTATCACAGATTATCGTACTTCAAGTTGTTGTTAAGTGCTGTCCAATCATTTCTGATTCATAGCAACCCTGCAAAGGGTTCTTGAAGAGCAGCTGGTGAGCTTGAACCACTGACCTTATGATTCAAACTGACTTTGCAGTACAGAGTATTAAACCACAGCACCACACCAGGACTCTGTACTTGAAGATACAGCCTGTAAAATTGTTAAACCACTGTTGAAAACAGTATGGCACTTCCTAAGACGGTTGGAGATAGAAGTACCTTATGACCCAGAAATACCTCTACCGCATAGACATCCACAAGATATATGAGCCAGGACATGAATAGATATATGAACACCAACATTCATCACAGCACTATTCACGATAGCAAAAAAGAGGGAGACAGCCTAAGTGCCCATCAATGGAAGAATGGATAAACAAACTTTGATGCATACACACAAGGAATACTATAAAATGCTGAAGAATAACAAATTTGTGAAACACCTCAGAACATGAGTGAATCTGGAGGACTTTATGCCGAGTGAAATTATTCTATCACAAAAGGACAAATATTGCATGAGACCAGAATTGTAAAAGCTTAAGAAAAGGTTTCCAGATGAAAATAAATATTCTTTAATGGTTGTCAGGGATGAGAGGGAAGGAAGAGTAATTCACTGGCTAAAAGATAGCTCAGGTGACATGGAGGCAAATATACAAGAATGGGGAGGGCAGTACACAAGAAGAGGGAGGGTATGCACGGGCTAAAGGGGAAAGAAGTATGCACACAACTTTGGAATAACCGTGTTCTGTGTGTAGATACATGGATTGATACATAGGTTGAATGCATAAGATATTTTTGTGTATGTATCCCCAAAATATGTTATAGTTTGAAAGAAGTTATTTTTATATGAGTATTTATGTGGTAGAGCATACAGCAGGCCAAATGATGAAAACTTCCTAGATTTATCTAATATCTCAAGGCAATGAGTTGCTGGGCCTGGGGGCTCAGGGGACACCATTGCCAAGTGGCATAACAAAGTCCACAAAAGACAATATTCTACATCCTGCTTCGGTGACTAGCAGCTGGGATCTTGAAAGCTCATGATCAGCCATCTAAGGTTCAGCTATTGGTCTCTCCACGTGTGGAAGAAAGAAGAGAAGTGAAAATTGAAGAGGATTAGAATCAATGAATCCAATGGATTAATGGAACATGTGAACATCAATCTTCATGACTCTGAGACCAGAAGAACTAGATGGTGCCCACTGTCACTACCAACTCACCTGAAAGGTATCACATTAGAAGGTACCGGATAGAGTGGGAGAAAATGCGCAAAAAACTCAACATTGTTTAGTCAATTAAAGAAGCAAAACAAAAAACAAGTTTACTGGTCAGAAAGAGACTGAAAGGACCTGAGACTATGGTCCCCAACTATCCATCAGGTCTGGATAGGAACTCACAGTCGTGGCCTAATTTCCAGATAGGTGTATAGGTGTAAACAAAAATATTAACAAGGTAAACTCACCATGGAATTGCCAAACATTCAAAATCAAAAGAGCAACATTTTCCTGGGGACAAAGTTTAGAAGGAAAGGAAGGTTGATGGAACATAAAAATAGGAAGCTCAGGGAGGAAGCAGGACAGCTGTTGTTACATGGAGGGGATTGTAATCATTGAGATGAAACAAAGTGTGTGACTGGTTATTGGTTGAATGTAAAGCTGATGATCTTGTCTGGTAACTTTCACTCAATTCACAATAAAAAGTTTTTATAAAAAATATTATTTTAGAATATTTTTCTTGAATTTGTTGTTCCCAGCACAGGAACTAGATGTATTTAACAATGGTTAAATCTGATTATCTGATTCAAAGTGGCCAATCCCTGTCAATTTCAGCTCACTAATACCTAGGATATCAATCTTTATGCGTTCCATTTTATTTTTGACAACTTTCAATTTAATTAGCTTCATACTTCATATATTCCATGTTCCAATTACTCATGGTTGTTTGCAACTCTTTCTTTTCAGTGTAAGCTCCAAATCAGCAAATGAAGGTACTAAAGCTTTATCTACTTCATTAAAGTCAACTCTACTTTCAGGAGGCAGCTCTTCCCCAGTCATATTTTGAGTGCCTTCCAACTTCATGGCTTCATCTTACCAAACAATGTTTTATTGCTGTTCATATTTTTAGTGGCAAACCATTCAGAAGTGGTCCACCTCTCTTTCTTCTGGTTCTTAGTTTGGAAGTTCCATTGAAACCTGTCCACCATGAGTGATCCTGATAGGACTAAAAACACTGGTAGCATCACTTCCAGTATCAGAGCAACACACAAGCTATCATAGTACAACAAACTGACAAAGGAGTGGATATCATCAGTAGTGTTGAGGACCATTTATCATGCTCATGAAACCAGGTTCTATTAATATTTCTACAGTGAAAGGGAATTCTTAATTGTTGTTCATAGATGTTAGCACAGTGGATGTGGCTCTTATTTTTCTATAGAGATTCTTTTATTAAGCTTAAACCAGACAAAGACAATCATCCAGATGAGGGAAACCAACACTATGCACCCAGTTCAAAGGCTGATGGAATTCACGGCATAGCAGTTATGAAGTTGAGTATATGAAACAACCACAAAAAGTTGGTGGAAAATGGAATTAAAAGATGATGGAAAATTTTCACCAACTTTTTTAAGCTGCCATATATATATTAGAGAACAAACAAAATCATCTAAAGATGATAATGGTGATACTGAAATTCATCAGTGTTGCTGGAAAGACCATGATTGGGACATGTACATAAATGTAGATTTAAGAAGTATACAGAATTGGGTCTTTTCAGTAAATTATCAAGGACATGTCCGAGTAAGTTCTTTCAGTAAGAAGAACATTCCCAGGCAAGTTCCCTAGTTCCTTGTGTGAGCAATTTTCTGGATACTAGTCAATCTTCCTTTAGCAGCATTCTTCCTAAGAACCAATTACCTTTCAACCTTTAAGTGGGATGGACTTAGCTAATACAGCCACATTATTGACTTAATGGCTAGAAAGAACTAGGAAAGTAACACAAAAAACTCGAATATCATCTGAACTTATGTCAAGTTTAAAAATGGAATTAGGAGTCCTGCTATAAACCTCAGCCTTCCACAAACCAAGTGTTTTAGATTTAAGCTCTTGTACATTCCCGCCTTTTGATCATAGATTTTATTTTAAATCCTTTGATTACCTTGGGTTGATGTGATTTCTTCTGCAAATACTGGCTGATGGCTCCTTTAGATGACTGCTTATTTGAAAACAAGATTTTAAGATCCCAGACAAATCCTTGTTGATCGTCAGGTATCATCTAACTTCTTCACTGTACTTTCCTATAGCACCCAGTGTTCGGTGACTATCATATGATGATAAATATGGAGTGGAGCTGCATTGAAAGAACTACTTGATCTGAGTTTAAGGTATAACATAAATTGGGAGCTCGAGTCCAACTATAGAAGAAATCTTGTCTATATACATGATTCACTTCCTAGGCACCATATTAACTTTCTAAAAAATTACATTAGAAATCACCTTCATATAACATTTGACCTTTATAATCAAAACTACTACAGTGCATATCACTAGTCCAGTCACTAGCATAGATTAAAATACTAAAGAGAAAAATACCAAGGAAAATTGTTGTTTAAAATACATGGAACATTTTACCTATACAAATGTGTTTTATGAATTAATAAAACTTAAATGATGAAACAAAGCTACTTTAAATTCAATAATGGGTAAATCCAAAGCAATAATTTCACTGTCTCTCATTCACTAAGAAAAAGCTTTTATAGTCTACAGACTCTAAAGACATATAAGACAGAAAGCAATGAAAATGAAAACAGATGGCAAATAAACTGATAGTCGGTATAGAAAATTCTAACCAGTCAATAAATCTAAGTTGCTAATGTAAAGCAACCTCTAAAGAAATAAAGATTTAAATATAGTCCAGTGACCTCAGGGACTTGGTTTTCACAGAATGGGTGAGAGATTTTGCTCCATGAATTTGGGGAACTTCTCCATTTCTGTCCCCTAGAGCTTTTCAACTTCAATTTTTTAAGTTTCCAGACAACTGACATGTCCGAAGAAGTGCTTCAATTCCTTTAAGCTGTAACAAACATGCCTAAGGTTTAACTCCTTCCATCTTGGCTGCATAAAAATTGGTCCCCTTCCATTTTGGCTACATACAGGTGCATGATGAGGGCTGACTGAGCATTTTTGCAGGTATGAAAGGCTGCTATGAAATGGAAATATATTTAAACAATTCCAGATACTATTATGAAATAAGGACCATGATTATATGACTATCTAACCTAGGCAAATGATTATCCTTAACAATAGAAAAATAAAGTGTTAATTAATGAACTTGCCTATTGAATCTCCTTTCCTAGTTATGAATCTGAATGATACTTTTAAAAAAAATCAGAATCAACCAAGGGGATGAGTTTTGGGTTTGGGGTTTTCAAATCTTAACTGTCATGTCAACATGAAAGATACACGTGCAGGGCCGAGAAATTTGGGTGAGTACAACTCAGTAAAAAAACTTTCTATCAAACTCTTATAAACAGGAAAGATGTCTTCATTGTAAGGCCTGGGGAAAGGAGACAGTGAAGGAATAAGGCAAGGATCAAACATTTGGAGAAGTGTCCACTCACGATGCATGGCGTACTTATGTAGCCACTAAGACTTCATCTGATCCAGGAACACCCATTGCCAATACCCACCAATCAACAGAGAGCTAGTCAGGTGCCCTCAAAGGCCTTTCGCTGTCATTCCCTGAGTATCAGTTATGACTAGCTCTTAGAGAACACATTACTCTCCCTCTCTTTAGCTTTCATGTTGTAGCTAAGTTCCAGCCTGTTGGTTTCAACTCATAACAATTCTGTAAAGGTTTCCGAAGCTGTAAATCTTTGTGGGAGGAGCAGAAAAGCTCATCTTTCTCCAACAAAGCAGCTGGTGGGCTTGAACTACTACTGACCTTGTGGTTTTCTGTCCAGTGCCACACCAGCCCTCCTGTAGCTATATATTCCTCTTTTTAATGTATGAATACGATTACATATTATAATGCACATAAAAAGAGGAATGTATATATGAGAGGACTTCAAAAATTCCATTATCTTTCTATTCCATTTTCTATAAAATTTTGAAGCCCCTAGTATATATTTTTTGCTTTTTAGAAGTACCTTTTATTAAACAAATATTTATTGAGCGCTTATAAAGGGCCAGACGCTGGTTAGATTCTAAGGAACTAGAGATGAAGCCACAACCTTTGCTCTGTCCAGAATCTATTGAATGGTTATTATGGGCAGAGTCAACTCTGCTTCTAATATTCTATAAATGTCTTCACACTGATGCCTCCATTGTCACCAACTTTCTACTAAGAACAACCTCCCCCAATTTACTAGTCAAAGCATTCCACCCTGTCTCAATTGTTACATATAGTCTGGCATATCACTGTAAGACAATCAGTGGAATGCTAATCATAAGGCCAGCAGTTCAAACCCACCAGTGGCTCCCCAGAAACCCTGTAAGTTGGAATTGGAACCAACTTGATGCCACTTATTAACAGCAACATATTATATTTGAACTGTGCTTTAATTAGATTAAGATTATAATTAAAGCCTACTTTCAGATGCTATTAATAGAGTATAGTGTTTTTTCAAAGAAGTTATTGCAATTGTTTTCATTGATAATACGTACTAACACAAATTGAATTCTGGAAAAAGATGCAGTTTTCTGCTCTTGCAAAGATTTACAGCCACAGAAATCCTACACAGGGTCACTGTGAGTCAAAACCAATTAGATGACACCAAGAAACAACAACATAAATTGAATAGTTCTAATATCCCCTGGAATTAATAAAAGTTAATTTATTTTAACAAAATTGTCATTGTATAATATGTCCACCAAAAAATATTTTCCAAGATCTTTCCAAGAAACTTAGTTGAGACTATGGAATGTACTTTGCTAAAAGAAAATACACTGATTTTTTTTTCCTAAAATGAAAGAGACTGGTTATTTCAAGATATAAAAAGAGAAAAGCATAGGGAAAAAATGGACTAGTATGGAAGGCAGAAGAAGACTAGAGGAAAGTTACCTAGGAAATTATATGCTAATTTACAAAATTATTAAAGAAAATCTTATGCTTACCAAGAAAACCATAGAAATTAGAAGGAAAGAACGATCTGTTTAATTATCTAAGCTAACTTAAAAGTAAGTAAAATGAGATGACTAATTCTTAGCTCTAATCATAAAACCAAAACTATAAGGATGATACAAAATCAGTTTTCCTCAAGCCTAGACTGTGAGGTCATGTAGCTCCAAGGATGTTTTTGAAAGATGCTTCCCAAACTAGGTGAAGACTTGTGAAGATAATATAAAATAAAATGCTATCTGACTATTGTTGTTGTTGTTGTTGTTGTTGTTAAGTGCCGTCGAGTCGGTTCCGACCCATAGCGACCCTGTACAGGGTTTCCGAGGGTGTAAATCCTTACGGGAGTAGAAAGCCTCATCTTTCTCCCGCGGAGCGGCTGGTAGTTTCGAACCGCTGACCTTAAGGTTCGCAGCCCGATTGTTGTTGTTAGGTGTCATAAAGTCATTTACTACTCATAACTATTCTCCATAAAACAGAACCAAACACTGCCTGGTCCTGTGCCACCTGACAATTTTTGCTGTGTTTCAGCCCATTGTTCACTGTTACAGTCTCTATAACAATCCATGTTGTTTAGCGTCTTCTTTTTTTTTTTTACTGCACCTTTACTTTACTAAGCAAAATGTCCTTCTTCCGGAACTGCTTCCTCCTGGTAACACGTCCGAAGTAGATCAAATAAAGTTTTATCATCCTCGCTTTGACAGAGCATTGTGACTGTACTTCCTAGAAGACAGATTAGTTTATTCTTCTACCACTCCATAATAAATTCAATATTCTTCATCAACACCATAATTTAAATGCATCTGTTCTTCTCTGGTCTTTCTTATTTATTGTTTAGCTTTCTAATGAATGTGACATGATTGAAAACACCATGGCTGGGGTCAGGTACACTTTAGTACTCAAGATGACATCTTTGCTTTTTAACACTTATAAGAAATCTTTGCAGCAGATTTTTCCAATGCGATGTGCGGCTTGATTTCTTGATGGCTACTTTTTAGGCTTTAATTGGGGATCACAGGGAAATGAAATCCTTGGTAATATCTATCTTTTCTCAGTTTATCAGTTTATCTCTTGGGCCAGGTGAGCAGATGTTTGTTTTCTTTACTTTGAGGTGCAATACATATTGGTATTCATCCATAAGTGCTTCAATTCCTCTTCACTTAAAAAAATGAGTACATTCTTATAAAAGAACTATAAACAAGTTCCTTTTCTTGTAGAGAATTTCTAAAATATTGAAAACAAAAATAATATACTGAAATACAACTGAAATTAAAGGATAAAGATTTAAATGAAACTATAAACTATTATGTAAACCTTTCTCAGTAATTATATTTTATGGTATATTAGCATAAAATTTGCCCAAAGAATCCTTCAATAATGAATGTCAAGGCTTGAATTTTTGCTTCAGTTCCTCCAGCTTGAGAAATACTGAGCGTGTTCTTCCTTTTTGGTTTTCTGACTCCACATCTTTGCACATTTTGTTGTAGTATTTGGGTTTATCTTCTCAAGCTGATCTTTGAAATTTTCTGTTCAGTTCTTGGACCTCCTCATTTCTTCCATTTGCTTTAGCATCTCTATGCTGGAGAGCAAGTTTCAGTGTCTCTTCTGACTTTCATTTTGAACTTTTCCTTCTTTCTTGTCTTCTTAATGACTTTTTGCTTCCTTCATGTATGATGTTCTTGATGTCATCCCACAACTCTTCCGGTCTTTGGTCTTTAGTGTTCAATGTGTCCCATCTCTTCTTCAGATGATCTCTAAATTCAGATGGGATATATTCAAGGTCATATTTTGGCTCTCGTGGACTTGTTTTCATTTTCTTCAGTTTTAGTTTGAATTTCCATATGAGCAATTGACGGTCTGTTCCACAGTCTGTCCCTGGCCTTTTGACTGATGATTTGGAGCTTTTCCATCATCACTTTCCACAGATGTAGTCAATTTGATTTCTATGTATTCTATCTGATGAGGTCCATGTGTATAGTCGTCTCTTATGCTGTATAAGAAGGTATTTGAAATGAACAGATCATTGATTTTGCAGAATTTTATCATGAGATCTCCAGCATCATTTCTATCACCAAGGCCATATTTTCTTCCTCTTTGCTCCCAACCTTTGCATTCCAATCACCAGTAATGATCAATA
>NW_006408598.1:6712701-6713133 GCF_000296735.1 Chrysochloris asiatica
GGCAAGCTAAGCCCTACAATGTTCAGTGGACTTCTGTGGACCCAGTTGGGGACCTGGTTGGCAAGCATTGTGAAGAGGCCTGGGTACTCTTGGGCCCAGAGTCAGTGGCGTGGCCACGGAGGACTCGAGAGGATAGTGGAGCTACCGGCTGATGGGAAGAGAGGACATATACACAGGAGCGCCCACACTTGCAGATGATAACCACGTGACCTGGACCGGATGAATGGATGATCGGAGCTCGACCAGGAGAGGAAAGAAGATGGGGAAAAAAAAAAGAGTGAGCTGATACTGTCTGGTGAACTTGACCTATACCTATGGAGCAGCGACTCAAAAGAGGGAACGAATCCTCACAGCAAGAAACATTCACACACACACCCCACACACAGAGTGGATGGAGAAGGGCAGCTTGGACATTGGATACTCAAATGGGGA
>NW_006408598.1:6714526-6720068 GCF_000296735.1 Chrysochloris asiatica
GTATGCTGAGTAAATAATCCGAGAAGCTGAGTTCTATGAAGAAAACTGTGGCATCGGGATTGGAGGAAGACTCATTAACAATCTGCGATATGCAGATAATCCAACCTTGCTTGCTGAAAGTGAAGAGGACTTGAAACATTTACTTATGAAGATCAAAGAACACAGCTTTTGGTATGGATTGCATCTCAATGTCAAGAAAACAAAAATCCTCACCACTGGATCAATAAGTAATATTCGTATCAATGGAGAAAAGATTGAAGTTGTCAAGGACTTCATTCTTCTTGGATCAACTATCAACACTCATGGATGCAGCAGTCAGGAAATCAAATGACGTATTTATTACATTAGGCAAATCTGCTGCACAAGACCTTTTGAAAGTGTTGAAGAGCAAAGATGTCACCTTGAAAACTAAGGTGCGCCTGACCCAAGCCATGGTATTTGCAATAGCCTCATATGCATGTGAAAGCTGGATAGTGAATAAGGAAGGGTGTAGAATTGATGCTTTTGAGTTGTGTTGTTGGAGGAGAATATTGAAGGTAGCATGGGCTGCCAAAAGAACCAACAGATCCATTTTGGAAGAAGTGCAGCCAGAGTGCTCCTTGGAGGCCAGGATGGTCAAGCTTCATCTCTCATACTGTAGACATATTGTCAGGAGGGGCCAGTCTCTGGAGAAGAATATCATGTTTTTAAGGTGGAGGGTCAGAGAAAAAGAGGAAGACCCCCCAACAAGATAGATTGGCCAAGTGGCAGCTTCAATGTACTCAAGTGTGGCAACAATAATGAGGTTGTCCCAGGATCGTTCTGCTGTGCATAAGGTCGCTATGAGTCGGTACCAACTTTATGGCACCTAACAAGAACAAGCACCATGAAATAATTTTCAAAATCTTTAGTTAACTTACAGATATTAGATTAAGATGATATTCAAGTCTATACATTTTTTAAAGCTATTATTGTGAATTGAGTGATAGTTTACATGCTAGCACAGCACCTTTGCCCTCATCCTATCAGAGTTTGTTTCATTGCAATGATTACAATCCCTTCAGTGCATCATGATTTAACAGTATTTGCTTCTGTTCCCTCTGTTTAATTGTTTTTGTATGTACACAAAAGCACTCAAAAGTATTTAATAATTTAAACAGATTATTTCTACAAGCTAACCTCCTGGCTGCCAGCACACAGTCTTTCTCTGTCCATGAGTCTAAGAGTCCTCAGCTACTCTATCTCTCCATGTCATAACTTCTGCTTCCATCCCTGGTGTGGCTGCTTCCCTGGTTAGGGACCCATGTTCTGCTCATGCTCTTCTCTCTTGACAGTCCTAGGGTCCTTAGTTCCTGAAATGTAAGATTAACTACTCCCTCCTTTATGTTACACAACTTCAATCTTACAGTTATGCATGTTTTTTATGTCACAGAATAAAAATATATAAATATTGTTGTTGTTAAGTGTCATTGAGTCAGTTAGAACTCATAGCAATCCACTATAGGGTTTCCAAGGAGCACTTGATGGGTTTGAACCACCAATCATGAATTCACCAATTCAGTGCTTATCCTACAGTGCCACACCAAGATTCATTACACATATTTACTTAAATCTGATGATAAATATGTTCACAATTGCCACTTGAAAAGTTGTACAAAAGACAAAGATTTAGTGGCTTATTTTAAAGTGAGTTTATTCAACATAATTAAAGTTTTTTGTTTGTTTTATATTTCTTTTTATTTTTAGAGCGCATTCTACAAGCCTGCCTCCTGACTGCCTGCACGCACAGACTTTCCCTTCCATGAGTCTAAAGTCATCAGCTGCTCCCTCTCTCCATGTCTTCATCTCGGGCTCCATTTCTCCTGTCACTGCTTCTCTGAATAATGTCACTCATTCCTTTTGTGCTCTTCTCCCTTGATGGTCCTAGGGTCCTCTGTTTCTGGATTTTAAGATTAACTACTGCTCTCTTTTTCTTACAATTGTTTTTTATTTCTTTCTTTTTAAAAAATATTTAATTGTCAATTATGTGATAGTTTACTTGGGAGAACGTTAGTTAAACATTAATCCTATCATATATCATTTCATTGCTATGGTTACAATCCCTTCCATGCATCATCAACCAACCAAAGGGTATATACACTACAAGTCTGCCCCCCGGTCATCAGCACACAGCCCCAATCCCTGTCTGTGTCTAAAGTCCCCAACTGCTCCATCTCTTCATGTCGTTGTCTCTGCCTCCACCTCAGGCATTACTGCTTCTCTGGGTAGGGGCCCGCTCTCCACTCTTCTCCCTTGATGGTCCCAGGGAACTCTGCTCCTAGGCTGAAAAGTTAATCACTCCCTTCCTTGCTACAAAACATCTACCTTTACATTTCTAACCCTCACAGTCAGTCCTGATAACAATTATTCACTATTGTATCACAAGAGACCCATCTGCATTTCATTTTATCAGCCTCACCTAGACAGATTGTATACTACTCAGTGGAGAATCTACCTTCCTTCATGCCCTCTGAATCTAGGTTCCCTATTGAAAGCTTGTAAGCCAGTCACTTCTTGCCTTTGTAGCCCCCCCCATTTTGGGTAGCTATTGTCCAAGTTGCCCATCCATGTCTACTCTGCGTATGGAGGGGGTGTTTTGTATTTCTTAACAAAAGTTTTTATCTTTAAAATCACTGATTTAAATAAATAAAATATTACTTCTCAGTGATCTATAACAAACACCCCAAAATTTTAAACTTTTATAGCCAGACAAAATACTTGTTTTTGTTTATAAAAAGACAAATACTGAAAAACGTTTATTCAATATGTTATGCACTATACAAGGATGCTTTAAAAAGTTAATGGAAAAATTTTATTATCCCTTGTTCAATTTTTTTCACAAAGTTTTAGAAGCTCATATAAAATATATTGCCCAATCAGAAAAACAACCACATTTTCTTTGGGCTAAAATGTACATGTCAGTTATGCTTACCTAATATACACAATCATCACTCCTCTGTCAGTTGTCATACTGTGGTGGCCTGTGTGTTGTTGTGATGCTGGTAGCTGTGGCACCAGTATTTTAAATACCAGCAGGATCACCAATGGTGGACAGGTTCCAGCTGAGCTTCCAGACTAACACAGACTGGGAGGAAGGGGAAAGGAGAGGCAGACCACTTCTAAATGGTTAATTACTGAAAACCTTATGAACTGCAGTGGGCCATTGTCTGTTATAGTGTTGAAAGGTGAGCCCCTCAGGTTTGAAGGCACCCAGAATATGAGTGGGGAAGAATTGCATCCTCAAAGTTGATTTGACCTAAATGAAGTGAATGGAGCAATGCTTTAGACACCTTTATTTGCTGATACGGCACAAATCAAAATGGGAAGAAATAGTTGCAAATATCCTTAAGTAATCTGAAAACAGAATGTTCAATGTATGAATATAAGAAATTCAGCAGACCTAAAACTGAAATGGAATACCTAAACACCAATGTCCTAGGCATTGTTGCTGTTGTTAAGTGCCACCGAGTAGATTCTGACCCATAGTGACCCTCTATAGGGGTTCCAAGGAGCAGTTGGTGAGCTTGAATCATCAACCTTGCAGTTCAAATGACTTTGCAGTCTGATGCATTAGCCCACAGTGCCACACCAGGACTAGGTATTAGTGACCTGAAATGGACTGGTATAGGCTATTTTGAATCAGACAATAATATGGTTTACTATGCCAGCAACTACTAATCAAAGAGGAATGGCGTCACATTCATCCTCAGGGCATTTCAAGATCTATCTTGAAGTACAATACTGCCTGTGATAGTATACTATCCACACACCTATAAAAAAGACCAAAGCCCTGGTGAGGCAGTGTAGGATAAGCACTGGAATACTAACTGCAAGGTCAGCAGTTCAAACCCACCAATTATTCCCTGGAAACTCCATACAGAATCACTATGACTCAGAAATGACACAACAGCAATTAACAACAACAACAATAGTTGATATCAATTAATATTATAATTATTCAAATTTAGGCACCAGCCACTAAAGCGAACGATACTGAAATTGAAGAATTATACCAACTTCTTCAGCCTGAAACTGATCAAACCTACAACCAAGAAAGATTAATAATTATTGGTGATTAGAATGTGAAGGTTGGAAACAAAGAGACAAGGTCAGTAGGTGGGAAATATGACTTTGGTGGTAGAAACAATGCTGGAGAACAGACCATAGAATTTTGCAAGACTAATAATTTATTCAAGACAAATACCTTTTTCAACAACATAAATGGTGACTATAAACCATCCTCACCAGATGTAATTCACAGGAATTATATTAAATATGTCTGTGGGTAAAGGAAGATGGTGAAACTCAACATTATCAGCCAAAATAGGACTAGGGGCCAATGTGGCACAGATCATCCATTGCTTATGTGCTAGGCTGAATATGAGAAAAATTCAAACAAGTCCATGTGAGCCAAAATTTGACAATGAACACAAACCTCCTAAATTTAGAAGCCATCTGAAGAGCAGAATGGATGCATTAGACACTCATGAACAAAAACTAGAAGAATTGTGGGAAGAAAGCAAAAGGTCATGGAGAAGACAAGTGAGAAGGAAATTCCAAAACATATGCCAGAAGAGACTCTGAAACTTGCTCTTGAGCTTAGAGAAGCTAAAGCAACTGGAAGAAATGAGGAAATAAAAGAGATGAGAAGAAAATTTCAGAGGGCAGTATGAGATGAGAAAGTCAACTATTATAAAGATATGTGCAAAAACTTTGAGTTAGAAAGCCAAAAGAGAGGAACAGGCTCAGCATGTCAAAAGATAAAAGAAATGAAGAAAACAATGAAAGCCTTAGGCTGCAATACTGAAGGGTTATATGAGCAAAATAATGGATTATACTGGAAATATGTAGAGAAGATGGAGGGAATACAAAGTCACTGTGCCTATATGAACTGATCACTGCTCAACCACTTTAAGAGGTAGCATATAACTGAGACTGATCCATTTTTTTGCTCATTTCAAAGACAAGTGAGCCATCAGAATGAGAAAATAATTTTACAATATCATCAGTATCACATGCAAATAAAATTTTGTTGAAGATATTTTTTAAATGATTGTAGCAGTGTGTTAACAGAGAGCTGCCATCAATTCAAACCAGATTCAAGAAAGAATATGGAATGAAGGATATCACTGCTGATGTCATATAGATCTTGGCTAATAGCAGGTAATACCAGAAGGATGCTTACTTATTGACTATGCAGAAGCATTCACGTATGTGGATTGTAACAAACTATGGATAACACTGTGGAAAAGATGGTTATCTAAAATGAGGGGGTGATAAAGGCACAAAGTGACTGGCTTACAAGTTTTCAAGACAAAGTTTAGTTTAAGAGTGTGTGGGGGAGGAGAACAAACAAGATGGCGGATCAGGAGGAAGTGCAGTAAAGGAGTTCTGCCAGCAACAACACAGAATACCCAACCAAGCAGGCTCAGGGGATGATCCCAGAACTCTGAACCACATATAAAGGAATATTTAGAAGGTTGGAAGGCTCACAGCTGGGGAATTTGTGACAGAAGCAAGAAAT
>NW_006408598.1:6723996-6752912 GCF_000296735.1 Chrysochloris asiatica
GATGGAATGAATGTAAAACTAAAGTTCTCCCATGTAAATTATCATATAATTCACAAAAAAACATTAAAAAAAAAAGAGATGGGATGAATTGTAAGATTCAGTAGTGAATAACCGATATCATGACTAATCGCGACTGTCATAATTGTAAAGGTAGAAGTTTTGTAACAAAAAAAGGGGAGTGGTTAATCTTACAGTCCAGAAAAAGAGGACCCTAGGACCATCAAGAGAGGAACGCACAAGCAGAATGTGGGACCTCATCCAGAGAAGCAGCAGTGCCAGAGATAGAGGCAGAGATGGGGGCATGGAGATGGGGAATGGCTGAGGACACTAGATTCATGGAATAAGTAGAGAAGAAGTAAGAGCTGGTGCCCAGGAGCAGACTTGCAGAATGTGCCCTTTGGAGATGTAAATTATTATGTATGCCTGCGAAGGTTTTTTTGTTTGTGTGTTTTTTAAAAAAGCTAAAGCAGATAGAGAGAAATACTGTTAAAAGACGTACATGGAGGGGATTATAAGCAATGAAATGAAACAAGGTATATGATTTGTTTAATGTAAAACTGATGATATGCCCTGTAAACTTTCAATCAATCCACAATAAAAACCTTAAAAAAAAAAAGATCAGTATCCATTAAAAAAAAAAAAAAAGAGTGTGGGGGGGAAGAAAGAGTTCCCACTGAATAGTTTCATCTTATCTAGATGGGTCTGTTAAAAAGAGATAAGATTCTTCTGATTCAATAACAATTATTATCATGACTAATTGTGACTGTCACTATTGTAAAGGTGTAAGTTTTGTAACAAAAATGGGGAAGTAGTTAATCTTACAATCCAGAGACATAGGACCATAGGACCATCAAGAGAGAAGAGCACAAAAAGACTGTGGGACCCTATCCAGAGAAGCAGCAACACCAGAGATGGAGGCAGAGATGAGGACATGGAGAGGGAGCAGAGAGAAAGACTGAGTGCTGACAACCAGGAGTCAGGCTTGTAGAATCTGCCCTTTGGTTGTCTAAATTATTATATATTCCTGAGTGTTTTTGTGGACACCCCCCAGCTTCCCGCCAAAAACAAAGCAAAAACAAACCAGAGGGAATGGAAGCAAATACTGTTGAATGATGATGCACGGAGTAGATTGTATTCCTTGCAATGAAACAGTGGTGTAAAGCTGATGTTCTCCCATGTAAACTATCATTCCGATCACAATTAAAAGACAAAACTGTGAAAAAGGACACTAAATTGTGCCCATGACAAACCTGTACATAGATAAAGAGGCAGTCATTGGAGGAGAACAAGCTGATAATGAATGATTTAAAATCAGGGCAGGTGTGTCAATATTGTTTCCATTCACCGTATTTACTGAATCTATATATTAAGCAAATAATCCATGAAGCTGAATTACATGAAGAAGAATGGGCATCACTATTGGAGATGGCTCATTAACAACCTGTGATATGCAGATGATAAAACTTTACTTGGTGGAAGCCCAGAGCATTTGAAATACTTAGTCTCTGAAAACCTTATGAATAGCAGTGGAACACTGTCAGATTGTACCTGAATACTGAATATCAAAACAGGATGAAGAAAGAACACCAGAAAACTTGTCGAATTGGTTCTGACTCATAGCAAACCGATATACGATTTCCAAGGAGAAAGTGGTGAGTTTGCATAGACGACCTCGTGGTTCAAACTGACTTTGCAGTCCTACACTTATCCTCCAGCGCCACAGTGCCAGAAAATGAGCCCCCTCAGTTAGAAGGCAATAAACTATGACTGGAAAAGAGCTGCGTCCTCAAAGCAGAGCTAGCTGTGATGACATAAATGGAGTTAAGCTTTCGGAACCTTCATTTGCTGATGAGTCACAACTCAAAATGAGGACAAACAGCTGTAAACATCCATAAATATTCAGAACACAGAATGTACAATGTATGAATCTAAGAAAATTGGAAGTTGTCAAACATGAAATAGAACCCATAAACACTGATATCCTAGGATTACTGAGCAGAAATGGTCTGGTATTGGTCACTTTGAATATGGCAGTGACATATTTTATTATGCTGGGAGTGACAAATTGAAGAGTAATCGTGTTGCATTCATCATCAAAAAGAACATTTCAAGATCTAGCTTGAAGTACAATGTTGCTTGTGATAGGATTATATCCATCCGCCTTCAAAGAAGACAAGTTAATACAACTATTATTCAGATTTCCAAAACAGCCTCTAAAGCAAGTGATGGTGAAACTGAAGAATTCTACCATTTTCTTCAGTCTGAAATTAATCAAACATGCAATCAAGATTTATTAATAATTACTGGCAATTGGAATGCAAAAGTTGGAACAAAAAGGAAGGATCCGTTGTTGGAAATAAGGCCATGGTGAATTTTGCAAGATCAATGATTTACTCGTTGCAAACACCTTTTTGAAACGACTTCTGGACCTTACCAGATGAAATACATGAAATCAAATTGACTACATCTGCAGAAAGAGACGGTGGAAAAGCTCCATATCATCAGCCAAAACAAGGCCAGAGGCAGACTGTGGAACAGACCATCAATTTCTCATATGCAAGTTCAGGTTAAAGCTGAAGAAAATTGAAAGAAGTCCACAAGAGCCAAAATAAAACTTTGAACATATCCCACTTGAATTTAGAGTTCATCTGACACTAAAGATTAAAGACCAGAAAAGTTGTTGAATGACATGAAGAATATCATACAAGAAGAAAGCAAAAATTCCTTAAGAAGACAATAAAGAAGAAAATGACCAAAATCATGCCAGAAGAGACTCTGAAAATTGCTCTGCAGCATAGAGAGGTTAAAGCAAATGGAAGAAACGAGGAGACACAGAACTGAAGAGAAAATTTCAAAGGGCAGCTTAAGATGATAAAGTCAAACATCATAATGAAATGTGCAAAGATGTGAAGTCAGAAAACTAATAGGGAGAACACTGTTAACATTTCTCAAGCAGAGGGAACTGAAGAAAAACTTCCAGCCATGACTTGCAACATTGCCTCTAGAATCCTTCAATAGCCTCACATGTGAAAGTTGTACCCTGAATTGCAATGACCACGGATGAGCTGATGATGCATGTGCGTTGTGGTGTTGGAAGAGAATATTCTAAGTACCATGGACTACCAAAAGAACAAACCAATCTGTGTTGGAAGAAATACAGACAGAACGCTCTTTGGAATCCAGGATGGTCAGACTTCATCTCTCATATTGTGAACATATTAAGAGGGATCTGTCCCTGGGCAAGTACTTCATGCTTGTTCAAGTGGTGGGTCGGAAAAGATGAAGACCCCCAAGAAGATGGAGTGACACAGTGGTAGCAGAAATGGGCTCAGACGTAGCAACAATTGTGAGCTTGTTGCAGCACCAGGCAGGGTTTTGTTCTGTTGCACATAGGTTCACTATGAATAGGTACTAACTCGATGGCATTTAGCAACAACAACAACAACAGTACTCATGACACAAAACCCTTCTGAATATTTTGTTGTTGTTGTTGTTAAGTGCCGTCGAGTCGGTTCCGACCCATAGCTAAAATGTGTGAGGCCTCAAATATGCCCCGAGATATTCTTATTGGCAAGAGGAAGGCTGTTGTGTACCGTCGAGTCGGTTCCGAACCATAGCAACCCTGTATAGGGTTTCTGAGGAGCGGCTGGTGATTTTGAACTGATGACCTTTACAGTTCAAACCAACTCTGCACTCCAGTGCATTAACCCACAGCACCACACCAGGACTCAAGAGGAAAGCAAGATTTTGTAGTTTTGCCCCCTGAATGCTATACCACATTCAAAGATGTGTTTGCAGCAAATGCAAATATCCATGTACAAATATCCTCTGTCAAACTTTGGTATAGTTTTGCTCATGCTCCCATTCTCCTTCTCATATGCATTCAGTCTATGTATCTGTCATGTATCTATATCTGCAGAAAACTGTAGTTACAAGCTGTACACATAGCATCATATATATTGTGTATAAAACAGTATTTATATAATAGATATTCTGCATATAACAGTATATACCTCGATTCCCTTTACCTCTCATTCTTCCTTGTGTCTTCACCTTGTCTTCTTCATTCTTCTGCCAACCTCTGACTCACTATATATTGCCTTCCTCATCATCCAAGTTTGCACGTGTCTATCCTCTGATAGGTAGTGGTTAAGAATAGGGCTGCGAACCATAAGGTCAACTACCAGCTGTTCTGTGGGAGAAAGACGAGGCTTTCTGCTCCCGTAAAGATTTACAGCCTCGGGAACCCTGTACAGGGTCACTAGGAGTCGGAACCAACTCCACAGCACATAAAACCACAACAACAGTCCTGTAGCCTGATGTGGTGCTGTAGGATAAGCACTGCTTACACAATACGGGTCAGCAGTTCAAACCTACCAGCTGCTCCTCAGAAACCCTATACAAAGTTGCTATGAGTCAGAACTGACATAAGAGCACTTAGTAACAACAAATCCTGTAGCCAGTGAATTACTTTTTCCTCCATCTCCTGGTAACCATCAAAGAATGTTTCTTTTAGCATGAAAAACTTTTCTTGAGTTTTTAAAATAGTGGTCTCATACAAGATTTGTCCTTTTGTGATTGACTAATTTCACTCAGCATGTCCTCCAGCTTGATCCATGCTATGAGGTATTTTGCAGATTTATCATTTATTCTTCAATGTTGTGTATGTACCAAAGTTTGTTTATTCATTCTTCCATCGATGGGCATTTAGGCTGTCTCCATCTTTTTGTTGCTGTGAATCATTCTGTGAGGAACATGGGTGTGTGTATGTCTACTCATGTCATGGCTCTTGTTTCTTGAGAATATATACTAGACCGCAAGATCAGGGTGAACTACACAGTCAGGGGGTAAAACCCACTAGCCGCTCCTTGGAAATCCTTTACAGGACTGCTATGAGTCAGAATTGACTCGACAGCATTAAATAGAGGGATTATTGGGTCATACGGTACAAGTATTTCCAACTTTTTGAGGAAGCTCCATTCTGTTTTTCACAGTGATTGCAATATTTTATTGTCCTACAAGCAGTTTAGGAAGGTCCCAGTCTCTCTACACCCTGGCCAGAATTTGTTATTTTCTCTTATTTTAGAAATTTGCTATTAATTCTGGGGCAAAATGTATCTCGTTGTTTGTTGTGGCACTTTAGGATAAGCAATGGCCTGCTAAGTGCAAGGCCAATGATTCAAATCCACCAGGCATGCCTCAAAACCCCATACAGGGTTGCTATGATGTGCAACAGACAACCACAAAAACAATGGCTAATAATCCTGAATACTTTTTTATATGTTTATTGGCCACCTGAATGTCTTCTTTGGTGAGACGTTTGTTCAAGATGTTTGTAAAGTGGATTCTTTTTCTTTTTTCTTGTTGCAGTGCTGATGTTTTCTATAAATTTTAGAAATTAGTCCTTTGCCAAAAACTTTTTCATAGTCGATGGTTCTCTTTTTACCCTTTTGGTGAAATCTTTTGAGGCACTTTAACTGTCTAATTTTTTGGAGGTCCCAGGCATCTAGTTGGTCTTCTGTTGTTTGCATGTTTTCAGTTATATTTGAAAGTATATACTGTGTATTGTTGTTGCTGTTACGTGCTGTTGAGTCAATTCTGACCCATAGCGACCCTGTATAGGGTTTCTGAGGAGTGACTGGTGAAGTTGAACTGCTGACCTTGTGGTTCAAACTGACTCTGCAGTCCAGCGTATTAACCCACAGAACCACACAAGGATTCCTGCTATGTAGTAGGTCTCCCAAGTTTCTCACTATTTTTTCATCTATAATCTTTATAGTTCTAGGTTTTACATTCAGGTTTTTGACGCATCTTGAGTTCACTTTTATGCATGGTGTTAGATATGGGTCCTGTTTAATTCTTCTGCAAATGGACATAAAGATTGGCCAGCACCATCTGTCAAACAGACTATCTCTTCCCCATTTAATGTGCTTCACCTTTTTGTCAAAGATCAGCTGTCTTTATGTAGATCCCACTGATGTATGGACCTGCTCTTGTACCAGCACCAGGCTGTTTGGGACACTGGCTGTGTAGCAGATTTTAAAATTAGGAAGTGACAGGCCTCCTACTTTGCTCTTTTTCTTTAGTAGTTCTTTGCTTATTCAGGGTATCTTTCCTCTTCCTATAAAGTTTGGGAGTTATTTCCCCATCTTCTTACAGAATGGTGCTGGGATATGAAGTGGGGTTGCATTATAGCTACAGATCACTATGGGGAGTATACACATTTTTACAGCATTAAGTCTTTCTATCCATGGACATGGCATATTCTTCCATTTATATAAGTCCTTTGTGGTTTCCTGTAGTAGTATTTTGCAGTTTTCTTCACGTAAGATGATGTTTCTCTAGTTAGATTTATTTCTGTGACTGTTTAAAATTGCTGGCGTCATTGTTTCTCTAGGGAGTGGCCATCTTCATTCTGTGAATGTGGACATTTTTCTCAGTCGGAACCATCTCTGGACTTCTGCAGCTCTTGATTTTGCTTTTATAGAGTGTGCTTTTTTATTCTAGGATATATCTTATATACACCCAACCTCTAAAGAGAATTTTGTTGTTGTTGTTAAGTGCCATTGAGTCGGTTCCGACCCATAGCGACCCTGTACAGGGTTTCCGAGGGTGTAGAAAGCCTTATCTTTCTCCCGTGGAGTGGCTGGGTAGTTTCAAACCGCTGACCTTAAGGTTCGCAGCCCGATTTAGGTAAATGCTAATCTCTGAGATTGAAATTAAAATTATTTCAGCATGAGCTAACTTAACAATATTTTCTAAAATATGATAAAGACTTGGACAAAAAGATTGCATTTAACTCCTAGCTACTTAAGCAAAGAGATATGCATTAACTTCTTATCTCATCTGACCAAAAGCCTCATGAAACTTCAGGAAGAACCAATCCTTGTCAAAGGATGTCAAGGGTACATAAAAAAGTATTGCTATAAAGTAATTGAAACCTTCGTTAAAAGAAAATATTAAAAGGAAGTGTATGATTTGTTGACAGTAAAACTCAGGATCTACTCTGTAAACCTTTAATTTACACAAAAAGTTTTGAAAAACAAACACTATTGTTTCTCAATGTAGACTTCCTCTAGGTCCATACATTTCTGAAGATAGCGTTTCCATCTCTTTAACTATTTCCTGAAGTATCCTGCACTCTACATCAAAATGGATATTTTGGCATCCTTGAGGATCTCATTTCCTTTTTAAAGGTTCTTTGAGTTTGAGGAACAAAGAGGAATGATAATACCAAGATCAGGGTTGTAAAGGTGAACGTGTTAAGGTTCCCAATGAAATTCTCATAGAACAATCCTTGCTACTCTTGAAGAATGAGCAGGTACATTGTTAGGGTGGGGAAATTTTTCTTAGCGCAATTCTCCTTACCTTTTCTACACCAAAGCACTTCTAAGTTTTCTTAAAACTTCACCGTAAGCCTTTGAGATTGCTCTGTGTCCTTATATAGAAAATTGATCAAGATGAACCCTTATAAAACCAGTTGCCATAACATTCTGAGCTGACTTCTCTGCCTTGAATTTAACTAGCCTAGTAGATGCCTTGGGTCATCACTGTCTTGATTGGACGTTTTTTTTTTTAGGAAGGCACCCTAACAAGAGGCTAAAACAAATGCATTACTGAGAGAATTTGTCTGCAGTCCTCCATTGATGTCGGAGACATGTTTAAACATGTTTTGTTTGGAATAAACCTATATATGTATAAATTGAAACTCTGCTAGCAAAACTTTTTGACTAACACTCATATAATGGGGGAGGGGAGGAACTTACATACAGGCACTCTTCACTTTGCATGAAGCTATATTACCAGAATCCTTTATACCATGGTCTCTCCAGAATGAGGATTATCTCCATTCTAAACATTTCAGTGTCTGGGGCAAATATAACCATACACCAAGAAGCATAATAAATAGCCTCATTGTAAAACTCTGTAAGTTATTTAAAATATCACTTTCCCAAATACCATTCTGTTTTTATAAAATATGGAGGGAGGAATGGAATTTAATCTGCGCTCAGTTACACTGGTTAATAAATATGTTGTTTTTATCTAAGACTATTATTCTGGGACCTATTGAATTTGACCAAAAAGTCACAGATTACCATACAAACCTTAAGTGAAACTTAAAATTGCTCATTCCCATGAGCCTTATTTTATACTCTGAATTCAGACAAGTACAATCTATTCAGAAATACTCTTTTAAAAAAATAAAAAGGATTCTACAAGCACAAATGGATGGATTAATTATATTAAAAACTGACATGCTAAGTATAAAGTTAAAGAAGGCAAACCTATACAAATAGAAAATTTATCATTTAATACCCAATTGAATCTAAATGAAATTTTTTTTCCTCTGTCATCAGGTTTTAAAACATTTCAGGCATGGGATAAGAGGCAATTTATCTGGCATCATAGAAATCTGAGAAAATAATTTTTCCTTCCTTTAAGACTTTGAGAAGACTCAACTCCTATTTATAGAATAATAATAAAGAAAAAAACTTTAGGATAGAGACTTTTTTAGGGAGTAGTTTAATGTACGGAAAATATAGACGATTCGTTTCCCCAAATCAGCATTTTCATTCTCCAAACTTCATTGTCCTTATCTCATATTGCTGGGAAAATAGCAATTACTGAGGAACAGAAGGTTCACTTTCCTCCAGAGCACTTTCATAGGCGAAGCCACCAATTAAAAGTATTGCCAGATTTCAAACGATATCATAAAAGACAAGCAATTTTTTTCTTCCTCCTTTTTATGAATCAAAAGAAAGGGACATAACTATCTATTGCAAGCTGTAAATTGACTAAATTTCCTTGCTTATAACTCAGTTGTTGGTGGGGTTGTTCTTTTTTATTGTTGTTGTTGTTGTTTTCTGTTGTTGTTGAACTGTAACTACCCATCCCAGAATAGTTAAGAGCACAGATCCAGAGATAGAGCGTCTAATGTCCCAGTTCTGTCATGATGAACTACATAATCTTGGGTAAGTTGCTTAACTGTTCTCTGCCTCAGTTTTCCATTCAGCAGAATGATACAATAACAGTCAGTGTCTATCCCATGGAGTTATGAGGGTTAAATAAGTCCCCTGAAAGCACTCAGATGAGCGATGAGAATAATATGATCAATGCTCAGTAAATAGTGGAAAAATCAGATGTATATAAAAACATACAAGTGGTGGCAAAATTATGATGGAAGGGTATATTTCCATTTTCATGTAACATAAGTTAAAAAAAAGTCTTCATCGTTATTTTCCATTCTATTATTCAACTGTCCTCCTCTAGAACCTATTGGATAACAATAGGTTATATCCATAAGTCACCTTATTTTTAGAGATTTTCAAGTCACTTTTTCTCAGACACATTGGGAAGGAAAATTATGAGAGAATAACCCAGCATCTATAAGAATCTACAGAGAGTAGGGTGAGTTCATAGATTGGTTCGTAAAAAGTTTCATCAGTAAACTTATTTCGGAGGCATATCCTCATATATTGCTGCTACTCTTTCCCTCTCCCAAGATCCAAGAAAAAAAAACCTAGTTTTTTAGCAAACAACAGTTTTCTAAAAATCTAAATTTCTAAAATCAAGGAGAATGGAACCATTTTAAAGACAAGTCTAGAACCGGAAGTGTTATAGAGAACAAATTAAAACACAACTTAGAGAATTATCTAAACACATTTGTAAATAATTGTTTCCTCTTTGAATATACAAATTAGAAAGGATCTTATTAACATATCAAATGTGAATGACACTTTTACATTTGTAATTATATCAATAATAATAATGGCTAAAAACTTACTGTCTGAAAAGCATTTCTGTTAAGCCTTCTGTATGGATGACATCATTTAATTATAGCTCTATGAAGCAGAACCACAACTCATCTGTCAGTTTGTTGTACTGTGGTGGCTTGTGTGTTCCCATAATGCTGGAAGCTGTACCACAAGTATTTTAAATTCTAGCAAAATCACCCCTAGTGGACAGGTTTCAACGGAACTTCCAGACTAACGCAGACTAGGAAGGAGGGGCAGACGACTTCTGAATGTCAGTCCCTTGGAAACCTTATGAATAGTACCAGAACACTGTCCGATATAATGCCTAAAGAGAAAATCATTCATAGCATCAGAACATTGTGAAACTCAGTGCCACAAGATGAACTCGAGATTGAAAAACACTGGGGAAGAGAAACATCCTCAAAGCAGAGATGATAAAGATGAAGCGAATGGAGTAAAGCTTTGAGGACTTTCATTGCTGATCGGGCACAGCTCAGAAGGAGAAGAAATAGCTATAAACATTCAATAACAATTAGAACAATGAATGTACAAAGTATGAATCCAGGAATGCTGTCTGTGATAGGATAATATTCATACGTCGAAGAACAGTAAATATGACCATCATTCAAATTTACACACCAAACCCTAAAGCCACTGATGATGAAATTGAAGAGTACTATCAACTTCTTCAGTCCTAAATAGATCAAACATACAATCAGGTGTATTATTAATTACTGGTGATTGGAATGCAAAGGTTGGAAACACAGATGAAGGACCAGTAGGTGAAAATTATGACTGTAGTGATAGAAATTATGGTGGAGATCACATGAGAAAATGTTGCAAGACCAATGATTCCAATTCACTGCAAATGTTTTTAAGAAAACAACATCAAAATTGACTACAAAAATGGACCTCACCAGATGAAATACACAAGAATCAAACTGACAATGTTTGTGAGAATAGACAAGAGGAAAAGGTCACTATTGTTATAAAAAACAATGTAAGGGGTCAACTTTGGAACAGACCATCAATTATTCAAAAGCAAATTCAAGCTGAAACTGAAGAAAATTGAAACAAGTTCATGAGAGCCAAAATAAATTCTTGAACACATTCTACCTGAATTTAGAAACCATCTCAGGAATAGATTTAATACAATGACACAAATAACCAAACACAAGAAGAGCTGTGGGATGACATCAAAAACATCAGACAAGAAGAAAGCAAAAGGTCATCAAAAGGACAGCGAAGAAAGAAAAGATCAAAATGGATTTCTGAAGAAACTCTGAAACTTGCTTTCCAGAGTAGAGATGTAAAAGAAATGGAAAGAAATGAGGAAATCAAAGAACTATAAAGCAAAACTTAAAGGAAACGTCAAGAAGACAAAGTAAAGAATTATAATGAAATGTGCAAATACCTCAAGTAAGAAAACCAAAGGAAAGAACACACTCAGCATTTCTCAAACGGAAAGCACTGAAGAAAAAGTCAAGCCTCCACTTGCAATATTGAATGATTCTGTGCGCCAAGTAATGAATGATGCAAAAACCAATAGAAGATGGAAGGTTTACAAAGTGACTGTACCACAAAGAAACTGTCAATGTTCAAACTTTTCAAAAGATAGCATGTAAACAAGAACTGATGGTACTGAAGAAAAAAGCTCAAGCTGCACTCAAGGCACTGGGGAGAACAAGGGTTTAGGAATTGGCAGAATACAAATTTAAATCTTTCAACAAGCTGATGCATCACTGGAGGTGCTCACTTGTCTATACCAAGATATTTGGAAGATCTGGCCAGCTGATTGGAAGAGATTCACATGTGTACCCATTCCAAAGACAGATGACCTAATGGAATGGAGAAATTATTCAACAACATCATTAATATCAAATGCAAGTAAAATTTTGCTGAAAAAAATTCAAAAACAGCTGCGACAGAGAATTCCCAGAGGTTCAACCCAGATTCAGAAAAGGATTTGGAAGAAGGATTTCCATAGCTGACATTAGATAGATCTCAAATGAAAACAGAAAATGCCATAAAGATGTTTGCTTCTCCATAACTGATTATGCAAAGACTGTGTGGATGATTACAAGCTATGCATGACGTTACAAAGAATGAGTATTCTAAAACACTCAGTTGTGCTCATGAGGAACCTGTACATAGACCAAGAGGCAGTCCTTAGAATAGCACAAAGGGATACTGAATGGTTTAAAATCAGGAAAGGTATGCACCAGGATAGTATCCTTTCACAGTATTTATTCAGTCCAAATAATCTGAGAAACTGGATTATATGCAATATGCAGATGCTATAACTTTGCTTGCTGGAAGCAAAGAGAACTTAAAGTACCTATTTATGAAGATCAAAGACTTCAGCTTTTGGTATACATTAAACCTCAAAATAAAGTAAATAAAAATCCTAACAACTGGATCAATAACTAATATAATGATATATGGAGAAAAGATTGAAATTATCAAAGACTTCATATTGCTTGGTTGAATCCACAATCAATACTTATGGAAACAGCAGTCAAGATATCAAATTAAGCATTACAGTAGGCAAATCAGCACAAGACCTCTTTAAAGTAAGTGTTCAAGAGCAAAGCTGTCAGTTTGAGGACTAACGAACAACAGGTCCAAATCATGATATTTTCAATTACCTCATCTTCATGTGAAAGTTAGACAATAAATAAGAAAGAATAATTTGAGTTCTGGTGAAGAATACTGAAAATACCATGGACTGCCAGAAAAATAAACAAATCGATGTTGAAGAAACACAACCAGAATGTTTCTTAGAACCCAGGATGGTACTACTTTGTCACTCATACTTCTAACATGTTAACAAGAGGGGCCAGTGCCTGGAGAAAGGCATCATTCTTAGTAAAGTGGAGGGTTAGCAATAAAGAGAAAGATCCCCAACGACAAGGATTGGCGCAGTGGCAGCAGCAGCAATGGGCTTGAGCATAACAGTAATGGTGAGGGTGGAACAAGACCAAGGTATATTTCCTTCTGTTTTGTATAGGTTCACTGTGAATCAGAGCTGACTCAATGGCACCTAACAGCAACAATATGAAGCCATAGGGACCCTGGTGTGGGGGTGTAAGTTAAACACTGGATTGCTAACTGAAAGGTCAGGTCAGCAGTTCAAACCCAAATGCCACGCTCAGAAACCATACACAGTATGGCTCTGAGTCAGAACCAACTCGATAGCAAACAGTGACAACAGCAACATGAAGCAGTAACTATTAAAACTTAAGGCATAGATCAACAAAGTGCCTAGGTATACTGTATAGTCTCTTCAACAGATGGTGCTGGCAGAACTGGAAAGAGATATGCAAAAGATTCAAACAAGACCTTTACCTCACACCTTATACAAAAACTAACTCACCATGGATTAAAGACCTAAATGTGAAACCCAGAATTAGAAAGGCCATGAATGAAAATTTTGGGACAAATGTGAGGGCTCTAATACAGGGCACACACAAACTACCAAACATTTTGAAAAGTACACAAACAAAAGTAGACAAAATAGATGACTGGGACATACTGAAGATTAAAAACTTATGTACATCAAAAGACGTCACCAAAAGAGTAAAAAGGGAGCCCACAGAATGGGAAAAAAATATTTTGCAATGACACATAAGACAAGGGACTAATTTCCAAAATATATAGGAAACTACAACACACCTACAAGAAAAAGACAAATAACCAAATACAAAATGGGCAGAGGACATGAACAGACACTTCACCCAGAAGGAGATGCGGACAGCCAACAAACATACAAAGACATTTTCATAGTCACTAGCCATTGTTGTTAGGGGTCATCGAGTCAGTAACGACTCATAGTGACGTTATGCACAGCAGAATGAAACACTGCCCAATCCTAGGCCAACCTCACTATTGTTGTTACGCTTGAGCCCATTGATGCTGCCATTTTGTCAATCCATCTCATTGGGGGTCTTCCTCTTTTTCTCTGACCTTCCATCTTATCAAACATGATATTCTTCTCCAGCAACTGGCCCCTCCTCATAATATGTCTGAAGTACAAAAGACAAGGTTTGGCCATCCTGGCCTCCAAGAAGCACTCTGGCTGTACTTCTTCCAACACAGATCTGTTGGTTCTTTTGGCAGCCCATGGCTCTTTCAATATTCTCCTCCAACACCATAACTCAAAAGCATCAATTCTTCTGTGGTCTTCCTTATTTACTATCCAGCTTTCCCATGCTTATGAGGTTATTCAAAATACCCTGGCTTGGGTCAGGTGCACCTTAGTCTTCAAGCTGACAACTTTGCTCTTCAACACTTTAAAAAGATCTTGTACAGTAGATTTGCCTAATGCAATATGTTGTTTCATTTCTTGATTGCTGTTTACATGAAGGTTGATAGTTAATCCAAGAAGAATGAAGTCTTTGACAACTTCAATCTTTTCTCCGTTGATAAGAACGTTGTTTATTGGTGCAGTGGTGAGGATTTTTGTTTTCTTTACATTGAGATGCAATCCATAGCGAAGGCTGTGCTCTTTGATCTTCATCAATAAATATTTTAAGTCTTCTTCACTTTCAGTAAGCAAGATTGTATCATCTTCGTATTGCAGGTTTTAATGAGTCTTCCTCCAATCCTGATGCCACGTTTTTCTTCATAGATCCCAGCTTCTCGGATTATTTGCTCAGCATACAGGTTAAATAAGAATGGTGAAAGAATACAACCCTGTTGCACACCTTTCTTAATTTTAAACCAGTCAGTGTTCCCATGTTCTGTTCAAACAACTACCTCCTGGTCCACGTACAGATTCCTTATGAGCACAAATAAGTGTTCGAGAATACTCATACTTCGCAATGCTGTCCATAGCCTGTTATTATGTACACAACTGAAAGTCTTTGTGTAGTCAAAAAATATGTATCTTTCTGATATTCTCTGTTTTCAGCCAAGATCCATTGGACATCAGCAATGATATCCCTTGTTCCACATCCTCTTCTGAATCCTGCTTGAACTTCTGGAAGTTCTCTGTCAATGTATGCTGGCAGCCATTTCTGTATTACCTTTATTAAAACTTTACTCGCATGGGATATCAAAGATACTGTCCAATACTGTTGTGAATATTGTGAAGTGCCATCAAGTCGATTCCAACTGATAGTGACCCTGTGTAGGTTTCCAAGGAGCAGCTGGTGAGCTTGAGCCACCGAACTTGTAGTTCAAATGACTTTGCAGTCTGATGCATTAGCCCACAGCGCCACACCAGTGCTCCTTTGTTGTTGTTGTGAAGTGCCGTTGAGTCGGTTCCAACCCATAGCGACCCTGTATAGGGTTTCCAAGGAGCAGCTGGTGAGATTAAACTGCCGACCTTGCAGTTCAAACGGCTTTGCAGTCTGGCGCATTAACCCACAGCACCACACCAGTACTCCTTAGAGAGATGCAAATCAAAATAACAATGAGATATCATCTCACACTATCAATAACAGCAAAGATCAAAAAAGTAGAGGGCAATAAATGCTGTTGAGGATGCGGAGGGAATGGGACCCTCCTATATTGCTGGTGGAATTGTAAAATGGTCCAACCACTCTGAAAAGCAATATGGCACTTCTTCAGAAAGTTGGAAATATAAATAACCTATGATCCAGCAATTCCTCTATTTGGTGTTTATCCACAAGAAATATGAGCCATAACATGAGTAGATATATGCACACCAATATTCATAGCAGCACTATTTACAACAGCAAGAAGGTGGAGACAGCTTAAGTGCTCATCAATGGAAGAATGGATAAACAAACTCTGGTACATCTGCACAATGGAATATTATGCTACCTTGAATAATAACAAGGAAGCTGCAGACCATTGCATAACATGGATGAACCTTGAGGACATTATGTTGAGTGAAATTAGTCAGTCACAAAAGGAGAAACACTGCATAGGACCATTACTGTAAAAGATTCAGAAAAAGTACCCACACTAAAAGGGGGGAAAAATTTATTTGCTGGTTACCAGGGTAGGGTGAGGACACAGAGGGGAAGGTGGAGCACAGGGTGGGGAATAGACACAGGATAGTTTGGGTGCTGAGGTGGGGGGAGGCAATACACAAGAAGGGGGAGGAGAATGAAGAACAAGGTGGATGGGAGAACATTTAGGCAGGTTTGCTAAGTGGGTCAGATGCAAATAATGATGTATGCAAAACCTTGTAACAATGGGGTTCTGGGACACAGGGATTGAGGCATGGATTAAATGAGTAAAAGAGAGGAAATAACATTAAGATGCTTGGCTATCTTTTGAATCTTGGTTTCCTTTGGCTACCATTATAAAATAGACACTTGAAGGGGAGAGAAAGGATTAGCCAGAAACATCACCATAGAAAGCTTATAAGTCTGTCTTTAGGCTATTGGAATATCTAAAATGGGGCTAGAACTTGCCCATTGAAGGAGGCTTCCTGTGGGGCCTTTGTATTGTTTAAGACCATAGGTGGAATCCAGAATCTTCTGAGGTGGGAAATTTCCACTTGAAAGGACAAGCAGACCAGCCTGGAGTGACTAGAAGAACAGAAGATACTTCTTGAAAGAAAAACCAGCAGGAAAAATAAACAATAATGGCAGTCTGATTGACTACTACAAGAAGAAGCTAGTTGTTTGCCCAGGAGCCATCAAGACAAGTGGTCGGCTTCCCTCAGGGCAAACCCCTTTCCAAGACTGAGACTCAAGGGTAATACATGAGTAGGCATGTGGTCTTGCTGTTAACCACATTGGTCACTGATTGGGGGAAGTGGAGTCAAAACACCAATGAAGTTGTGAGGAAAGTCCAACTATGTTCAATAGACTCCTGTGAACCCAGGTTGAGACCTCGTTGACTAGCAGTATGGCAAGACTTGGGGCCTCCTGGGCCCAGAGACAGAGAGCTGGTCACAGAGGATTAGAGCAGAGAGTGAAGCATACAGCTGATATGAAGTAAGGGAAGAGGCACACAAACACCCGTACTTGCAGACAGTACCCACTTGACCTAGCTTCAATGGCTGGATGATCAGAACTTGACTAAAAGAAGAAAGAAGATAGGGGCGAAAAAAGAGTAATCTGCTACAATTTGATGAACCTGACCTATACTTATGGATGTAGTAGCTCAAAAGAGGGAACAAACCTTTACAGCGAGGATCATCCCCACGCCTTTGGTGCACAGGGTTGACAGGGATGGGCAACTTAGACATTGGCTACCCAAAATGGGAGGGGGGTACAAATGCAAGAAGTGACTGGCTTACAAGCTTTCAAAAGGGAGCTTAGTTCCAACCTGTTTGGACAGGGCTGATGAAAGGAAATGGGGATAAGACTTGTGGTTCAATAGTCAGTAATTGCTATCAGGATTGACTGTGTTGGAAATGTAAAGGTAGACGTTTTGTAACAAAAGGAGGGGAGTGGTTGATCTTGCAGGAATAAAGGACCCTGGGACCATCAAGGGAGAAGAGCGGAGTGCAGGACCCTATCCAGGGAAGCAGTGATACCAGAGATGGAGGTAGAGATGATGACACAGAAAGATGGAGCAGCTGGGAACTCTGGACTCTGGGAGAGGGAAGGACTATGTGTTGATGGCCAGGAGGCAGGCTTGCAGGGCGTACCCTTTGGCTGTTTGATTATGCATGCAGGGATTTGTAATTATTGCAGTGAAACAAAATAAGATAGGATGAATGTAAATCTAATGTTCTCTCATGTAAACTATCACTTAATTCACAATAAAAACGTAAAAAAAAAAAAAGTTAAGGCATAGAGATTATAAGTTACTCATCAAGTGGTCAGATCCCAGGTTTGAAATCAGATTCCTACTTTCAAGCATTCACGTTTCTTTGGGAGAAACTGAGGGTTTGCAAGGCACATCACTGCTCCCCCTAAGCTCTTTCCATGCAACATGAATGAGAGTACTGGGTTTATGGTTACTCTAATTTTATTCTTCAGATATCAACCATCTCTTTACACATAAAAGAGAATGAACTTTTGAAACAATTTTTCAGGACTTCTGATCTTTTCTACTTGCTCAAACTTTCAAGTTCTAAGATTTGAATTACATATCAAATTCTCAAATCAGAGGTAAAAACTATGAAAGACTTAAACAGCTTTCAAGATCAAGTTGAGAGGCTAGCTCTATTTTAAAGGCAAAGCTATGTATTCAATTTTAATGTTAGAATTCAAGTTACTTAAACTTAGCTGAGATGGCTAGTTAGAAAACAGAAGCAAATACCAAGTCCACCTTACAGGGTAATTCCTTATGAAACAGATGGAACATTTAGTGGGGTTATCTTTCTCCTGATTTCCTTCCTTGTTATTATATTTCAAGCAACAGCTCAGTCCTGCCAAGTCATCATACTACATTGAATTGAGAACTCTTATGGGCACATGCTATCCACAGAAAGATTCCCTTACCATATCCCTAATACTAGTAATTTCAGGCAGCTTACTTGAAAATCAGTGGAAATGTAGAGTGCTTTAACAATATATTGATTTCCAAAAGGAGAAATGTGGTTCCAATATACCACTTGCAAATATTACTGCCATCATCTCTTGGGATATATTTATTTTTGAAAAATGAAAATGATAGTTTTATTTGAGCAAGAGCAAGAATGGAAATTCCTGAGTAAAAACACACTAGTAAAGCTCATTCAATTGCTTCTGCATGGAGCTCTCAATTCTCCTTATGAGCTGGTATATTCAAATAAATGGGCAGAATAAGATTCATAATGAAAGGTTTTGGTGGTCAACCATATTACCCCCATTTATCTGGTAATTCATGGTAATTCTATGAAAGGATATTGTGTGGACATGCTTGGCTCCAAAGGAAAAAAAAAAAAAAAAAAAACGCTTAGTAGAACAAAGGAAGAAGGGGTGCTTGTGGAAAGAAGGTAGAAATTAAGGAAATAAATGTGGAAATTATCTGTCATGGAGGAAAAGGACAGAGACATAAAAGTGGTACTTCTCTGAGGATTTTCTAGAAGGTTCACTCCAGAGGAAGCTGGGTGGAGGTGTTCAGATTTATACTGTCCTATGTCTAGGAAGTTTTGTTCTGTTATAAAATCTGACACCTTATGAAACTGTGTAAATAAACCATTTCTTAAAAATTGTTTTTCTTTTCATTAATAAAGCAAAGCCTTTTCACATAGAAATATAGATGAGAAAAATATGAAAATCAAAATTTCTTGTACAGCCACCTCTATAGATAAAAAAGCATTAAGAATTTTATACACCTTCTAAAATGTTTGCTGTTGACACGTGTGATTATGTATGTGTGTCTATGTGTTTACAGAAAGCACAAATGGAAAAACAAATGTGTACAATATGTTGTACTCTGCTTTCTGTACATATGGTGGGAACATGCTTACCTAAGATTAATTATTCTTTTTCTCTAAAACATATTTTCTGTGTGTAATGCAAACAAGACTTTGTTCTGGACCCACAAAGTGCCTGTATATATCGAAACAATATAACATAAAGAGAAAGCGAAGGAGCCCTGGTAACGTAGAGAGTTATGAGCTCTGCTGATAACCACGAGGTCAGAAGTTTGGGTGTACCAGTTGCTTTATGGGAGAATGAGTTTTTCTGCTCTTTTAAAGACTGACAGCCTGGGACACCCTACACAGGGTCACTATGAGTTGGAACCATCCTGACAGTACACAACCAGCCCCACAGGAAAGAGCCCTTGCCATATTGGATTTATTATTATCCCAAGAAAGAAACACGGCACAGAATGGGAAAAATATGATTTAGATAATAATGGTAATATAAGTTGCAGAATCTAAAAAGAAATAGTATCCACACATTTATCCAACAACTTTCCTTTTCTTCAATGTTGTTGTTGTTGTTAAGTGCTGTGGAGTCAGTTCCGACTCATAGCGACCCTACACAGGGTTTCCGAGGCTGTAAATCTTTATGGGAGCAGACCGCCTCATCTTTCTCCCGCGGACCCGCTGGTAGTTTCGAACTGCTGACCTTGCGGCTCACAGCCCGATTCGTAACCACTATGCTACCAATACACAGGAAATATTAAAAGTATCATTTTTTTAAGTAGAAATCAGACCATCTCATTTAAATCCTGACTTTAAAGCTTCAGTTTTTTTCTTCTTTAAAATGGGTATGATAGGAAGATGCTGTAAGCCAAATGAAATAAAAGCCTGGGAACACCGCCTGGTGCAATCTATGAATTTGATATAAGTTGGTGGTTATTGTTTATGCTGCTTTATTTAGTCAATGAAGATTCTCTTTGGCTTACTTGGAATTTTCCAAAAAAATAGTTTCCCAAGTAGAACCTTGAGGGTTGTGCTTTTGCTGCTAAGTCTGTGTCAGGTGACAGCATGTGTTAGGAGTACAACCGTTCCAGAGGGCTGTCTTGTCTTTAATATTTCTGGAAGGAAATCACCAGACCTTTTTTACCTGGTGCTGCTGCAAGAACTTCAGTCTTCAAGTAAATCTCACTCTAAACCAAACCGCCATCAAGTCCACTCTGACTCATAACAGCCCTGCATAGGGTTTTCAAGGCTGTAAATCTTCACTGGAACAGGAAGTCTCATCTTTCTTCCACAGAGTGGCTGGTGGATTTGAACTGTTGACCTTGTGGTCAATAGCCCAGTGCTTATCCTACAGTGCCAAACCAGTAGTTCTTTTCAACAAAGTAATCCATCTCAAGCAACTTTCTTGCACCACCTACCTACCAACCATCATACGCATCCCTCCAATTAACGCTGTCTGCTTTTTAAAAAGCAAACTAGCAAAACAAATCAAGCCAATACAGACAAACTTCCTCCTACATGTTCTATTCTCCACCTTTGGTTCACACCAAGCCCTTTGATTACATTTTAAAAATTAAACTCAGCCAGCACTGGTTTCTGTTGTTAGCAATTAAAGAATGCCAACGGATAAACTGACTCAGCTATCCCCCAGGCGAGGGGCTGCTAATGTTCTTTCGGGGAGGACTATTGAAAAGGAAGTAATTTTATTAATTGGCTGGTTCATGGGGAATAATTTCATGTAATGACAACGTTTTTTTAAAATGTCTGACCTCAATGATAGGAACGTGTATAAAGAAAATCAATGTAAAGACACAATCACAATAATACAGCCCCAGATCCAGTAGGTGGGTTTCAAACCCTGCGTTACATTGAGTTAGCTATAGATCCTAATGCAATTCCTGGGCACTCTCAATACTTCAAGTTCTTTAGTTTTATTCTCGACTCTACCTTCTGTCGACTTAATTCTGGGAGGTGCTGCCACGTATGTCAATCTCTGGTTGTTGTCTGTTCTTGTTGGTTCTCAGTCCACAGAACTGCCTTTAGGACATTTTTCATAGCAGGGTTGGCTTTGGCAAAATCCCTTAGCTTCTGTTTATCCTTATTTTTAAAATGGTTCAGATACTAATACCAACATAAGGCTATTGTATGCATAAAAAGTTCTTAAAATATTGTCAGACGCATTATAAGATTTTGATGAATGTTAGGAAAAATACTATAAACAACAGCCTAGAATAGTTTTGTGCTGAGTTGGACCTAAAGGAAGTGATACTCATGAAGCCCAGTAAGACCCCTTAATAATCGGTCATGCTGCTGGACACAAAACTCATTTCATTAAACTCTTTTTAGTTTTCAGGGACATAAAATAAAGTACGTTGTTAAGTACTGGCCAGGCAGTTTTGACTCATAGTGAACCTGTATATGGTTTCCAAAGAGTGGCTAGTGGGTTTGAAGCACCAACTTTGTGGTTAGAAATCCAGTGCTTATCCTATAGTACCACATCAGGAAGCCAAAATTAAGTGTTGTTAGAATTATGTGCAGTCAAGTCAGTTCTGACTCATAGTGACCCTGTATTGGGTTTCTAAGAAGAATCTGGACTCTGTGGTTCAAACTGACCTTGTGGTCCATAGCAATTGATACATTAAATGTGAGTGGACTGGATTCTCCCATTAAAAGACACAGATTATAACACTATATTGGGTTGTTGTTGTGAAGTGCTGTCGAGTCGGTTCCAACCCATAGCAATCCTGTATAGGGCTTCCGAGGAGCAGCTGGTGAGTTTGAACTGCCGACCTTGCAGTTCAAACAGCTTTGCAGTCTGGCGCATTAATCCACGGCGCCACACCAGGACTATATTGGGTGGGGGGAAGCAAAACCAGTTATGTGCTATTTTTCATTTAGGATAGAAAAGGTTAAAAAGATAAAGGGGGGTGGGTGGGTAAATGGTACCTGTGAATGAAAACGATAGAAAAAACAAAACAAAAAACAGGAGTAGTAATACACGTGACTGAGCGACTGGAAGGGAGCGCAGAAGCAATGAGTAGGATAAAGAGGAATGATGCAATGGAAAGAGGGATAATTTATGATGTAGACATAACTAATACATCTGATACATACTAATATATCATGCCTAAACCATTAGTTATACATACAAGGACAACCTAAAAAGAAAAATAAGAATATGAAAGATTTCAAAAGTCCTCATGGAATTAAATAAATCTACTAAACAAAACAAAAAGGAAACGTAGAGAGAATTTTTACATATTTCTGTGTGTCCTCAGGCAGACCTGTTATGGCGCTGTGGGCTACTGCACTGGACTGCAAGACCAGTAGCTTACCAGCCGCTCCTTCGGAAACCTATGTAGGTTTGCTATGGGTTGGAACTGACTCCGTGGTACTTCACACCAACACCAAGCAATAATAGGCTACTTACAAAAAGTAAGTATTAAAAAGAATTAGTTGTTTAAAGAAAGTTATATTTTTCAAACTAGATTTTTTTTTAAATCACAAAATCAAAGAATCAGAATTAGCTAACAGGTGACAAAAATAATTTTATCCATGTGAAAATTAAAATTATATCCCTAGAAAATTCCTGGAAACTACCTGAATAAAAAGTGAAATTGAACGCAATCTAGAAAAGACTGTAAAGGAGAATATTTCACACCAAAATACAACATAGCAGTACAATAAGAGCTGTAACTGGAAGTCTATTACAGCTTTAAGAGCCCTCATTACTAAAAAAAAAAATTCAAAACAATTTAAAAATAAAATAAAATGGCTAAGTGGCATCTTGAGAAATAGTAAAAGAACAAGATTAACAAAAATTAAATAGACAAGAAATGAATCTTTAGTAGAATGGACATCTAATTCTGAAAGCTATTTTATTTTGATTGCAAACAACAAGAGAATGCAAAAAGCCGGCAAGACTCAGAACACAGAGACTAATGTAGAATCTATAGACTCAGAAGACATTAAACAAATGTGAAGAAATGACTACATGGCAGCGAATTAGAAATTCTAAAGAAAATGGGTGATTACCTAACAAACTACAAACAAAACAGCCCCCCAAATTATGAGATAACCTAAATAGAACATTTACCTCGGATAAGAAGGTGCTACTTGTTAAGTGTCCTCAAGCTGACTCTGACTCACAGAGATCCCATATAGAGTCTCCAAGGAGTGACTGGTGGGTTTGAACTGCCAACCTTGTGACTACCCTATAGTGTCACATATAGACTCCAGGAGGTGCTTGTTGTTGTTAAGTGCTGTCAAGTCAACTCGGATTCATAATGACCTTGTACAGGATTTCTGAGGAGTGGCTAGTAGGTTTGAACTGCTGAACTGTGTTTGCAGTCTAGTGCTGATCCTACAGCACCATAACATAAGGTGCTTAGAAATGTATAAACATTCATAAACAAATCATTTTTAAAGAAAGAAAAGCAAATTGCCAGGTCTTTTCTCCCAAGGAGTTGCAGGTCGGTTGAACTACAGACCTTATGGCTAGCAGACAAGTTGCTTAATTATTGTACTCGACCAAAACATGAAGAAATGAAAGACTTAAAAATCTAAAAAGAAACAAATGAACGGGAAAAGTTACAGACTCAGGAAACAAGTTAAAAAATACTGAATCACTTGAACTCAGTTTCCCTCTTCTAAATTTGAAGAAACTTTGAATTTAGCATTTAGCATAGTTCAAGCTAAAACATTTTCTCCAAACAGGGTATTTCTTTGGATAGTTGTTACCCATTGCATGACCTACATGTGTTCTTACATATCATAATTCTCTTCTTGAACAACAACAACAAAAGCTCCTATTAGTATGTTACCAAAGGGAAGCCTATGCATTTCCCAGGTTCTTCTCTGGTGTTTGACACAGTTTGCATTTAATTAGAGCACCCTGAAGTGACTGAAGGCAGGTGAAGCCGCTATTATGTTTCAGGGTTTGCTGACAGACAGCTTCAGGAACGTTTAGTTAACAAATCATTACTTAGTGTTTGTAAGACTTCTACCTGAACCCAAACAGAACGTAGAACTGTCTTGGAAGAACAAAGCCATCAATTGTAAAACAAACCTTGGTAAAGGCAGCTAGGATCAGCAGGGAGGGGAAATAAAGTAATTTATTCAAATTGTATATTTGAATAGTCAGAAAGGTACCCCCCTCTTCTCCTCCCTCTCCCCTGCAAAAGTAACATAAATTTGGATCATTTAAAAGATGAAAAAGAAGAACAAAGAAAATATGAACAATGATTTTCTGGATTTCTTTTAATGACAAATTGTATATTTTTCATTTAAGTTGGAAGGAAGGCAAAGATAACAAGGGATAAGAATTTTAATAAAATGTTTACCTAAGGAATTATCATGTGTAGAGCTTATAACTTTTGTTTAAAGCACAGTGCCACAACGTTGGATTTAGTTTTGTCACCAAAAAGAGAAAGGCAAAGTTTTAAGGCAATCTTGCCATTGTGATTTCTTAACTTTTGCCATATTCAGTTCTCTTAATCTCAGGAGTCTAATTGCCAAGGCCATAAACAGTCATGGGAGAGACAAGAGACGGGGAGAGCTGAGCCAAATGCAGAAGAGAAGAAGAAGAAAAAAAGGTCAAAGCGTCAGAGTTAACTATTATTTTTCAAAGACTATATGAAGCATTGCAATTCTGATACCTCATCCTTGTGACAAAAATTGTAATGAGAACAGGAAATGGTACCACATGAATCCATTGTCCTGACAATGATTTAATGAGAATGGGAAATGATGAGAGCCTAACTAATTCGCATTATGATCCTAAAGTTGTCATTTTGGGGTTCTGCTCAGATGCTGCGGAATGAAGGATGTCAGACATCAGCTGGGAGAGTGCAGTGCGAGAGAAAGCATGAAGACAGGGACATTGTGTGGCCTGAAAGTAATGGCAGAAGGTATTAGCAGTGGAGGGCCGGGGTGTGGGAGGGGCAGGAGGGGATACAAAGTATGGCGTTGGTCTGCTGAATGACAAAACAGGAATACATTTAAAGGAGGGGATACGGATGCCTAATGGAAGGAAAAGACCAGTGTATAACGCTACAGCATTGATGGAAACTTTGAGACAGGAAGTGAGTGAGAATTCACTAAGTAGAAATCTGTCCATACAGTTACGAGAGTTACATTTTCCCTTTCCTTGGAGATGCCTAAGTTTGTTAAGCAGTAACTGACTAATTTTATGGTTCCAAAACACTATTACTTTTACTCCCTAAGTAAGTAAAGTTTACCTTCAAATTTCTAATTCAAACAATATATTTAATAAATGAAGCTAACAAAAGATACCACATTCCGGGCTCCAAGTATTCTGAATGGGAGCTTTCACTGGGAGAAAGATTATTTAATTCCATTATCTTAGTGGAAATCTGAGGTTGATATACCAATATCATTTAGAATTTAAAATCAGCAAACACTGTGGTGATGGTGGTTATGTGCCATGGAGTTGGTTCTGACTCACAGCGACCCTGTACATGGTTTTCGAGGCTATTAATCTTTACAGGAGCAGAAAGCCTCATCTTTCTCCCACAGAACAGCTGGTAGTTTGGAACTGCTGACCTTAAGGTTCGCAGCCTGATTCGTAACCACTAGCTCCTTCTATAGACATTAGATGATAATTTATTTCTTGCTAACAAATACATTTTGACCTGTTTCTCTAAGCAGCAACTTGGGATCTAGATACTTTTAATTACTGAATGATCTCAGAATTTTTAAACTTTGATGAGCATATCACATGGATAATTACCTGCTTACATTTTGGGGAACTATGTTCCCACACATGGGAGTAATGTTCAAGGAGTCAACAGGAAATTGAAGGAAGAAAATTTCTTAGCTATGAACTTTCAAGTCTGATTTGCTCCCCAAAATTCTGTCTAAAGTAGTTTTTTAAAAACCCCTCTGCAAGGATGGCAGAAGGGTTAGCATTCTTCTCACTGATGACTCCTTCCCAAAACAGCGAAAACAGAGCTATGATAGAATGGTTACATGCTGGACAGTTAATCACAAGGCTGATGGTTCAAACCCACCCACCGCCTCTGGTGAAGTAAGGCCTGGTCATCTATTCATATGAAGATCACAGCCAAGAAAACCCAATAGGACCATTCGACTCTGTCACATGGGGTTGCTGGAAGTAGAATATCAACTCATCAGCACCCAAGAACAACAAAAACCATTCATTTTTGAAGATAAATTGAACTTTACCAATCATCATATCAGAGAAACCCGGAAAAAAAAAATATGTATTATTTTCCATATTCATTCTATAAAAAGAATCGTAAACCTAAAAATGAATGGTGACTGTTTTTCTATTCTATTTGCTCTTAGCATCATTTATTTAAATGTAATGATAAAGTGAATATTTTTGAAGTTGAAAAGCAACTTTTAATAAAAAGGAAAACTATTGTGGTTCTCTTGCCACTAGTCAAAAGCCTTGCAGACTAAGATAAATGACTCTAGCCATTAGAAAAAAATTACCGCAAACTTATGTGTGCCTAAGCCCCCCTACTTTGCATTTTGATTCATATTTAAAATATTGATTCCATCAAGTGAAGGAACAGTTAGTGTCAGCACAAAGATGATGGAGAAAATGAAGTCAAAGGGGAACAATGTAAACAGTGGATTTATTTATTTACCCTTAGGTGAAGGTGCCATATTTCACTTATATTGAACATTTATTCAATGCATTTTATTAATTTAATCCTAATAAAGTACTGCTTCACACTCTGATGCAATTTCAGATCAAACAGATCACTGTATACTTGTTGAATTCATGGTTAATGATACATGGATTTATAATGCAGGATGATTCATAATTGAGCGAGCTACCTTATTTTACTCCCTGATTGTAGCCGAGGATCACAAGAAAAGACTATAATGTTCCAAGGAGAAATGTGAATAGATATTCTTAAAAGTTAAACTATTCTGGACTGTAATAATGTCTAGCAGAAATGAAATATTTAACGTTCATATTTGGATCTCCCACTCATTTATTATGGGGCCATGTAAGAGTTGTCAAATGCTGATGGGAATTTCAATTTGACCTGGCAAAAATGAAGTAAGCAACACGCAGTATTTCATCCAATATGTCCACTCTTAAAATGAAAGATTGGTTTCATAATACCTTTTATTCAATCCAGTGTCAAGGTCTTAAAAACAAATTTTGAAAGCACTTAAAAGGTTCTTTTAACAGCTGTATTTAGTAACAAATGACAGATATCTATTAATGCAAGTGCATCTTATATAAAATATTTTCATATGGATTTTAGGTGATAGTGTAGTCTTATTAACATCAGATATAAATTGACCCATCATGGCAGCTTTTTTAGATGAAAGATCCATTTAGCCCCATCTTCAAATTATGGATTGATACAATATTCTATGCCATAATGGTTTCAAAAGAATTGTTAGTGACATGTATTATTCATGTTTTCTGGTACCATTGTTTCAGTTTATAATAGAGCGCCTCACAATTGTATGTGAAGTTTATAATGAACTGAAAAAAAAGAAACCACCTAACTACAGCTTTTTAATAGGTCACCTCATGTATACAGCATTCACTTGGCACTGAGGAAATCCAGGCATTATGTTCCTATCAGCAGTTGATACTGTGTTCAAATTTGACAAAATAAAAATCTTTCAGTTCTGAATGATCTACTCCCATCACCTAAGTACAGTGTGTTTGACATGATAATTTAAAAGATGCATATTATCATCAGGTATTGTGGTTACTGCCATGAGTTAATTTGCATATTATTATTTTGTAAATTAAAACATTCAATTGAATTAAAATTTTATGTAGTTTAAGCAAAGGCTAACACACATATTCTCACTGTTGTTGTCCTTAAGCATCATCGAATTGGTGAATTGGTACTGACTCAAAGTGACCCTGAATGGGGTCTTTGAGAAGCAGATGGTGGGTGTGAACTGTCCATCTTGTGGTTTCCAGTCCAGTGCTGAACCTACAGTGCCACAACAGGGAGTACATATTCCCATCAGGGATTTTTAAAAAGCAATGTATATAGTTGAAGGCTCTAAACAACGTAGAGTTTCCTTCCCAAACTTTACTGAGCATACATACAAAATCTTCTGCAATTATGTTCAAATACAGGTTCTGATCAAGGAATTCCAGGGTAGAACCTGAAATTTTGCATTTGCAACTAGCTCCCCAGATGACATTGATGTTACTGATCAAAAAATCAACAAGAATGCAGAGGATCAACTTTTGGAGATTAATGACCTTATTTATTAAAGCACCAGTTGCTACTGAATTGATTCTGACTCATGTTGACCTCATGTGCATCAAAGTAGAACCATGTTCCATAGAGTTTTCAGTGATTGAAACCTTTGAGTTAGGTGCTGACTGCATTCAACATTCACACCACTCAGGAAATTCTCTAGTTTATTACGTTGGGCTCAAAACCCAACATACGTTTTGCTTAAAACAAACCCTAAGGGAGCTCCATTTTGTGACTGAATGAGTCAATGACCTGCATTTGCTGATGGGGCACAACTCAAAATCAAGAGAAACAGCTGTAAACATCCACTGAAAATCGGAACATGGAATGTACAAAGTATGAATCTGAGAAAATTGGAACTTGTCAAAAATGAAATGGAACTCATAAACATCAATATCTTAGGCATTAGTGAGCTGAAATGGACTGGTATTGGCCATTCTGAATCTGACAACCACATGTTTTACGATGCCAGGAATGACAAATTGAAGAGGATTGGTGTTGCAATCACCGTCAAAAAGAACATATCCAGATTACAACGTTGTCTGTGATAGGATATTATCTATGCACCTACAGGGAAGTTCCATTAATACCACGATTATTCAAATTTATGCACCAACCACTAAAGCCAGTGAGGATGAAATAGAAGAATTCTACCAACTTCTTCAATCTGAAATTGATCAAACATACAAT
>NW_006408598.1:6753012-6753750 GCF_000296735.1 Chrysochloris asiatica
ATCCCAATCCAGATTCCAACGACATTCTTCAAAGAGATGGAAAAAAACAATTACAAACTTTTATGGAAAGGAAAGAGACCCAGGATAAGCAAAGCACTGCTTAAGAAGAAGAATAAGGATGGAAATCTCTCACTCTCTGATTTCAAAATTTACTCCATGGTTACAAGAGTCAAAACAGCTTGGCAATCTAACTGACTACCACAAGAACAAGCAAGTTGCTCACTGAGGAGCCATCAAGGCAAACAATCAAGTCTCTTCAGGGCAAACCCCCTTCCAAGACTGAAACTCAAAGGGAATATTCAAGCAGTCATGACCAACTTGGTCTACTGCTAAGGGCAAGTGGGGAGAAAGCAGCAATGGAGATGTGGGCTGAGTCTGACCACGTTCAATAGACTCCTGTCAACCTGGAGTGAGACCTGGTTGGCCAGCAGTATGGTGAGACCTTTGCACTCCTGAGCCCATGGACACAGGGACAGAGCCACAGAGGGCTACAGTGGAGTGTGAAGCATCCAGCTGATATGAAGTGAAGAGAGATGCACAAGAGTACCCAAACTTGCAGATAGTATCCATTTGACCTATCTTCAATGGCTGCATGATCAGAACTCTACGAGAGGAAGAAAGAAGAAGAAACAAAGAATAATCCACTAAAATTTGATGAACATTACTTATATTTATGAATCTAGTTGCTTAAAAGAGGGAAGGAATCTTTACAGCAAGGATCATTCCCACCCCTCTGTA
>NW_006408598.1:6753850-6763497 GCF_000296735.1 Chrysochloris asiatica
AGCCAAAATATGACCTTGAATATATCCCACCTGAATTTAGGGATCATATGAATAACAGTTCGATACATTAAACACTAACGACCAAAGACCAGAAGAGTTGTGGGATGATATCAAGAACATCATACAGGAAGAAAGCAAAAAGTCATTAACACAAGAAAGAAGGAAAAAGTCAAAATGGATTTTAGAAGATACACTGAAACTTGCTCTCCAGCGGGGAGATGCTAAAGCAAATGGAAGAAATGGGGAGGTCCAAGAGCTGAACAGAAAAATTTCAAACATCAGCTCGAGAAGATAAAGCCAAACACTACAACAAAATGTGCAAAAAACTGGAATCAGAAAACCAAAGAGGAAGAACACACTCAGCATTTCTCAAGCTGGGGGAACTGAAGAAAAAATTCTAGCCTTGACTTTCCTTATTGAAAGATTCTCTGGGCAAATTATTGAATGATGCAGAAAGCATCAAGAGAAGATGGAAGAAATACCTGTACCAAAAGGAAATGGTTACTGTTCAACCGTTTCAAGAGGTAGCATATGATCAAGAGCCGATGATACTGAGGGAGGAAGTCCAACATGCATCGAAGGAATTGGCAAAGAACAAGGCATCAGGCATTCATGGAATAAAAATAGAAATTTTCAAGAAAGTGAGGTGGCATAGGAGGCACTCACTCATGTCTGCCAAGAAATGTGGAAGACAACTATCTGGCCTACTGGAAGAGATCTATGTTTGTCCCCAAAGAGAGGTGACCCAATGAAATACAGAAATCATCGGAAATCTCTTTGATATCCTGTGCAAGTAAAGTTTTACTAAAAGCAATACAGAAACAGTTGCAAGCATACATTGCCAGGAAAATTCCAGAGGTTCAAGCCAGATTCAAAAGAAACCATGGAACGAGTGATATCATTGCTGATTTTACATGGATCTTGGCTGAAAGCAGAGAATACCAAAAAGATGTTTCCCTATGCTATATTGACTACACAAAGGCTTTTGATTGTATGGGCCATGACAAACTATGGACAACATTGCAAAGTACGAGTATTCTGGAAAACTTAATTGTGCTCATGAGGAATCTGTACCTGCACCAAGAGGCAGTTGTTTGAACAGAACATGGGAACACTGAATGGTTTAAAATTAAGAAAGGTGTGCAACAAAGTTGTATTCTTTCACCATACTTATTCAAGCTGTACACTGAGTAAGTAATCGAAGAAGCTGGGTTCTATGAAGAAAAATATGGCATCAGGATTGGAGGAAGACTCACAAACAACCTGCGATATGCAGATGATACAACCTTGCTTGCTGAAAGTGAAGAGGACTTAAAACATTTACTGATGAAGATCAAAGCGCACGGCCTTTGGTATGGATTACATCTCAATATAAAGAAAGCAAAAATTCTCACCACTGGACCAATAAGCAACATTCTTATCAACGGAGAAAATATTGAAATGTTAAGGACTTCATTCTTCTTGGATCAACTACCAAGACTCATGGAAGCAGTAGTCAAGGGATCAAAGGACGTATTGCATTAGGCAAATCTGCTGCACGAGACCATTTTAAAGTGTTGAAGAGCAAAGATGTCAGCTTGAGGGCTAAGGTGTGCCTGACCCAAGACATGGTATTTTCAATAAGCTCATATGCATGCAAAAGCTGGACAGTGAATAAGGAAGACTGTAGAAGAATGGATGATTTTGAGTTCTGGTGTTGGAGGAGAATATTGAAAGTACCATGGGCTGCTGAAAGAACCAACAGATCCGTTTTGGACGAAGTGCAGCCAGAGTGTTCCTTGGAGGCCAAGGTGGCCAAACTTCGCCTCTCATACTTTGGACATATTGTCAGGAGGGACCAGTCGCTGGAGAAGGATATCATGTTTGGTATGGTGGAGGGACAGAGAAAAAGAGGAAGACCCCAATGAGATGGATTAGCCAAGTGGCAGCATCGATGGACTCAAGTATGGCAACAGTAGTGAGGTTGGCCCAGGTTCGAGCAGTGTTTTGTTCTGGCGTGCATAAAATCGCTATGAGTTGGCACCGACTTGATGGCAGCTAACAACAACAACAACAACAACATGAAGACCTCATACGGCAGTGTAGTACTCATGTGGCACTTTAGGTTAATCACAGGACTGCTACCTGGAAGGTTGGCAGCTCAAACCCATCAGCCACTCCTTGGAAACTCTATCAAGGTTGTTATGAGTCGGCATCAAACTGACTGCATTTAACAACAATAAACAACATAAGACAGTAGGCTAATTCTTAGACAATTCTATCTACTTTAGTAGACATTTGCCATCCGAAAGTATACTACAGTGCTGTTCATTCTTTATTTCTTAATTGATCCAACCCTTTCTGGATATCCATTTGGCTAATATTTTATGGGACATGGTTATGTTCTTTTCTTTCTTAAAATTATATTTTTCTTTTCTTTTTTTTTTTTAACTAGAACACTTTCAGAAGCACCAAAAGGTACTGCAAGAGATGTTTTTTGGCATTCCAGCCATATCCTTTGAGCTTACATCTCAGTGTCTATGATAAGATCAACCAGAGCTCTGTCCGAGGACTCTGTTCTGGCCAAAAAATGTGCCCAGCCCACCTGCAGGACCAACTTCAGAAGCAGTAGAGAAGCAATGTGCCCCACATCAAGCTGCGGCCAACCAGTGAGATCATTGGAACCTTGGGCTGCCTGCAGGACCCGGATGTGTGACGTACACTGTCTGCCCGAAGTCACCAGTGGGATGGGGTCCAGTTGCCCACAGCACTATCAAACTTGATGTTCACTATGACTACTGTCACTCCTATGTCTGACTTTCTGATTTTCCTACAGGGCAGTGGCCTTGCTGAGCTTATCTGCTAACCATCTGGCATGAAAATGTTCCTCTCAGGTCACCTTTTAGGGAAACCAAACCAAGATAGGCATAAAGTCCAGTCTCCCTGAGTCCTTGTCCTTGCTCCCCCACATACCATTGCTCACCATCAATAAACAAATTATATTCTTACTTTTCCTCTAAGTTGTCATTGTGTACATATCTATGCAAATAGAGCAGATATACTGACGGTGTAATGATTAAGCATCTGGCTGCTAATCAAGAGGTTAAAAGTTTGAACCCATAAACTGCTCGGTGGGATAAAAGACCTGATGCTTTGCAGTCTAGGAAATCCTGTTGTTGTTGTTGTTATTAAGTATTATTGAGGCAGTTGTGACCTATAATGACACTCTAGAGGGTTTTCAAGGAGTGACTGAAACTGTGAGCTTGAACTGTCGACCTATGGTTCAAACGGACCTTGCAGTGCAGTGCACTAGCCCACAGCGCCCCACCAGGACACCCTATGTGAAAGTTAATTTGACTCTGTCCTATAGGTTCAGTATGATTCAGAATCGACTCAAGGGCATACAACAAGAAGCAAAAATGGATGCCTTTTCCTGTTTTGTTTTTGGAACAAAATATAGCAGACTATAAGATGAGAAATTATATGTTCTCATTTTATTCAGCTACTCAATAAGTGACAATGTTTAATCATTTCAATTACCTCTCCTAGTCACAGACCAATTTATTGATGTCTTTCTCAAAATATTTTACTTCATATGAAACAGTAATCACAAAAATATCCCCAGTGCAGTAGAGATGATGGAGTACGTCCCTTGCTGTCAACAGTAGTAAAAGTCTAAGAGAGTCTGCTCATGTTGCTGTACGATCGGCTGATGTTGAACTTGTAAATATGTAAGCCCCCCTTAACCCTTTTTCACATGAAATTTTCTGTTCTGTTTTCTATAATTGATTTTTTAAAGCCTAGGTGTGGATTTTTATGTTTTATGTCTCTTATATGCTACCTTGCTGGTTTCAGCTCATTGTATTACTTCACAATGATAATATAATCAATAGATCCCATTTATTATTCATTTGCCATATTCCTTCCATATAGCGTGTCCACATAAATAACGCACTGGCACACAGACTCCAATGAATGCAAGAAATGACTGCTTGGTTTACAAAAGCTGTATAACAAGAACATGGGACTGCCATATGCATTTTATATTCATCACGGAATTACTCACATCCTAAATGGTTCATTAGTATCCAAATTGTGTTGTTGTTAAATGCCAATGAGTCAGTTCCGACTCATAACAGCCCTGTATAGGGTTTCCAAGGAGTGTCTAGGGGATCTGAGTCTCCAACTATACAGTTATCAGTCCAGTGTTTATCCTACAGTGCCACATCAGGGCTCCAGTATTCCCATTTACAGATGAGGAAACAGAGGCTCAAAGAGGGTAAGTCATTTCTGTCATCTGAAAATATGACAATTGTCTTCATTTAAGCAGTTGGCAAAATTATGATGTTACTAGGAACAGGCTGTGGATGGATCTCTAAAGAGAACACCTTGCAGTTTGGCAATGATCAAGTAGCAACATTCTTTAGATGGTGTCATCCAACAAGTGAACATGTTCCTCTAAGTATTACCAGGCCGCTCTCATTTTGCTGACAGCAATATCACTGCTGTTAAGTTAATTTAAAAACCAATACCATAGCAACAACCAAGCAACTTGACTGGATTAACTTTCTGTCCTGTACCAGGTAAAGGGATGGGATTAGACTGGCACAAGTGTTCTTATAATCTATTCTGTCGGCTGTCAAAAATGCTTTCTTGGTGGGGTCTCCAAGCCCACCACTTAAAACTCAAGTTGCCCGGTTTTGTTAGGAATGAATGCAAACTCATTAGGCTGTCTCTCCTAGAATCTGAATTTTTCTATATTTTAGAAAGTTGGGTCAGCCTTTACTCATCTCTGCTTTTCCAACATTTCTCCCATCTTTTACAATTCCTTGTAGATAACTGAGATTAATTCTACTATTCTAACTCCAAGCAGTACTCTTGGAGAAGCTATAATCTATGCTTTAAGACAAATCTCTTTAAAGAGAGCCCCACACAGTCTGTTATACTATTTTCCTTGGGCTCCAGGTTGGTTCCTCCCACCTCAATTTGAAGATCATTTCGGGGGGAGAAGACAAAAGAAGAGCTGGAATACACTAGCTGGTTTTCTCACTCACTCCTAGTAGATTGTGCTACATCAGCCTCATTTCCTTCCACTGGTGGAGGAGACACAAGGAGAGCTGGCATCCAGTAACTGATTTTCTCACTGCCAGTAGGTTGTTTTACAATTTCAGCCTCATCTCTTTCCACTGATTCCTCTTTTCCCAAACATTCCTTAAAAATTTGTTTTTTAAAAAATAGTTATTTTTAGGACATTTTGAATACCTCAGATTAGTTTAGACCTTGGTTTTGCATATATAACTCTTAGATTTCAGGTCATCATTTCTTCACTCTGGCTGTCTTGTGCAGACCCATGTCCCCACTTCTCCTCCTAAGAATTTCATTTAGAAGAGCCTTCCATTCCTCTTTGCATCACTTTAGTCTTGTGGTCACTAGCCATGGAATTGCATGGATCATTTCCACTCCATTTCCAGTAAACTTTACTGTGGTCTAGGTTTATGGTTTTGAAACATGCTTCCTGAGAATTGTGTAAAAATAATGAACAACAAGGGCCCTAGGGTGGGGAACTAAAAGGAACCAAAGTGTATACCTCACAAACTGTACTCAATCGTCTTAAATTTGTTATTCTTGTGTGTTTGCCAAGATAAAACCTGGACATAGTTTTACTATATAATATCATGTGATATGATTTCATGAATACTCCAGTGACCTGAATTTTAAGTTGTACAACAAAAATGTATTAATGCAAACTTCCTGTATGCAAAAACATGACATAATGTAAATCCCCCTAAATTTTGAAAATGCATCAGGGATTGCAGTTTGAAGTGGATTGTTGTTGTTTTTAATGTGCCGCCAAGTCAGTTTCAACTCAGAGGAGCCCTGCATAAGATTTCTGAGGAATGGCTGCTAAGTTTAAATGATCGACTTTGTGGTTCAAACTGACCTTGTGGTCCAGTGTTTCTCCTATAGCGACACAACGACACTCAGTTTCAACTCATACCTACCTTGTTTAAGGTTTCCCAGCCTGTAATTCTTTACTGGGGCAAAAAGTCTTGTCTTTCTCCCAAGGATCAGCTGGTGAGGTCAAATCACAGACCTTGTGATTAGCAGTCTAGTGTCTATTCTATATGAACCATAAAGGGCCTTATATGAATGTTTGCTAACTACTGTACATAATTTTAACATCCTAATTTTCCATAGCATTTAAAATTCATTTCATTGATTTTATAATAATCACATATCTCTAATGTATCTCTAATCAGCAACCTATCTTTATCTTCAATTGTTTTAAGAATCCCTGAAGCAGTGTCGGGGAGATAGAATGCCCACTGAATAAGTTTCATCTTATCTACATGGGTCTGGTGAAAGGAGATATGGATACAATTCTTACGATTCAATACTGAGTAATTGTTATCATGAGTAATTGTGATTGTAATAACTGGAAAAGTAGAAGTTTTGTAACAAAAAGCGGGGAGTAGATGATCTTACAGTCCATAAACAGAGGACCCTATGACCATCAAGAAAGAAGAGCACAAGTGGTATGTGGGACCCTATCCAGAGAAGCAGTGACACCAGAGATGAAGGCAGAGATGAGGACATGGAGAGAGAGAGCAGCTGAGACCTCTAGACTCACAGAAAGAAAAAAGGCTGTGTGCTGGTGGCCAGGAGGCAGTCTTGCAAAATTTGTAACCTTTGGTTATTTAAATGATTGTATATTTTTGAGTATTTTTGTGTACATTCAAGAAAAACAAAATAGAATAGAAGCAAATACTATTGAATGATGATATATAGAGGGTGTTGTAATCAATGCAATAAAACAAAGTATGATAGGATGACTATAAAACTGATGTTTTCCAATGTAAACTACCACTCAATTCAAAATAAAAACTTTAAAAAAAAGAATTCTTGAAGCAATTCTTTTTTCCTCTATTCCCTAGAGAAACTGGAGAAGCCGCAGATACCTGTAGCCTTCCAATCTCTGCCCTACACTCAATCCACCCTCTAACCTAGCAAAGAGCTTTGCATCTCTTTGTTTTATATGATGATTCCTGCTTACGATGCCATTTGAGAGCTGCTTTATGGATAACAATGTTTGAAGATCAACTACCTGGCATCTATGTCTAACTAAACTGAGTATCTCTTCCTACATTGTTTAAGCTATTATAAGATAAAGTGGGAACATGTGGCTTGACATAATAATTAAACAAATATGCAACACAGTTCAAGCAACTTCATGTGCTTCATGCAACACACTTAAATTCCACTTAAAAAGTACAAGAAGATAAACATTAGCACAAACAAAATCCACAGTCCAAATAGAATTTCCGATAATTCCAACTTTGATGAGGATGGGTGACTAAGCAAATCCTCGTTCTACCTACTAACCAGGGGTCAGGGGGAGAGCCCATCAAGAGCATCTTAAATCAGATGACAATATAAAAAGAAAGCCAATTCCAAATTATTTTATGAGCTACTGAGAACCTGACTCCTTCCACATTCAATAGCTTATCTGTTACACCTTTATCGTAAGGCCACAGAAATATGAATATACAGAGAGAAATGAAAGGATATATAGTTTTGTGGGAAGCTTCCACACATAACTATCACCTTGGTGGTGGTGGTGGTTGTGTGTCTCGGAGTTGGTTCCAACTCATAGTGACCCTGTACAGGGTTTCCAAGGCTGTAAATCTTTATGGGAGCAGAAAGCCTCGTTTTTCTCCTGTGGAATGGCTGGTAGTTTCGAACTGCTCACCATGCGGTTCACAGCCCGATTCATAACCACTATGCAACAGATAAACTATTCAAAAAATGAACATGAGTAAAAGGGTTTAAACAGTATTTAACAATACTAAGTTAAAATCATGTACCAAGGTTCATGTGGAATATAAATTCTTCTTTTCTAATCAAGCATCATAGTAAAAAAGTGTATGTAATACATAGAAAAATCATGCTAAGTACTAAGTTCCAAAGTACTCATACAGAACACACTAGCTGCACATGATAAGCCCCCTAAAAATTAATGTGGAAAACTACTAAATATTTTAAAAATAAATATGGAGGATCACTTTTCCAAATAACTATTGGTCAAAAATATTTTTAATTATAAGCTAGTTCAGAAAAAATGAAAACAAGACTGTCATTTATTGCACTTTATGAGGTCTCATCAAATATGAGCTCAAATACAAATTTAGAATGCTATGATTTCATTAATCTACAAGATAGGACAAAAATAAATCAATGAAATTTCTTCAAAAGAGAAGATGGAAATCCCTGAAAAAATCAACAATTGGGCAATGACAAAGCAGAGGATGGGAAGGTTCTTAATGAAAGAAATAGGGTACAAAATGATATTAAAAAATAAATACCACAGAGGGCAGGGCTACAGCCAAGCTGATACAGCACGAAAGCCACAGAGCGACTTGTGGAAAAAGAGGTGTGATGGCTTGTCTTACTTTTTTTCCTCCTCTTCCCTGTGCACCCTCTCTGCCCAGCCCAGGCATCTTCAGGTGGGTGGGAGTGCACCCCCAAAGGGTCCAGCATTGCACCCACAGGGTACAATTTTCCCACAGCACAATGAGGAAGTCTCTGAAAGCTCCAGAGTTTCCAGAAACTAATGCTCCAGTGGCGTCTTATGATGCCTGACTCTAGGATTTAGTGCTAAAGTTGACTCTCCTACTTGGGCAGGAGACTTTATTCCTGCCTTATCTAACAAGAGACAGTAAGTCTGGCCATACAGCCAAGCCGTATTTGCACTCTGTAAAAGCCCAGCCTAAAAGGCAAGAGCCAACACCAACTACTATATACAAGGATGCAGTCATTTTGAGAATTATGCCTGTGCAAATGCAGATACTAACTGATCTTCAGAGATTAAAGTGTGAACAATCTTTCTTACATTCATTTCTCGATCTCTGTCTGCACACCTCCGTGGTGATGACTAGAGGGGGGTTCTAAGTGAGTGGACACCCCCAACCACTGCTGGAGGTTTCTGCTGTGCACGCACAATAATCTGCACAGCAAAGGCTACTGGACAGTCTGCTATGGTTTTGTTTTTGCTTTCACTTTTGTTTCTGTTTTTGTCTTTTTGGTCTTATTTTTGTTACTGGGGGTGGGAGCTTCCTCTTCCTATGTTACTCAAGATGAGACAGCAATTGTGGTCATATGGCCAAGCTACAATCATACTCTATAATATCCCAGCATCCAGACAGGAGCCAATACCAGCTGCTACGCACTACATAGATAGCCAACACTTGCTAAGATTGCTTGCAGTTCAGTTATAAGAGATGTGAAAAGGGAAGCCTATCCAAGGTCACATCCACCAGAAGACACTCAGTAAGCTTAGTAATATACAGCAACATACATACATTTAATCACTGAAAACACATCTAACTATTAAAAACATCTAAGAAACAACAAAAGATCTCAGCACATGTCCAGAAACAGAAAAGAGTAACTGACACAAATGAGCTGGAGGCTGGAGGTAGGCAGAGACTTCCCATTATAAACAGCACAAGCTTTGGATCTGCCTAAGAAGGAACTCAGAAGAATGATATTCACAGCTATCCAAAGGCTTCACAGAAGGGTGGAGAAAAATAAGGAAGAACTCAGGCAAGTGCTACAGGAGCAAACAAACAAGATAGATAAAGCACTGGAAACAATTCCATCCCTGCAAA
>NW_006408598.1:6768999-6775875 GCF_000296735.1 Chrysochloris asiatica
AAAAAATATCCTTTTAAAAATTTTTTTGTAGATAAAAATTTTTAAATTTTTTGTAGATAAAAATGTTTTAATCTAATAGAATCAGCAAAAGAATGACTTGAAACAGTGGTTTGTCTTTTTTTAAGCTAAATGAAGTAGATGAACATAGAAAAAAACAATTCTGATTTATTAGTATAAATCATCTAAAAATATAAAAGAACAAAATATACAAAACAAAATGCTATCATTTAAATAAAGAAATAGAATCTTAATGAGGAAAACTAGGAAACTGCACTGAGATTTAAAAAATTAAAATAATAATAAAAAAAATAAATTGAAAGGTAGACTACATTCCTACAAAGAGAGGTGAACTGTCAATTCTCCCCACCAAATTAATAGATTAAATGAAATTATCAACAAAATCACATGTGCTATATTTCTAAAATAACACATAATAGCTCTGAAGTTATTGGTATAAAACAGTGAGCATTACTAATACATTTTTGAAAATAAACAAAATAAGTAATAATAAGTAACTGTTGTAATTAAACATTAAAATCTATCATAAACCCACTGAATCAATTCCAATTCATGGTGACTTTATAAAATCTTTAAAGAACTGGCCCATTGGATTTCCAAGGCTTTAAATCATTATGGAAGAAGACTGATGTACCTTTCTCTTTTTCCATTCAGTAAGAATTCCAATGTTTAACCACTGTACCACCAGGACCCTTCAAAATCTATCATAGAGCTGAAAACTTACAGCACTGAGACGTCACCACAAGAATAAATATCTTTTTTTTTAGGACAAACACATATGCTGAAATGGCACCTATCTATAAGTACTTGGCATCTGAAAGCCAAATCATGTTGAAAATACCAGCTAAATAATTTTTATGATTAAAAGAAATCAAGCTAGACCCACCTTGATTTTTACAGGAGAAAATTTTCAGATTTCCAGATGGATTAAGAGTTAAAGTTTTAAAATAATGAATTCATAACAGTATAGATGAAAACAATGGAGACATTTTCAGTAATTTTAACATGTAAAACCCATTCTAATTGTAAGCTTACCTTAAAAATTCAGGAAAGAAAAATTAGTATTTTGATAATGCAAAAAAAAAAAAAGTAAAACCTACCTTTTAAAATAAAGCACAATCAAATTTGAAGTGCAAAGATCACAAGTCGGAGTAAAACTTGCATTATATATGTATAGAGGGTAAATATCCATTATATAAGAACATATAAGAAAGACACTTATAATTAGTAAAAAATAAATAATAATAGCAAAACAAAAATTTTCTAATAGGAACCTGCCAATAAGAAAGTAAACAAGAAAGAAGAAGAAGAAGAAAAAAAAATGCACAGATGAAATATAAGTGCTTAACATTTATGTAAAAGCAAGAGAAAAAAAAAAAAAGGAATGCCTTGGAATTTCAAAGTAACACTGATATTCCAATTCAACATTTTGACATACTTGGATAGGATACAGAGGCACAGATAGATCATCTGTTGAAAACCTAATAGCACTAAGGAAATAATAAGAAACAGGAATAGCATTATCAAGAACAAGACAAAAATAAATATATATTTAAACATGTGTTGTTGTTGCTATGTGCCATTGAGTCAGTTCTAATGCACAGAAACTCTATATAGGGTTTCTAAGGAGAACTTGATGAGCTTGAACCACTGACTTAGTGGTTCAAACCAACCTTGCAGTCTAGCGCGTTAGCCAACAGCGACATAGAAATAAAAGTCACAGTTCTAATCATTTTACCACAATATCAGTACACAAATTTGCATGGTTAGAAATTAAAACAAATATTGTTGAGGATAATTATTGCCTTATATGTATGTATCCTTGACCTACCTCTCAAACACCCATTATTTCTCACAGTGTACAAATAACACTAATAATTGAAAAAAATGCTTATAATTAGGGATATAATTTTTACCTGAAAATAAATTGAGACTGAATATAGTAACACCTCTGTGTACTGATAAGTGAGAAAGGTAGCTGTATAAATTATTGGTAGGTTTGTTAGTTGGCTAACTACTAGTCTATCAGTTTGTTATACTGTGGTGGCTTGTGAGTTGCTGTGATTCTGGAATCTATACCATTGGTATTTTAAATGCCAGCAGGGTCACCCAGAATGGACAAGTTTCAGATGAACTTCCAGATGAAGACAGACTAGGAAAGACTGATGAAGTACTTCCAAATATTTAGTCACTGAATACCTTATCAATAGCAGAGAAACACTGTCAGATACAGTGCTGGAAAATGAGCCCCTCAGGTTGGAAGGCACTCAAAATGTGGCTGGGGAAGAGCTGCCTCCTCAAAGTAGAGCTGACCGTGATGATGTGAATGGGGTAAAGTCCATAGGAGTAAAAGCTCACAGGACCTTCATTTGCTGATGAGGCACAACTCAAAAGGAAGAAAACAGCTGTAAGCATCCATCAATAATGGGAATCTGGAATGTATGAAGTACGAATTTAGGAAATTTGGAAATTGTCAAAAATGAAATGGAATGCATAAACATCAATATCTTAGGCATTAGTGAGCTGAAATGGACTAGCAGTGGCCATTTTGAATCTGATAACACATGGTTTACTATGATGGGAATGACAAATTGAAGAGGAATGGTGCTCCACTCATTGTCAAAAATCACATATCCAGATCAGTCATGAAGTACAATGCTGTCTGTGATAGCATAATATCCATGTATCTACAGGGAAGACCAGTTAATACCACTATTATTCAAATTTACGCACCAACCACTAAAGCCAGTGAGGATGAAATAGAAGAATTCTACCAACTACTTCAATCTGGTATTGATCAAACATGCAATCAAGATGTACTGATCATTACTGAAGATTGGGATGCAAAGGTTGAGACCAAAGAAGAAGGATCAGTAGGAAAATATGGCCTTGGTAATAGAAATGATGCTGGAGATCACATGATAGAATTCTGCAAAATCAATGGTTTGCTCATTTCAAATACCTTGTTCAGAAAGCATGTTGTTAAGTGCCATCTAGTTGGTTCCGACCCATAGCAACCCTATATAGGGTTTCCAAGGATCAGCTGGTGAGCTTGAACCACCAACATTGCAGTTCAAATGTCTTTGCAGTATGGTGTATTAACACACAGCGCCACACCAGAAATCCATTATAGAGCGTATGAGACAATTACACACATGGACCCCACAAGATGGAAAACACAGAAATCAAACTGACTACATATGCAGAAAGAGATGATCAGTCAGAACAAGGCTCATGAGGAATTGTACATGGACCTAGAGGCAGGTGTTTGAACAGAACATGGGAACACTGAATGGTTTAAAATTAAGAAAGGTGTGCAACGAAGTTGTATTCTTTCACCATACTTATTCAACCTATATGCTGAGCAAATAATCCGAGAAGCTGGGTTTTATGAAGAAAAATGTGGCATCAGAATTGGAGGAAAACTCATTAACAACTTGCGATATGCAGATGATACAACCCTGCTTACTGAAAGTGAAGAAGACTTACAATATCTACTGATGATCAAAGATCACAGCCTTCGGTATGGATTGCATCTCAATATAAATAAAACAAAAATCCTCACCACTGGACCAATAAACAACATTCTGATCAGTGGAGAAAGGACTGAAGTTGTCAAGGACTTCATTCTTCTTGGATCAACTATCAACACTCACAGAAGCAGCAGCCTAAAAATCAAACAACATAAAGCATTAGGCAAATCTGCTGCACAAGACCTTTTTAAAGTGTTGAAGTACAAAGATGTCAGATTGAGGATCAAGTTGAACCTCACCCAAGTCATGATATTTTTAACAATTTCATATGCATGTGAAAGCTGGACAGTGAGTAAGAAAAACTGTAGAACAATTGATGCTTTTGAGTTATGGTGTTGGAGGAAAATATTGAAAGTGCCATGGGGCGCTACAAGAACAGACCCGTGTTGGAAGAAGTGGAGCCAGAGTGCTCCTTAGAGGCCAAGATGGCCAAAGTTTGTCTCTCATCCTTCGGACATATTATCAGGAGGGACCAGTCGCTGGAGAAGGATATCGTATTTGGTAAGGTGGAGGGTCAGAGAAAAAGAGGAAGACCCCGAGCAAGGCTGATTTACAAAATGGCAGCATCAATTGGCTCAAGTGCGACAACGATTGTGAGATTGGCCAGGGACCAGGCAGTGTTTTGTTCTGTGTGCATAGGGTCACTATGAATCGCTACCAACTCAATGGCACCTAACAAGAACATGTTAGTTAGCATAATGCTTATTTAAAATGATTTCAACTACAATGAGATTACACCTTGCTCCCATTAGAACTGTTGTTGTTGTTAAGTGCCTTCGAGTCAGTTCTGACCCTTAACGACCCTATATTTGGTTTATAAGGAGTGGCTGGTGAGCTTGAACTGTGACCTTAAGGTTCAAATCGACTTTGCAGTTCAGTACATTCATCCACAACACCATGCCAAGACTGCGATTAAAAGACAATGGCACTCAAAACCAATCATGGCAAGATAGGAGAGAAATGGGAACTCGCATCCAGGGCTGGTAGGGATTTAAATGGTACAAGTGCCATGCCAAAACATTTCAGCAGATCTCAGAGTTGAACATAGAACTACCATATGACACAGTCATCCTAATCCCATGTACATACTTGGAGAAGTAAAGGGAGGAATGAAAGTAGAAACATGTATACAAATGGTCATTGCAACATTTTTCATAAGAACCAAAAGGTGGAAAATAAAGAACAAAAGATCTCTCAACAGATGACTGGATAAACAAAATACGGTATATACATACAATGAAATATTGTTGTTAATTATCTTTAGGTTAAATGGAGTCTGCTCCAACTCACAGGGACTCTAGGTATAGCAGAAAAAACTAAAAATAAAAAAGCAACGTTGCAATCCTCTTGACAGTTGCTACATTTGAGTCCATGGTTGCAGCCACTGTGTCAATCCATTTCATTGAGAAACTTTCTGATTTTTCTGACCCTTATTTTTAACAAGTATGGTGCCCTTCTCCTGGGACTGGTCCCTCCTGAGAACATGTCCAAAGTATATGACATAAAGTCTCACTATCCTCACTTCTTAGGAGCCTTCTAACTGTACTTCTTCCAACACAGAATATTACTTATCTGTAAAGAGAAATGAATTCCTGATGAATGTCATAACATACATGAACATTAAAATACTATGCTGAGCAAAATAAGTCTGTCACCAAAAGACTGTATGATTTCAATCAGATGAAATAAGTAAATATATAGAAACCAAGGATTATTAGTTATTACCAGAGGCTTTGATTTTATGCTAATTATGATAGAATAATTTGCAAAAGGATAATGATAATGATTGTACAACAAAAAGAATATAATCATTGTAACTGAAATATACATGTAGAAATTGTCAAATTGGTAAATGATTTGTTTTGCATATTTTCACCATAATAAAAAGAAGGTATATAGACATATTTATGAAAAGCTAGAATCCAACCAGAAATTTGGTTTGCTTGGCAAATCTGTGTTGCTAGGATGTTGGAAGCTATGCTAGAAGTATTTCAAATAAAAGCTGAGTCACCCATGGTAAATATTTTCTGTAGAACTTCCAGACGAAGACAGACCCTGTAGAAAGGTTAGCCAATCTACTTCCAAGCATTTGGTAATGAAACACCTATAAACTACTATAGAATATTATTATAGAATACGATATAAAATCAAATATTATATTAAAACAAAAAGTCATGAAGACAATTCTGATTCGCAACAACCAAAAAGAATGGGAACCCTAGGTTGGAAGTCATTCAAATACCCAGTGACTACAAAAATGGATGTGAACATACCAGTGATCCAAAAGATGGCAGAGGACAAAGTAATGTTTGTTTCTGTTACAAATGGGGTTGATATGAATTGGAGCAGATTTGGGCAGCTGCTAATAATTGTTAATGTTACAATTACTGGTTTACTCTATTTAAAATTTAGTAATACCCAACTATGTGCTGTGGGATACCATTCTAGAAGACTGTTCATTAGATATTCAATGAAGAAATTGTTCAGTGGTTAAAAATTCAGAAAAAGCTACGTACTCTATATTACTTCTTGGTGAGTCACAAGGCATGTTATTGTATGATAGCAAATATTCTTTCATTGTATTTTACACTACATTGTCCAATCTTACTTGTGTATAGAGAAAATCATTTTCCCCAGAATAGTCAATGGTATTCTATGGAACATTATTAGACCATAAACATAATTCTAAAACAGGTGTCAGCAAACTTTTTCTCTACAGGGGCCAGATAGTCAATATTTTAGACTTTTGTGGGCAAGAAACAAAATTGAGCAATTCTTCACCAGTAGCCTGGTAATCTTTTTTTTTCTTTTCTTTTACATTTTAAATTTAAAGTTAAAAAACCATTCTTAGCTCACAGGCCATATAAAAATAGGCAGACCATAGACTAAATTTGGCCTGACAGTCATAGTTTGCCCACTCCTATTTTAAACAATGGCATTAACTGGTATTTGGAAATTTTAACAGGTTTCTATCCCTAATGAGAAAGACACAAAATTAAAATAGGCAGCACAAGACTAAAGAGCCAAACTCTGCATTCAGTTCTGCTCTATCTCCTTTCTTTTTGAGGTTTTTATTGTGGATTGACTAAAAGTTTACAGGACAGACCGTCAGTTTTACATTAAACAAATCATACACTGTGTTTCATAACAATGATGACAATCCCCTCCACGTACCATCAGTTAACAGTATTTCTCTCTATTCACTTTAGCTTTTCATAAAAAATAAAAAAAAAATCAAAAACCTACTCAGCCATATATAATAATTTACACCTCCAAAGGGTACATTCTGGCCACCAGCTCTTAGTCCCTCTCTTCCCATGAATCT
>NW_006408598.1:6775975-6778971 GCF_000296735.1 Chrysochloris asiatica
TTTCTCCTGTGGAATGGCTGGTAGTTTCGAACTGCTCACCATGCGGTTCACAGCCCGATTCATAACCACTATGCAACAGATAAACTATTCAAAAAATGAACATGAGTAAAAGGGTTTAAACAGTATTTAACAATACTAAGTTAAAATCATGTACCAAGGTTCATGTGGAATATAAATTCTTCTTTTCTAATCAAGCATCATAGTAAAAAAGTGTATGTAATACATAGAAAAATCATGCTAAGTACTAAGTTCCAAAGTACTCATACAGAACACACTAGCTGCACATGATAAGCCCCCTAAAAATTAATGTGGAAAACTACTAAATATTTTAAAAATAAATATGGAGGATCACTTTTCCAAATAACTATTGGTCAAAAATATTTTTAATTATAAGCTAGTTCAGAAAAAATGAAAACAAGACTGTCATTTATTGCACTTTATGAGGTCTCATCAAATATGAGCTCAAATACAAATTTAGAATGCTATGATTTCATTAATCTACAAGATAGGACAAAAATAAATCAATGAAATTTCTTCAAAAGAGAAGATGGAAATCCCTGAAAAAATCAACAATTGGGCAATGACAAAGCAGAGGATGGGAAGGTTCTTAATGAAAGAAATAGGGTACAAAATGATATTAAAAAATAAATACCACAGAGGGCAGGGCTACAGCCAAGCTGATACAGCACGAAAGCCACAGAGCGACTTGTGGAAAAAGAGGTGTGATGGCTTGTCTTACTTTTTTTCCTCCTCTTCCCTGTGCACCCTCTCTGCCCAGCCCAGGCATCTTCAGGTGGGTGGGAGTGCACCCCCAAAGGGTCCAGCATTGCACCCACAGGGTACAATTTTCCCACAGCACAATGAGGAAGTCTCTGAAAGCTCCAGAGTTTCCAGAAACTAATGCTCCAGTGGCGTCTTATGATGCCTGACTCTAGGATTTAGTGCTAAAGTTGACTCTCCTACTTGGGCAGGAGACTTTATTCCTGCCTTATCTAACAAGAGACAGTAAGTCTGGCCATACAGCCAAGCCGTATTTGCACTCTGTAAAAGCCCAGCCTAAAAGGCAAGAGCCAACACCAACTACTATATACAAGGATGCAGTCATTTTGAGAATTATGCCTGTGCAAATGCAGATACTAACTGATCTTCAGAGATTAAAGTGTGAACAATCTTTCTTACATTCATTTCTCGATCTCTGTCTGCACACCTCCGTGGTGATGACTAGAGGGGGGTTCTAAGTGAGTGGACACCCCCAACCACTGCTGGAGGTTTCTGCTGTGCACGCACAATAATCTGCACAGCAAAGGCTACTGGACAGTCTGCTATGGTTTTGTTTTTGCTTTCACTTTTGTTTCTGTTTTTGTCTTTTTGGTCTTATTTTTGTTACTGGGGGTGGGAGCTTCCTCTTCCTATGTTACTCAAGATGAGACAGCAATTGTGGTCATATGGCCAAGCTACAATCATACTCTATAATATCCCAGCATCCAGACAGGAGCCAATACCAGCTGCTACGCACTACATAGATAGCCAACACTTGCTAAGATTGCTTGCAGTTCAGTTATAAGAGATGTGAAAAGGGAAGCCTATCCAAGGTCACATCCACCAGAAGACACTCAGTAAGCTTAGTAATATACAGCAACATACATACATTTAATCACTGAAAACACATCTAACTATTAAAAACATCTAAGAAACAACAAAAGATCTCAGCACATGTCCAGAAACAGAAAAGAGTAACTGACACAAATGAGCTGGAGGCTGGAGGTAGGCAGAGACTTCCCATTATAAACAGCACAAGCTTTGGATCTGCCTAAGAAGGAACTCAGAAGAATGATATTCACAGCTATCCAAAGGCTTCACAGAAGGGTGGAGAAAAATAAGGAAGAACTCAGGCAAGTGCTACAGGAGCAAACAAACAAGATAGATAAAGCACTGGAAACAATTCCATCCCTGCAAAAAGAGGTCCAAATGATTAATAATGAAATATCAGAAATAGATAATACACTGAAAGGACAAAGGAGTAGAAGTGAAGAGATGGAAGCCAGAACCAATGAGTTGGAAGACAAATCTCTCAACATTGCTAAGATAGAAGGGCAAGCAGATAAAAAGGACAAAAAAAATCTAAACAGAGTCTAAGATTCATGTTGGACAACATGAAGAGAAATAACTTAAGAATTATTGGCATTCCAGAACAGGAAGAATCACAGAAGTCCACGGAGGAGACAGTTGAGAAACTTCTAGAAGAAAATCTCCCTAAAACCTCCTCTTGAAGGAGGAGAAGATAAGCATTCAAGAAGCTAAAGACCACCAGGAAGGATAGACCCCAAAAGAAAATCACTAAGACATATCATAATCAAGCTCTCCAAAAATGAAGACAAGGGAAGAATCCTAAAAGCAGCGGGGGAGAGGGGGAGGACTGTTACTTACAAAGGCAAGCAAATCAGATTAAGCTCTGTCCTCTCAGCAGAAACCATGTAGTCAAGAAGGCAATGAGGAGACATATATAAAACACTAAAAGAAAGAAAAAAACTGCAACCAAGAATCGTCCACCTAGCAAATCTGTTCATCAATACGATAGTGCAATCAAAACATTCCAGGATAAACAGAAGCTAAGAGATTTTGTCAAAGCCAACCCAGTGCTTCAAAACATCCTAAAGGCAGTTCTTTGGACTGAAAACCAACAAGAACAGACAACAACCAGAGATTAACAGATGTGGCAACAGCACCCGGGAGTCAGTGGACAGATAGCAGAGTCCAGAACAGAACAAAATTACAACAATGAATTCAGAGGATCTGGAAGATCATTCAAAGATCAAAATAATAACAATGTCAAAGAAGGGGAAAATACAGGAACAGAGATCCAGCTGACAAGGCGGTCAGGTAGATTGCAAAGTAAAATAGACAGTCTTAAATAGAGGGACAAGTTAGTAGATTATAGGGTAACCTCAAAGAAAGTTAATACTTCACAGCAAGCCATGAAAATGAAGATCCAAGAT
>NW_006408598.1:6780911-6782506 GCF_000296735.1 Chrysochloris asiatica
TTTTTGTGCTTGCTCTTCTATCTTAGTAGTGTTGATAGATTTATCTTCTAGCTCACTAGTTCTGGCTTCTATCTCTTCAATTCTACTCCTTTACCCTTTCAATGTATTGGAGGAGGCAGGCTTGTAGAATGTGCCCTTTGGTTGTTTAAATTATTACATATGTCTGAGTGTTTTTGTGAACATCCACCCCCAACTCCCCTCCTCCCCCCCAATAAAGAAAAAAAAAAACACACCAAGGGGAATAGAAGCAAAAACTGTTGAGTGATGATGCACAGAGGGGATTCTAATCATTGCAATGAAACAATGGTATAGAACCGATATTTTTCCATGTAAATTATCACTCAGATCACAATAAAAACTAAAAAAAGAGAAAGAAAGAATTAGATTCATAGAATAGAGAGGAATCCCCCATTACCTTGCTTGGCTTACATTGTTGTAGCTCAAGATCATAGTTTTACAACTTCATTTTGCTACTGACACCTATGAAGATAACAATCAACTGAAACCTTTAAACTTTCTTCATAAATGTGGCTATTATTAAGTCCAATCTTGACTACCTTGTAGTTAAGTGAAGAACACAATCGTACATTTATCTGAGTTTAATATCAACTTGAATCAGACAACTGTGCCCATCTGACAATAAATTTTTGGATTACAAGTAGCAGCTATTCCTACCAGCAAGTCCTGGTGAGGCACTGTAGGATAAGCCTAGACTAATAACTGAAAGGTTGACAGTTTAAATCCAGCAGTAATTCTTGGAAACCCTGTATAGGGTGGCTATGAGTCAGAACTGATTCAATGTCATACAACAATAACATTCCTTCTAGATTCAGCTCATTCAAATCAGATTAACATATATTTCGAAGCTTTATCCCAGTTCAACATCACTGATAGCAAAGATCTTAAATGAAATTTATTTACATGTCCTTAGCAGCTAGTTTCTTAATGGATAACCAAAATAGTTATGTTCTTTGGGAAAACTTTATATTCACAGAGTACACAATAACTACATGATAAAAGAAACATGGTAGGGTTTCTCAGTACCTATAAGGATTTTTTTTTTTTTTTCAAAACCCTCTCAGTAGTTTACTAAAATAAGAAGTAGAACAACTTTAGAACTGGAAACTATCACAGTACCATGAGTCTAAGACACTGATACCAGTCAGAAAATGCTTTAGATGAATAGAGTGGTCAAAGACAGTGCTTCTTGATTTTCAGCTGTGTCTCTTGGCTGAGCAGAATAGCTGTCATCAGGAAAGATAAAAAAGATGTACACACAATTGAGTTTTATCATGCTAAACAATAAAATAGGTGAGTTACTGCTATAGTACAGTGATAAGTCATTAAATACTATCATGAGACAGCAATGGACAGTTACAGGTGTTATACAAATATAAGGCATCATTTTTAATATGCATTTTGTTTGGTCAAGGTAGGCAGCATCGATCCATGTATTTATAGAGAAGAGATGGAAGAGAAAGGTAGAATGCTATAATTTGCCATTTAATTATATCCTGAATATTTTTTCATATTTCTCAGTCCATTTTTTCAAAATATACTTATTTTCCTTTGTTGTTGTTGTTGTTAAGTGCCGT
>NW_006408598.1:6784021-6786125 GCF_000296735.1 Chrysochloris asiatica
TTTTTTTACCTTCTTTCACATTGTAATTGTTTTGATCACAGACTGACCTCCCAGATCTTCTGAATTTGTTCTGTACTTTTGTTCTGTTGAGGACTATGTTGACTGAGTTCCTGGTAGTGTCGCCACATATATCAATCTCTGATTGTTCTTGTTTCTTCTCAGTCCAAGAACTCTATTTCGAATGTTTTGAAGCACTGGATTGGCTTTGACAAAGTCCCTTTGCTTCTCTTTATTCTGCAATGTTTTCATTATACCTCTGTATTTGATTGACAGCTTTGCTGAGTAGATGATTCTTGATTGGCAGGGATTTTTCTTTCAGAATTTTATATATGTCTCCCCATTGCCTTCTTGCCTGCATGGTTTCTGGTAAGAGATCAGAGCTTAATCTTAATAGCTTGTCTTTGTAAGGAACACTTCTTTTATCCCTAGCTGCTTTCAGGAATCTCTCCTTATCTTTGATTTTGGAGAGCTTCACTATGATGTGTCTTGGAGATTTTCTTTTGGGATCTATTCTTTCTGGTGTTCACTGAGCTTCTTGAATGCTTATCTTTTCATTTTCCATGAAGTTAGGGAAATTTTCTTCCTGCAGCTCTTCAATTATCTCCTCTGTGTACTTCTGTGTTTCTTCCTGTTCCAGAATTCCAAAAATTCTCAAGTTATTCCTCTTCATGTTGTCCCACATGAATCTTGGACTTTATTCAGATTTTTTAAAAATCATTTTTCCTGCTTCCTCTTCTATCTTAGCAGTATTGAGAGATTTGTCTTCCAGCTTTCTGGTTCTGGCTTCCATCTCTTCAATTCTACTACTTTGCCCTTTCAGTGTATTGGACACTTCTGATATTTTATTATTAACAATTTGGACCTCTTTTCGCAGGTTTTGAATTGTTTCCAATGCTATTTCTATCTCAGTCGATTGAAAAATATAGACTGCTTCACAAGTTAACATGTCATCCTTGCATAGCAGCCATGCTAATCTTCTCAGTATTTCCAATTTTAGTATGTGTGCTGCCTAAGCGAGTTTTGTAGAGTTGATTGTTTAACAAAGCCATCCTTTATGGTTATTATTGTTTATTTTAGAACCTATCTACTATTTGCCTGTAAGTTGCCTCCAGGTGTGGCTTCAGTTCCAAGGTAAAAGTATATCTTAGGGCAATAGTTTAGAGGGTTCCACTGATCTCTATCAATCCAGTAAGTCTAGTTTTTATCTGAATCACTTTTCACTTATGTTTTCCTCCAATTATAACAAGGACTTTTTATTGTGTTCGTGTTCAGAATGGCTGTTGGTGGGAACTGGGTAGCATGTAACTCTTCTGTTCAGGCTAGAGGAAAAATTGAATCTTAGACGGCAGATCACAAGGTTTTCAGATCCCAGATAGTACCCACCAAACTAATTTGCCAATTAACATAGTTGTCCCACCAGATTAAATGAAACATAAAACATTTTTCTTAAATTTAGTTTCAGATCTGTCTCTTCCCTTCATAAATAAATAAATTAAATATATGTTTATGAACTTTGTAATAGATAATTATGTCACCAAAAGTAGGACACAGGTACAGCTCTTTAGTATAATGATAAACTGTGCAATACTTGTACACCCATGTCTTAGAAGCAAGCAATGTTTTATTCGAAATGAGAAAACATAAAGAGTCAAAACAAGCTTTCTGAATCAGTTATTTTTATTATCTTCTTCAAAAAAGCAATTAAACTCATATCTAAAAATATAGAGAACATTCTAACATGCTCACAAGCATTCTGATGTGTTACTGAGTTCAACTGGCGATTTGTTATGTTTTTAGATGGGTGGCACATTTTGAAAACTCTTCCCATTTTTTAAGTATTTCAACTTCAGAGTCCTGCATTTCCATAGCAGAAGCAAACAAGGAAATGCAACACCCTTATTTTCTCATCTCCCTTTCAGAACTCAGATTTGCCTACATGAGATTGAAAGTGGCCAAATGGACAAACTGGTACCATATAGAATTCATTTTCTCCGTAGTGTGAGAATGAAGGTGTTTGGCATTTAAGAGCAGGAGGGTCGAAGTTCACAAATGTTGTACACATAGCAATAGCTGCAGCAGTTCGCCTCTGAGCATGACTTGTAAT
>NW_006408598.1:6786806-6796587 GCF_000296735.1 Chrysochloris asiatica
GAGGTGGTTCTGATTTTTAATGGCCCTGTATAGGGTTTCTGAGGAGTGGTTACTGAGTTTGAAACTTTGACCTTATGGTTCAAACCAGATTTGAGATTGTGTGCTTATTCTATGGTGCCACACCAGCCATCACATTGCTTTTGTTTTTGTTAAATGTAGTCGAGTCGATTCAACTCGTAGAGACTTTGTATAGAGTTTCCAAGGAGCTGCTGGTTAGCTTAAATGCCTGACTTTGTGGCTCAAAATGACCTTGTAGTCCAGTGCATTATCCGCAGTGCCACACCAGGACTCCAGCCATCACACTGTTGTTGTTGTTAAGAGCCCTCGAGTTGATTCCGACCCACAGTGACCCTGTATTAGGTTTCCAAGGAGCAGTTGGGGAACTTGAACCACCGACCTTGCAGTTAGGAGTGAGTTAAATAAATGTTTGAGCAAATATTGTTGTTGTTGTTAAGTGCCATCGAGTCGGGTCCGACCCATAGCGACCCTGTACAGGGTTTCCGAGGGTGTAGCAGGCTAATTTTCAAACTGATCATTTGATATGGCCTGAGAATAATGTTATAAACATGCAAACGGCCCTTGGCAGAAAGGAAGTTCCTGACCCGTGTTGTAGATGCTTCAGAAATGAATTAGGCAATGGCCTTCGACTTCGTGGTCGGCCTCAGTTGTGAATTTCCTAATCCTCCCTGTTTTGCTTTGGTTTCTGAGCATCAACCAAGAGATTAGGAAGGGTGTGAGTGAGTGTTTTTAGAAAGTGTTTCCAGAAGAAACCAGGTAGAAAGCAGAGAAATCAGGACAGGGAGAAGTTCCAGTCTTCACCTGATTCTGCAAGGAAATCAGGAGGCTAAATGACATAGCACAGTTGTCCTGACTGGGACAGCTGGGCTTCCATACTTTCAGTGTGGGGAATCAGTTCATTGGATGGAATCTCCCAGGATTTTAGGCTCTTTGGGTTTGTTGGTAAAACATTAATAGTATTCCTTGGGTCGGCTTTTAAAGAGAGATGAAGGTGTCCGATTTAGGAAAAGACAAACAAAATTTTTGATGTGAGGCACAGTCATAGTAAATGGGATTTGGTGATATCGGGACAAAGCATGGGTCATGTCCATTATACCAATTAGTCCTGTTTTTTAATGAACTGTTAGGGGATTTTATCTCTTTAAAAATGGGTTGAAACATGGAAATTCTTCATACAATAGTTTTCATTAATACTATGAGCAACAGTTTCCATTTCTCATTTGGGCACCAGTTAAGACTTCTGTCTTCCATACTCATCAATCTGATTCTAAGTTAATAAATAAGTGTGATTAAATAACTGTGGTTTTGCCTAACATTTTATATGTGATGATTTTTATTTGCATAAAAGAATACATTATACCTATACTTTTTATATCTTCTAAATTTTATTTTGTTGTTTAGAATAACCACAGCAAAATATGCATCATTTAAAGCGTTTTTAACATGAACAATTTAGTGATATCACTAACATTCTTTGATTATGTAACCACTTTCGCTCTCCTTTAATGAGTTGTTCCTCCCCTAGTAACATGAATTCACTGCCCTGTAAGATTACAATTTAACAATTCCGTTTGGTGTTGTCAATTTGAGCTCATATTTTGTATTGCTGAAGATTTTTGATAAATGGCTGCAGAAGTACATCAAGTCAGATTCAGTAGAAGGCATAGAACTAGAGACAACATTACTAATGCCAAATGCATCATGGCTGAAAGCAAAGAATACCAGAAAGATGTTTACTTGCTCTTTACTGACTATGCAAAGCTATTCGACTGTGTGAATCAAAACAAACTATGGACAACATTGTAAAAAATGGGAGTTCCGTAACAAGCAACTGTGCTTGTGAGGAACATGTACATAGACCAAGAGACAGTCATTCCACCAAAACAAGGGGATACTGGATGGTTTCAAATCAGGAAAGGTGTGCATCAGTGTTGTATCCTTTCACCATATTTATTCAATCTGTATGCTGAGCAAATAATCTGAGAATCTGGATTATATGAAGAAAAATGGGGTATTAGGATTAGAGGAAGAGTCATCAACAACCTGCAACAGGAAGACTACACAAGCTTGTTTGCTGGAAGTGAACAGGACTTGAAATACTTCCTCATAAAGAGCAGAAACTACAACCTTAAGTACAGATTGCACCTCATTGTAAAGAAGACAGAAGTCCTCACAACTGGACCCATAAACAAATCTTGATAAACGAAGACAAAATTTAAATTGTCAAAGACTTCACTTTGCTTGGATCTACAATCAACCTTTCTCCAGAGATAGCCCTCTGAATTCAGACTTCAAGTATCCCAAACTGTGATGTTGTTGTTAAGATCCATCGAGTAAGTATCGACTCATAGCAACCCTAAGCACAACAGAACAAAGCACTGCCAGGTCCTGGACCAGTCTCATGATCATTGCAGTTTTAACCCATTGCTTCTGATACTGTGACAATCTACCTCATTGGGAAGGTCTTCATCTTTTTCTCCAACCTTCCACTTTACCAAACATGATATCCTTCTCCAAGAACTGATCTCTCCTGATAATAGGTCTGAAGTATGACAGATGAAGTCTGGACATCCTGGTTCCCAAGGAGCACTCTAGCTATAGTTCTTCCAACATAGATAAGCTGGTTATTTTGGCAGTACACGGTATTTTAATATTCTCCTCCAACACCCTAACTCAAATGCATCATTTCTTATATGGTTTTCTCTATTCACTGTCCTACTTCTGCATGCATGTGAGGTTATTTAAAATATCATGGCTTGTGTCAGGCACCCCTTAGTCCTCAAACTGACATCTTTGCTCTTGAACACTTTAGGTCTTGTACAGCAGATTTGCCTAATGCAGTATGTTGTTGGATTTCTTGACTGTTGTTTCCTTGAGTGTTGATGGTTGATCCAAGCAAAATGAAGTCATTGATAACTTCGATCTTTACTCTATTTATATGGATCTTGTTTACTGATCCAGTGGTGAGAGTTTTTATTTTCTTTACATTGAGGTGCAACCCATACTGAACACTGGGGCATTGATCTTCATCAGTAAATACTTTAAGTCCTCTTGGCTTTTAGGAAGCAAGGTTGTAATGCATTAATTTCTGTTTGTTAAAGGCGTCTACTTATGGTATTTCTGTTATAGCAGTACTATGATTATCCTGATGATCAGTGGTTTAACAGTTATGTAATCATGTAGTTTAGCAGTTATGTAAAGTTGTTATTCTCCATGATATGATCTGATGTTGTAAATCAATTGGTTGCATAGGGAGTATCCTCTGGGTTGTAACTTGCATATAATTTATGAGGTAGCTTCAAAAAGTTTGTGGAGAAATTCTATTATCTCTTAATTCCATTTGTCCAAAAAACTTTATATGGATATTTTGACAAATCTTACTCATTTGTTCTAATCCTGTGAACAATTCATCTTCATTTTACCACTGATTCTTGGGATTTGTCAACTTCCTCTAAGATTCATGAGCCAGTAGCCTGCCATCTGACCTGCTGATATTGGATTCAACAGTCCCTACAACTATGTGAGTCCGGAGAAGCCTCCAAACTGACACCTGACCCACTGACTCGTGAGTTGCTAGGGGCCATTTTGTTAAGATAAATGGTGGTGGTGGTGGTGCACTGTAGAGTTGGTTCTCACTCATAGAGACCGTGTTTACAGTTTCCAAGATTGTAAATGTTTACATGAGCTGAAAGCCTCATCTTTTTCCTGCAGAACAGCTGGCAGTTTCGAACTGCCGACTTTGCGGCTCACAGCCCAATTCGTAACCACTACGCTAAAAACGTGATGTATGTGGTGGGATGAACTCAACCCAAGAAAAGTTCCTAACATGTTGTGGAGAAGCAAATCATGTTTTAAATGCATAAAATGAATTCAATAGTGAAAGAAAAAAATTATTTTTTTTGCGCAAAGCATTTCCATAAATATTCAAAAATATCAATTTTGTCCATATATATTCTTAGAAAATTATTATTAACATCACCAAATATGTTACAAGTTTCTCTTATTATATAGTATCATTCTAAGAACTATCAAAAATATCAGATGTTTCCTGTTTTCAAGAATGCACATGTTAGTATCTGCAGGAGCTAACCTTCCACTTCTAGTGGCCCTATACTGGGTCCCTATACTGGGTCCCTATACTGGGTCCCTATACTGGGTCATAGTGACCCAATATAGGGTCACTATGATTCAGAATCAACTTGACATCACTTAGCAGCAGTATAGAGATTATGATATAATTTACACTGAACGCTGTTTGTGAATATAAAGGTTTAGACAAAGGATATTAAGATACAAGTAAGAGGATTGTATATAAAATAAGTACCATGGGAGAAATAATACCAACTCCAAAGGACCTATAGAGTTCTAGTGGCAGGTATATTCTTCTCCAAAATATAAGCGCATTGGACAATTATCATTGGAGGCCAGGAAACTCGTAGACCTCACGTTTAACTTGACAGGCTGTTATGCCAAATGTACCAAGCAAAATTATTATTGTAATTTACCTGACCACAGATTCTATCTGTAAGGAAACAATATATTCAACAGAGCACAGGAATATCTGAAATAGTTGGCAAAGCTCTTTCTCATTAGAAACTAAGAAACTACCATTTTGGTAAGTCTTTATCTTATGAATTTGGTTAGTGTGAGTTTGGGCTTGAGAGCTGAAATCTGCTTCTTGGTACATTAACAAAGTAAGGTTTGTGAGCTTCCCAAGTGAAGAACAGCCCCTGGATATTTTCAAATTGACCAAAACACCTTAAGTGATAGCTAGGAAATCAGCCAGTATCATCTTCCTTGAAATTTGTACGACATTTATTACATGTAATAAATTCTATGATATCTTTTTCTGTTGTTTTTGTTGTTGTTAGTGCTGTGGAGTCAGTTCTGACTCATAGCAATCCTATAAAGTGTTTCTGAGAAACAACTGGTGGTTCTGTTCTGCTGACCTTGTGGTTAGCAGTCAAGTCCTTATGCTACAACTCCATGACTTTCTTTAGTTATCTCAAAATTCTCTTTCATTTAATGTGTAGAAGGCCTATAGAACTCAAAAAGCTGTAATAGTCTATATAAACATGTCTGTAAAATGTAGACAGTGCTTTATGGACTTCAGGTCTCCCAAACAGAAACTTTATATAAACTCTCTGTATCATTTCCTCTTGGGGCAGAATTCCTTGTTCACTGATATTTGAAATGTGTTTATGGTCATTTGATTCTTGTTTGTTTTTCAAACTATTCTTAGGGTAGAGGAATGACAGGAATTTAAACACTTCTCGGCTTTTACACCCCGGCAGCATCACTGAAATAACTTCAGTTCAAGTTCAGTTAATATGTTATGTTGATATTCTGGTTCTTCTAGCGTCACAGAAAAGGTTATACACTTTCCTTTTTAAAAACAAATCTCTTTTTGGAGGTAACATTTGAATCACATTTCTTCCCTTTCACTTTAGGTCTTATCCTCTTTCAGGGATCTCCAAATTCTACTAATCTACAGACAGACCTCTTCCATTTCTTAATCATGCATGTCCAGGCCATATTTCATTAGAAAGGAAGGGAAAATATTGAGAGGGTGGGAAGAAGAAAAAAGTAAGGAAGAGAAAGCGGGGAAAGGAAGCAAGAAACAAGGGTAGAAAATAAAGAAAACAGCTTGCTACATGTCTCGTTTAGCTCAGCCTGCACTCCTTAATGTATTTAGAAATAGTTACTGAATGCCTGCTATGTGCAAGACTTTGGACTAGGAATTTTGAAAGGAAAGATTGAGCATTGATTTGCCATTTAATAAAAAGAATAGACATCACTTACTTGTACATGACCCAATATAAAGCAAAAGATAACTTACAGAACAATGGAAAGAGGAAGAAGATAATGTTCAGTTTATTTAGTGAAGGGGTGGGAAGGATGAGACTTATGGACAGATAACACTCGACATGAATCTGTGGGGACAGATAAGAATTTCTTTCCCTTCTAGTTTCTCTATCTACAAATTCCTCATACGAGTTTTTCAAATAGCCATGTCTAATCACTCATTCATTTACTAACTCCATTCCAAATACAAATTCTTCAAAGAATATCCACATTTTTACAAGAACCCCTCATTGTTGGAAGACATTTTCCAAGAACAACATTTGATCCCTTCTACTATGTTATACTAAGGAGCTCTGGTAGCGTAGTGGTTACTAATCGGGCTGTGAACCTTAAGGTCAGCAGTTCGAAACTACCAGCCACTCAGCGGGACAAAGATGAGGCGTTCTACTCCCGTAAAGATTTACACCCTCGGAAACCCTGTACAGGGTCGCTATGGGTCGGAACTGACTCGACGGCACTTAACAACAACAACAACACTATGTTATACTAAGGAGCTCTGGTGTGGCGCTGTGGGTTAATGCGCCAGACTGCAAAGTCATTTGAACCGCAAGGTTGGCGGTTCAAGCTCACCAGCATCTCCTTGGAAAGCCTATACAGGGTTGCTATGGGTTGAAACCGACTCGACAACACTTAACAACAACAACATAATTGTTGTTGTTAAGTGCCATCAGATCAGTTCTGACTTGTATTGACACTATGTAGGGTTTCTGAGGAGCAGTTGGTGAGTTTGAGCAGATGGTTCAAACCAACCTTGTAGCCTAGGGCTTATCCTACAATGCCACACAAGGTCTCTGCATCATTGTAGGTTTCTTCTTACCTTTGACCCAGAACAGTTACTCTGATCAAATGGCTTTGTTTTTCACATCTTTGATAACACGGATCTACCTTTCTATGAAACCTTTAAAGACTTACTCTATTTAAAGCATAATTCACGACATAAATGTGTGGTCTTTTCACCTAAGAGTAATGGAATCACTGAGGGGAACTTGGTTTTGACCCTATGCCCATCTTTGAAACACAGCTCAGAACAGGAAGGCACTTCAAAAAGTGTGCCTACTCCAAACTACATTAATAGGAAAGTAATACTTTACTAAAGATTGTATATCCAAGTTGATAAATTGAAATAGAGGAAGTAAGCCTATTAGGAGTGTGGTGCTCTGCAATAATGAACTGAACTGCAAGGTCGACAGTTCAAATTCACCCTCAGAAGTTCTATATGGGATCACTTTGAGTCAGAGTCGACTCAAAGTACGTACAATTCCAAAGACCTACAAAGGAAAGCATTAACAAAATTTTCTGCAGCAACTGGGGCAGCAGATACTGAGGAGTAGGGTGGCCAATTGCTGTTTTCATTATAAGTCCTATGTACTAGTTTTTAAATACATGAATTAGTTTATTAAAACTTTATATATGATTAAAAAACCATTAGAAAAAGAGATGTAAAATAAATTTCTTGAAATAACAATTTTCACACTTTCCTAGTGGAAGAGTCCTATGTAAAATTCAGATTTTTTTATCTTTACTGTAACTAAAACAGAAGTCCCGGTCTCGACGGCTCTTAACAATGTAACTAAAACATACTTTCATACAAAATCTTAATATTAGTAAAGATAAGTAGATTCAGAAATAAAAGTTCAATACAAAAAAATTTAATGGGAGAACAATCTTCAACAGGAAGTCTTGGTGTGGCATTGAAGGATATTGCACTGAACTGCAAGGGTTGGCAATTCAAACTCATCAGCTGCTTCTTGGAAACCCTACACAGGGTCGTTTGGGGTCAGAACTGACTTGACGGCACTTAACAATAGCAATCTTTAACAGGAGATAATTTTATTTATGAAAAACTTCAAAGTGACTTAGGCCCTTTAAAAATATTTAGCTCCAAACACCCAGTGCAGGGATATAACTTTAAAATCAATGTCCTAAATATTCACAGATGGGTGTATCTGACCTAAAATCATCTTTATATTTATAAAAATATATTTTTTAAATAAAAATATTTTATAAGAAATATAAAAATATAAGTTATTGTTGCTAAATGCCATCGAGCTATTTCACACTCATAGCAACCCTGTATAGGATTTCCAAGGAGCAGCTGATGGGTTTGAACTGCCACCCTTGTGGTTCACAGTCCAGTGCTGATCCACAGCATCACACCAGAAGTCTAATGCAAGTAGTCCAAGATTCATTTCTCACTGTGTGTATCAATAGCCTTAATGTTTAGGCTCTGCCATACAGCTCTGATAGAAGAAACTGAAATATTGTTTTTAATACTTGCTGTTGTTAATTGTGGTAGAGTGGGTTCTGACTGATAGCGACCCTGTATAGGGTTTCCAAGGAGCGGCTGGTGAGTTTGAACTACTGACCTTGCAGTCCAACCTGACCTTTTGGTCCAGTGCATTATCCTACAGTGCCACATAGAAATGCTGACAGACACAGTGAATTATGTATTGAAAGGCAGGCCAGTGTTAGTGAATTAAATTGTTTTCACAGTACAGGATAAATTTTAAAAAATCAAAATTTGATAAATTATAGAGCGTATAAGCAAATCATCCCACCAAAATCATGCAGACTGAGCCTATCTTTTAACAACCTAAAGGTTTAGCTTCCCGTGTAAGGGAAAAAACCCTCAGAGTCAAACCCACTACCAGTGAGGTGATTGTGACCCACAGCAGCCCTATATAGGGTTCCTAAGATTTTAAATCTTTATGGAAGCAGTCAGCCTCATCCTTCTCCAGTGGAGCAGCTGGTGGGTTTGATCTGCTGACCTTGTGGTTAGCCACCCAATGCAAAGCCCCACCAGGGCTCTGTCTAAGAAACTGTATCTCTAAATGTATTCTGAAGCATGAATTGGCTGAACACAGCCCAAAAATTTGAGAAAGATCAGGGACATGAGGAACAACACAATCCATTATGAAACACAGAGTCTAAGGTCCGAGACAATTCAAAGACTAGTCTATTCTGTTAGAGCTCAAACTCAGAGTGAAGCAATGTATAAAACATGAAGATGCTCAAAAGTCATCAATGTTACACCCATCAACTTAAAAATGGGTACATTTTGTTGGATGTATGGTATCTCAATCAAGTTGACTTACACTCTAGCTCTTCACTTTCAAAAATTACATCTCTCACTTAGCATGATATCCTTTTATCCCTTTATTCAGCAAGTATACAGTTATCAGCTAATATACACCAGGGTCCTGGTGAGGTGCTGTAGAGTAAGCACTCAACTGCTAACTGCACTAACCACAAGGTTGGCATTTGACATCCACCAACAGCTCTTAGAAGCTCTAGACAGTGTCAATGTGAGTCGGAAATGACTCAATGGCACACGCCAACAGTGGATACTAGGGGCTGAGCAAAACATGGGGAATGATCAGAAGTAGAAATGGTATCTGCCTGCAGGAACTTACAAGCGGCTGTGTAAGAAGCATGTGTCAGAGAATCACAGCAATAAATATAAGGGGACTTCAAAAAGCTCACAGAAAAATTCTATTATCTTCTAATTCTATTTTCCCATGAAAATTTTGAAGCAACTCATATGGAAATCAACTATGCTGGTAACAACTATGAAGGGAAGAAGTAGGTGCACAGTAAAAGCTTTTGGCCTGGTCACAGAATTCACATAATGCTGCTTCAGAGAGAAATGAGATCTGAACAAAATAAAACAAACAATTTAAAAGCTATCAAGAATCTCAGGACCAGGTGAGACTTCCGGTTTGCCAGGGCGGCCAGACGGTGCGAGTAAGTGGGGGCTCCGGGATCAGGGGGGGGAAGCTCGTGAGCTGACCCTCCCAGGTGGGAATTCACAGTCTCACGGCCCGCGTAAATCTTAGTGCGCCAGAGCCTTAGACCCGCTTCTTTGAGAAATCACTGTGCAAGGAATTACAGGCTTTTT
>NW_006408598.1:6809787-6811765 GCF_000296735.1 Chrysochloris asiatica
GTTGAATGTGAAGCTGATGATGTGCCCTGTAAACTTTCACTCAATGCAAAATAAAAACATTTAATTAAAAAAAAAAAAAAGAATCTCAGGACCAGTGTAGAGATGGGGTCCAGGAAAGTATGTTCCAGGCAGATGAAGAGCCTGTGCAAAGGCCCTGTGGTGGTAAAGATGAGCTTTTGAAGGCAAGAGAGACATGTAGTAGAACTGAGAGAGAAAAAAAAACCTGGTGTAAAAACGGGTAAATTACATAAGGCTGGATTGCTATTATTGAAGTGCAGAGATGAAACAACCTCAAAATGTCATCAGTTTCATTTGGCATATTTACCAAAAATAGTTAACCAATTGAGTCAATTCTCTGAATGTCTATAGTAATGATATCAAAGAAATCAACAAACTGATTTGACAACTTTTAAATATGTTACTTTCAGTCAGTCCTTTTGAAGACAAGTATATCGTATTAAAGGGGAAAAGCTTCACAGCAGTTGCTTGATTGCTTTAACAACTTATTTAAAAATAAAAAATATCTGCCTGATAAAAATGTTAAACCAATTGACTGTATTTTTGTTCTTAAGAGAAAAGCTCATAAACACCAATAACTACTAGCAGCTATGCTTCATCAAACAAATTGTCAAATCAATGAAATTGGAAAAATAAAATCAGACAAAACTGGTCAAAAGCTCAGTTCTAGGTGAAAATTTTTGGAATAAAATTTTCACTTATAATGTGCTGGATCATACAAGATGACTTATTGGGTAATTTTAATTATTAAGGTTCAGAAGCCCCATTCTGGAAAAACTAATTGTAATTATTATATGCTGGAGAATCCAGTTCAACTCATGGTGACGCTATATGACAGAGTAGAACTGACCCATGGGACTTCCAAAGCTGCAACCCTTATGGGACCAGAATTCCAGATCTTCTCTACTACAAGTCACTGGTGGATTTGAACCACTGACCTTCCAGTGAATAGCTGAGTGCTTAACCACTGCACCTCCAGTGCTCCCTTTGTAAAAGAAAAATGTGAGTAGGGAAACTCCAAGCCCTGAGCCCTAGTAGTTAAGAACTTAAATTTTGAAAATTGCAAGCTCTGAGTTTCAGATCAAGCTTGCTAGCTGGCTCTGTGAAATTAAGTAACTGACTTAGTATTTGAATTTTTAAATCTGTTTATTGACAACGATGACTTCATTGTTTGTTGTTACTGTTGTTAGCTGCAATCAAGTCAGCCACTGACCTATGGGGACCCCACGCACTATGTAACGAAATACTGCCCAGTCCTAGGTCATCATCCCTTTACCAAATGCAGATTGCACCATGGTGAGATGCAGAGCATTTTCAATGGCTGATTTTTGGAAGCAGATCTTCACACCTTTCTTCAGCTTTGCTGAAGCCAGTTCAGCCTCATAGCAACACCCAAGACTCCAATGCCAGATAGGTAGATATGAGGTGCACTGGCTCGGAATCAAACTTGTGTCTTTGCAAGAAAAGGTGAGAATTTACTACTGAACCCACTAATTCTCTACAACTCCATTGCAAATTGCTGTAAATAATGAGTAAGATGATGTAAGTTTATTGTCAAATGCAAAAAATGACCCAACTCTTGTCATCGAGTCAATTCTGACTCATAGCAATGTTATAGGACCGGGTGCAACTACTCTATAGGGTTACCAAGACTAGAGAAACAGAAAGCTTCATCTTCCCACTTAGGAGTGATTGGTGGGTTTGAACTACTGACCTTGCAATTAACAGCCCAACATATACCCTACTGCACCACCAGGCCTCCCTAAGCTGGGGGAACGGGGAGAAAAACTTCAAGCCTTGACTTCCGTTATTGAAAGATTCTCTGGGCAAATTATTGAATGATGCAGAAAGCATCAAGAGAAGATAGAACTAATACACAGTCACTGTACCAAAAGGAAATGGTTCATGTTCACCCATTTTAAGAGGGAGAATATGATAAAGAGCCAATGATACTGAAGGA
>NW_006408598.1:6812743-6818884 GCF_000296735.1 Chrysochloris asiatica
AGAGCAAAGATGTCAGCTTGAGGACTAAAGTGCACCTGACCCAAGCCATGGTATTTTCAATAACCTCATATGTATGTGAAATCTGGACAGTGAATAAGGAAGACCGTAGAAGAATCGATGCATTTGAGTTATGGTGTTGGAGAAGAATATTGAAAGTGTCATGGACTGCCCAAAACAAACAGATCCGTTTTGGAAGAAGTAGACAGAGTGCTTCCTGGAGGCCAAGATGACCAAACTTCATCTCTTATATTTTGGACATATTGTCAGGAGGGACCAGTCGCTGGAGAAAGATATCATGCTTGGTAAGATGGAGGGTCAGAGAAAGAGAGGAAGACCCCCAGCAAAATGGATTGGCCAAGTGGCAACATTGATGGACTCAAGCGTGGCAACAGTTGTGAGATTGGTCCGGATCGGGCAGTGTTTTGTTCTGCTGTGCATAAGGTCACTATGGGTCGGTACCAACTTGATGGCACCTAATAACAACAAACAAAAACCAAACCCACTGCTTCTGAGTAGCTTATTATTCACAGTCACCCTGTATTGTATGTAAATCTTTACAGAGGCAGACAACCTCATCGTTCTCCGATGGAGTGACTGGTGGGTTTGAACTGCAGATCTTTTGGTGAGCACTCCAGTGCTTAGCCTATCCTGTCATCTGGGCTCTGCATAATTAATAAAGTCTACAAAATGAGGTCCTTTGACACTTTGTAACAGAACTGTTATTTTTTACATCAAATGGAGTTATAATCTCTGTGGATATTATATGAGAAGGAGAATGACACATATGTGCAGTTGTTGGAAATCATCAACTATCTAGGTCACAATTCTTGGATGCAAACTATTCCATGCCTTCTAGGATATGGGCATTCACTCTCGCTCAGCCTTCTGAAAGCCGATGGGCAGGTGGTGAGCATACTGGTCTAATATGCTCTAAAATTGTTTTAACAAAGTTGAGTGCCTATCATAGCTCACTGTCTTCTATTTTTCCCACACTAGAATGTCTTTCAAACACGATGTTTTATTTTCATGGTAATTTAATCATTCGATGTTATTGAATGTTGTTGCTGTTGTTAAGTGTCATTGAGTCGATTCTGACCCATAGCGACCCTATGTAGGGTTCCTGAGGAGCAACTGGTGAGCTTCAACTGCCCATCCTGCAGTCCAACTGGCTTTAATAAATGTTATTAAATAGGGGTTATAAAAAGGCAGTTGTTCCTCAGGAGGCTGAAAATGAGGGTTCTCTGTTGAGCTGTCCCCGATTTGCCTTTTCATTGTGACCTTGGGATTAGCTATTTAACTATTCTATACTCTAACTTTTTATGCAAAATGAGAAAAATGCCACCTTTATGAGCGGGCTGTAAATCTCTATCTAATGCTTACAGTATACCTTAGTTCCTTTCACCTGAGAAAATTAAAGTAAATGAAAACACTTCATTATTAATAATCTAAGTCTCTTTGAATCTTTGATGATTATCATTTTAATATATGAGAGTTGTGAAATCATATTCTATATAAATATTTGAAAGTGCAAGTTATATGCAAGTTATAAACTAAATGTGAGTTGATACCAATTCTCCTTATGAAAATCTAACAACAGACATTGTTGTTGTTGTTGTTAAGTGCCATTGAATCAGTTCAGACTCATAGCAACCCTATATATATTAGATTAAACATAAATCATCAGAATAAGAAATAGCCTATGTTCACAACTATTGGGATATGGCTACCATCTGTATTCAATTTCCTTGAGTGAAGTAACAATTTTCAAAAAATTCACATTTTTTGGTAATGTCAAGTCAGACACGCTTGGATTCATTCCTTTAATATGTAAACTGAGGTTGTATTAAGGAGACCAGGTGGCAATATAGGGTAAGCACAGTAATGGCTAATTACAAGGTTAGCAGTTTAAACCTACCAGCCACTCCAGAGAAGATGAGGCTTTTTGCTCCTGTAAAGACTTAGAGCCTCAGAAACTTTAAACAAGGTTGCTAAGAGCTGGAATGGACTTCATGGCAGTGTGGTTTTTGTTTAGTTTAGTTTGTTGTTAGGTTGTATTGAAGCAGCATTGTACAGCTGGGAGAAATGCCATGCTTGGAACCAGAATGCCCTGTCTGAATTTGCAAGGATATTTTTCTTCGTCACTAACTAGTCTATCCTGTGAAGTATTTCTCACTACTTCATTGTGATACTCTTTCAAGATTTTCAAAAACAGGATGAAATATAATGTGAACCAATATTTTTATACTGGAATCTTAATAAATGTGGATATTTCAGTTGGGCCCAGTTTAGTTAGTTTATGCTTCTTTAATATCCTTCCATTAAAGGTATAACCCTACTAAAATGTAAAGCACATTCTGAAGGAAGGGTCTGAAAGAGTTAAAAAAAAAAAAAAAGTGTCAAATATGTTATAAAGTTCTACCACTGAACTCTGAATTACCCTTCCCCTTTCATATTTTTCAGTTAACATGCACGCAGCTGCTCATGCCATGTAATCAACTGATTGTTACACAAGCATTTTCTAAAGCTATGACAATCTCAGATTTATGAGGTCAAGAAGTGCAGACTTAATCCATTCAATAGCTGCAATTTATCGTCTGATTATAATTGTATACACTAACACTGTAATGATTTAGATAACACAGTGTAAAGATGAAATCCGTTTATTTTAAAAGGGTTTCTAACCTTTAAAATATGTTGCCACGAACACCTTTCTATGTCTGCTTTTAACAACACAATTATTATTGTTTTATTGATCAGGGTTTTATTACGGATTTGACACTTATATTTCATGCTAATCTAAAAAGGTGTAATTTTTCTGCACGATTTTAACAAGAATATGACTGTAATTAATTATATCACTATTATGTTTTCAGTGTCTAGAAAGAAGTGCTTAATTTATCACACATGTCTTCTACGGCATATGGAAACCACTTCTAAAAAGACGGGTGCCTGCTCCTTCCAGAGATGGGAGGATATGACATAGGTCCTATATTTATAGATTTCTGCTCCATGATGACCTGGTTTTATAATGACAGCTCTTCTGGAAAGAGATTGTACATTAGCAATGTAGATAGCCTGGGTGGCACCCAATATTACCATAACTTGGTCTTATAACGCTAACTAGTGGTCATTCCCTAATGCCTTCATAGATCAAGAAAACAACTAGCTGACAGGGCCAAAGTGGTGTGGCTGAATAATACAGTGATATATATTTCAAATTTCCCATCCCCAGTTTTCAAATTTTAACAAATGACAGCTTGCTCTGTTATATATGGAAGCTTTCTTCATTTAATACGTATTGTTATACAACAATAGATATATTTTGTCCCAATGTGGCACTGTGGGTTAATGCACCAGATTGCAAAGCCATCTGAACTGCAAGGTCAGCGATTCAAGCTCACCAGCTGTTCCTCGGAAACCCTATACAGGGTCACTCTGGGTTGAAACCAACTCAATGGTACTTAACAACAATATCTGGATTGCATGCTTGATCAGTTTCTATTAAACAACAACATATATATGTGTGTGAGAGTGTGTGTATATATATATATATATATATATATATATATATATATATATAGAGAGAGAGAGAGAGAGAGAGAGAGAGAGAAAATCAGACAGACAGACAGAGACAGAGACAGAGAGAGGTCTGCAGTTAAAACCCACCAGCTGCTTCCTGGAAACCTACAGCCATGGACTTGGTTCTGACTCATAGCATCCCTGTATGGGATTTCTGAGACTTTAATTCTTCCCAGGAGCAGAAAACCTCAAATTCCTCCTGTGGAGCTGCTATTACAATTGAACCATGAACTTTGTGGTTCCGAGTCCAGGCTTATCATGCCTTCACTTGCCTGTTCGTTTGTTGCACTGCAGTGGTTTGTGTGTTATGCTGCTGGAAGCTATGCCACTTGTATTTTAAATATCAGCAGGGTCATCTATAGTGGACAGCTGTTGAGTGGCCAGACTAACAAAGTCTACAAAGAAGGAGAGGTGGACTACTCCAATGTTTAGGCATTGATCACCTTATGAATAATAGTGGAACATAGTCAGATATAATGGCAGGAAGATGAAAATATGAAGAGCACTAGAATATTTTCAGATGTAGTGTCAGAAGATCAGACTCTCAGATTGGAAAGTACTCAAAATGTGACCGGGGAAGAGCTGCCTCCTCAAAGTAGACTATGGGAAACAGTCAACTCTTTAACTATGATGACTCAAATAGAATAAAGATTTCTGGACCTTCATTTGATGATGGGGCACAACTCCAAATGAACAGAAACAGCTGTAAACATCCATTAATAATCAGAATATAGAATGTATGAAGTATGAATCTAGGACTATTTTAAGCTGTCAAAAATGAGATAGAATGCATTACTATAGATATCCTAAGCATTCGTGAGCTGAAATGGAATGGTACTGGTCATTTTGAATCAGTCATAATGGTTTACATACCAATGAAAAGTAATAGCAGTTCATCCATCATCAAAAAGAACATTTCAAGATCTATCTTAAAGTACAATGCTGTATGTGATAGAACAAAAACTATACACTCATAAGGGAGACCCATTAGTACCACTATTATTCAAATTTATGCATCAACCACTAAAGCCAGTGATGATGAAATTGAAGAATTGTACCAACTCCTTCCTTTTGAAACTGATCAAACATGCAATCCAAATGTATTGATAATTACTGGTGATTGCAATTTGAAAGCTAAAGCAAAGAGAAAGGGTGGAAAATATGGCTTTGGTGATAGAAATGATACTGGAGATTACATGATATAATTTTGAAGACAAGTAAAGGTGATTATATACATGGATCTCATCAGATGGACTACACATTCTACCAGATAGAATCAAATTGACTATATCTTTGGGAAGAGATATTGGAAAATCAGCCAAAATAAGGTCAGGATCCAACTGTGGGACAGACCATCAACTGTGCATAAGTAAGTTCATACTGAAGATGAAGAAAATTAAAAACAAGACCATGTGAGCCAAAATATGACCTTGAGACATAGACACTGAGGGCTAGAGCTGAGAGTGAAGCAACCAGCCAATATGAAGTGAGAGGAGGCACACAAGAACACGCAAAGTTGCAGATAGTACCCACTTGACCTAGCCTCAATGGCTTGATAATCAGAACTCGACTAGAGGATGATTACCAATTGATAAAGGAAACACGGATAAATTGCTATAATTTGGTGAACTTGACCTGTACTCATGGAGGGAGTAACTCTAAATACCAACAGAGAGGGAAGGAGTCTTCACATCAAGTATAAGTGCTATCCCTTCTGTACACAGGGTAGATAGGGACGGGCAACTTAGACATTGGCTACCTAAAACTAGGGAGCAATAAAGGCACAAAGTGGCTGGCTTACTTTAATAGTGTGTGGGTGAAGAAAGAGTCCCCGCTGAATTGTTTTCATCTTGGCTAGATGGATCTGGTTAAAAGAGATGGGAATAAGATTCTTATGATTCAATAGTGAATAATTGTTATCATGATTAATTGCGACTGTCACAACTGTAAAGGGAGAAGTTGTGTAACAAAAACAGAGGAGTAGTTAATCTTACAGTCCAGAAACAAAGGACCCTATGAACATCATGGGAGATGAGCACAAGCAGAGTACAAGACCTTATCCAGAGAAGCAGCAATACCAGAGGTGGAGGCAGAGAGAGGGAGAGAGGGAGCAGCTGAGGACTCTAGATTTATGGGAAGAAAGGGACTAAGAGATGGAGGCCAAGAGTCAGACTTGCAGAATGTACCCTTTGGTGGTGTAAATTATTATATATGCCTGAGTGGGTTATTTCTTTGTTTTGTTTTTTTAAAAAAAAGCTAGAGTGAATAGAGAGAAATACTACTAACTGATGGTACATATAATCATTGTAATGAAACAAGGTGTATGATTTTTTTCATGTAAAACTGATGATCTACCCTGTAAACTTTCACTCAATCCACAATTAAACACTTTTAAAAATACACATGACCTTGAACATATCTCACCTGAATTTAGAGACTTAGACACTAGTAACCAAAGACACTATGTACCAAAAGGAAATGGTTAATGTTCAACCATTTCAAGAGATACCATATGAACAAGAGCCAATGATACTCAGAGAGGAAGTCCAAAGTGCATTGAAA
>NW_006408598.1:6820639-6822023 GCF_000296735.1 Chrysochloris asiatica
CAAGACTTAGACTAAGGAAACCAAAAGGAAAAGAACACGCTCAGCATTTTTCAAGTTGAAAGAACTGAAGAAAAACATCAAGCCTAGGGCTGACATACTGAGGATTCAACCTCACCAGTCACTCCTCAAAAACCCAATGCCAGGGGGCTATGAGAACTTAACAAGAGCAACAATGGGCAAAATATTGAATGACATTGAAAGTTTCCAAAGAAGATGAAAGGAATACAGAGAGTCACTGGACCAAAAATAACTGGTCAATGTTCAATTATTTCAATAGGTAGCACACGATCAAGAGGTAGTGGTACATGATCAAATCCAAACTGCTTTGAAGTCACTGGCGAAAAACATGGCTCCAGGAACTGATTGAATACAAACTGAAATGTTTCAACAAACTGATGTAGCACTAGAGGTGCTCGCTCCTCTATGTCAATAAATGTGAAAGAAAGCTATCTGGCCAACTGACTGGAAGAGATCCATATATGTGCCCATTCCAAAGAAAGGTGACCCAATGGAATACAGAAATCATTGAACAATATCATTAATATCACATGCAAGTAAAGTTTTGCTAAAGATAATTCAAAAACGATTCCAGTTGCACATTGACATGGAATAGCAAGAAATTCAAGGTGGATTCAGAAGAGGACATGGAACAAGGTGTATCATTGCTAACACCAGATGAATTGGCTGAAAGCAAATAATAACAGAATTATGTTTATATCTGCTTTATTGACCATGCAAAGACATATGACTATGTGGTTCATAATAAAAAATGGATTTGAATGAATGGGTATTCTAGAACACTGAATTGGATCATGAGAAAATTGTACACAGACCAAGAGACAGTCAGTAAAACAGAACAAGGGGATACAGCATTGTTTAAAATTAGGAAATGCACACAACAAAATTGTATCCTTTCACCATACATTCAATCTGTATATTGAGCAAATAGTCCAAGAAATTTAATTATATGAAAGAGCATGACATCAAGATTGGAGGAAGACTCATTGGTAACCCTGTGATATGAAAATGACACAAATTTGCCTAGTGAAAGTGAAGAGGACTTGAAATACTGATGAAGATCAAAGACATTCCATTCTTCAGTATGTATTACAACTCAATGCAAAGTAACAAAAATCCTCACAACTGGACCAGTAAATGGCATCATGATAAATGGAAAAAAGATTGAAGTCATCCAAGACTTCAATTTGCTTAGATTGACAATCAATGCTCATGGAAGCAGCAATCAGTAAATCAAACAATGCATCGCATAAGGCAAATCTGCTACAAAAGACCTCTTTAAAGCATCCTGTAACAAAGACTTCATTCTTCTTGGATCAACTATCAAAATCAAGGAAGCAGCAGTCAAGAAATCAAACGACATATT
>NW_006408598.1:6822538-6850652 GCF_000296735.1 Chrysochloris asiatica
CTCAAAGGCACCTAACAACAACAACAACAACATAGCAAAAATATCAGTTTAAGAACTAAGGTGCTTCTGACCCAAGCCATTGTATGGCCTCATATGTATATGAAAGTTAGACAATGAATATGGAAGATCATAGAAAAATTGATACATTTGAGGTATGGTATTGATGAAGAATTTTTGACATTATCAGAAGGTACCAGTCTCTGGAAATGGACATGATGCTTGGAAAGGTGGGGGTTCAGGAAGAATGAGGCAAACACCCAAAAAAATGGACTGACACAGTGTCAGCAACAATGGACTCAAACATAACAATTGTTAGGATGGCAAAGGACTGGATAAGTTTCATTCTGTTGTGGAAAAGGTCACTATGAGTCAGAACTGACTGAACATCACCTAACAACAACAGTGATATGAGGCATTAATTCATGGTGAACATTTTTCATGTTTTAATCATCCCTGGTACAAGCACCGTGGGTTACAAGTATGAACATAATGAAACATCTCCATGAAAGAAAGGTGAGGCTTTCTGCTTCCATAAAGATTTACAGCCTCAGAAACCCTATCCTGGGTTGCCATGAAGTTGGAAACAACCCAATAGAAGGGCAATTTAAAAACTGGTTATCAAAAACAGGGGCACTAAAAAGGCATGAAGTGGCTGGCTTATAACCTTTCATTGGTGTGCTTAGTTTCAGAATAAGGTAGATAAGGAAGAACCCCCAATGAATAGTTTCCCTCTTTTCCAAATGGGTCTGATGAAAAGGGGGTGGAAAATTATGTTGATAGGATTTTATGATTCAATTGTAAGTAATTGTTAGTAGAATTAATTGTGGTTGTCAAAACTATAAATTCCAAGACCAGGATTGGTTAGTTTTACACCATCCAGCTATGTTTAAAAGGAGCCATTTCAGAAACAAGAACAGAAAATCCCAGGAGCATCAAGAAGGAAGTGGATGAATGAAGTGTGAGATCCCTACGCAGAAAAGCAGCAACAGCAGAAAAGGTGGCAGAGATGGTAGCATGAAAAGACAGAACAGCTATGCACTTTAGATCCATGGACCAAGTAAGGTTATGTGCCTATTGGCAAAAGGCTAGCTGCAGCATAGGCCCTTTGGACACAAAGTATTTTGTTTTCTATATGTGCATTAACTATTTTTGCTTTGTTCATTCATTCATTTGTGAAATATAAATTGTAAATGAGACCAGTGCATTTTCAATTGGACATATTTTAATTACAAACTGTAAGGCACACATTTGATTTTATAATTTCTTTATTTAGAGATTATGTATATGATTTACAGGTGCCAAGTTGAAAAGGGGTGGACTGTGATAGCTAAGGTTTTGTGTCAGCTTGACTAGGCCAGGATTCCCAGTGGTTTGGTAGTTGAGATGTGGTTATCCCATGGTGAGACCTAATACAGGCATAGTGAACTCTATGATGACTGGCTATGGGCAGGCATAGTTAACTTTATGATGATTGGCTGTGAACAGCCAATCAATTGAAAGGATGTTTCCTAGGGGTCTGTGGTCTGCTTCCAATATAAGGAACACTCAGGAAAAGCTTGTTCTCTTTTCCACTATACAAGACCTCGTTAAAGTGTTTAAGAGCAAAGATGTCACTTTGAGGACTAAGGTATGTCTGACCCAAGCCATGGTATTTTCATTTGCCTCATAAGCATGTGAAAGTTGGATAATGAATAAAGAAGGATTGACGCATTTGAGTTATGGTGTTGGAGGAGAATATTAAAAGTACCATGAACTGCCAGAAGAACAAACAAATCTGTGTTGGAAGAAGTATAGCCAGAATGATCTTTAGAAGCCAAGATGGCAACACTTTCTCTCTCATATTTCAGATAAGTTATCAGGAGAGATCCGTTCCTGGAGAAAGTACATCATGCATGGTAAAGTGGAGGGTCAACAAAGAAAGAGGAATTTCTCCAACAACATGGCCTGGCACAGTGGCAGCAGCAATGGACTCAAGTGTAACAACAATTAGATGGCACAGGACCAGGCTGTGGACGTCTAACAACAACAACATTATGGAAAAGGAAAATGTTTAAAATGTAGGCACGTTGACTGCCAAGCACAGTGTTTGAAGCAATGAATGTACTCAAAATTCATAATGAAGAAATCAACAAATAGTTATGGCAGTGCCTGGTAGCCCATAAAGCTACTGAAATACCTCAGTTCCCAAAATAACTTGGAAGTTTAAAGAGAACAACAAAATGTCCCATAAATACTATGTAAATCAAAAAACTCAAGCCCACTACCATCGAGTCTATTCCAACAGATTATTATTTGGAAATAAAGAAAGAAAAGCACAGGGGAAATTATTTTTTGGGGGGGTAGAATATATAAGTGTTGAAACATTATACTTTTTAAGAGAGCATTTTTTCTAGAAATTGCCATTAATGTGAAAATAGGAGTGCTACCCAAAATAGTTTGAGCTCTCTAACTAGCATTATGGAAGAAAAGACTATAGTTAAGAATGCTGCTGGGCAGTCATTTCTGATTCATAGTCACCCCATATATGGTTTCTGAGATTATAACTCTTTACGAGAGCAGAATGCTTCAAGTTTCTCCCACAGAGTAGATTTGAACTGCTGACCTTGTGGTTAGCAGCCCAACTCATAATCCACTATGCTACCAGGACGCCTTAGTTATGAACTGCTGTTGTTAAGTGTCGTGGAGTTGGTTCCAACTCACAGCAATCCTGTATTGGGTTTTCGAGGCTTTTATATCTTTGAAGGAGCAGAAAACCTCATCTCCAGCTAGTTATGAGTAGAAGTTTCAAAACCGAACTAACTGAAACCCGAGCTATGCTGCCACAATGCTGTCACTGCTTCCATTCTGGTTTCAGCCTTCTTCCTCTCTCCACTGGATCCCAGCTGTCATCGCTCCCCTTCCATCTGCATCTCCTTGGAGCGCACTCTAGATGCAAGGCACAAGGATTCTCTTCAAGTGTAAGTTACATGAACCCAGCACTCTGCAGTAGCCCTCTGTCTTAAGAGTATTAAGTCAACGCATCTCTCTTGCCTCTCTGCCTGCCACATCATCTTCTACCCGTCTTTTTCTCACTCATTTGACGCCAGATCAATGCTTGTTGACCCTCCTACATGCGAGAACTGCTTCCACATTTTCTATGCACTGGCTGTTTTCTCTGCTTGGAACATTGTCACCCAGATACTGAATGGCTCCCTCTTTTACCCCTTTGGAATATTCCTTGGTGACATCTTGTGAATAAACCTTGCTTAGACGACACTGGAGCTCTGGTAGCATAGTGGTTATAAATCAGGCTGCGAACCTTAAGGTCAGCAGTTCGAAACTACCAGCCACTATGCAAGAGAAAGATGAGGCTTTCTGCTCCCGTAAAGATTTACAGCCTTGGAAACCCTGTATGGTGTCGTTATGGGTCAGAACCGACCCCACAGCACTTAACAAACAACAACAGACTACACTGGAGTTCTGGCGTGGCACTGTAGATTAATGCGCCAGACTGCAAAGCCGTTCCAACTACAAGGTTGGTGGTTCAAGCTCCTCAGAAACTCTATACAGGGTTGCTATGGATCAGAACAAACTTGATGAAACTTAACAACAACAAAAACAACAAAACTACACTGAGAAATCCTGGTATGATGGTGTTGGGTAAGCACCAGTCTGCTAATCACAAGGTTGACAGTTCAAACTCATCAACTAACTATACCTTGGAGATCCTATCCAGGGCCAGAACCAACCTAATGGCATTTAACAACACTGAAGGAAGCCTAGTGGAGCAATGGTTAAGCACTTGGCTATAACTGGGAAGTCTTATCACACCCATAGGAGAAAGATGTGACAGGCTGCTTCTGTGAAGATCTCAGCCTTCGAGACCCCTGTGGATACTCTATGCTACAGAGGTACTATGACGGAGAATCAACACCTAGGCACAGAACAACAACAAACAACATGATTTACATTTTTAGCTCACCCCACGCCTCACCATCCTCATTTCCTTGTCCTTTTCCCTTGCTATGGCACCTGCGCTTTCTCATCTACTATGTGGTTTACTGAGGAACCCTGGCGGGTAACGGATTGTAAATTGGACCCTAATCTCAAACTCAGCAGTTTGAACCCAACAGCCCCTACTTGGAAGAGAGACGAGACCGTCTGCTCCTGTAGAAATTCACAGCCTCAGAAGTAGAAGAGTTCTACTCTGTCCAGTAGAGTCGCTATGAGTCAGAACCAGCCCTGATAGCAGTACGATGTGGTTTGCTTGTAATAGGCCACAGAGCAGAGATTTTTGTCTGCAGTTTAGTGATGTATCATACGGCATTAAAACACTGCCTTTAACAAGAGAATTCCTCATAAACATTGTGAAATGAATGGATAAATAAATAAATGGAGACCATGATCAACATTCACAAATGTTTCTACTAATTCAGGGACAGATTTACAATGTGTTAAAAAAAAAAAAAAAAACTCACCACCAAGACAGTAGGTTTTGAATTAGAAGAATAATGATGAGATGAAAAACGGAGGTTTTAAAAATGCAAAGTTTCAAATAAACTCAGAGTTAGCACTCAAACTTTGATTCTGGTAATAAAAATACTGAAATAGGGATTGTTTATAATATTAAGTAGGAATTCTAAATCTACAAGTGTTATTAAAATGACAGGTAACAAGAACACGTATAGACTGTCTTTTCAAAAATTTTAATTACTAGGAAATGCTGATTCTTATCTGTGAGGTCCTTACCTCTCTATTGTTATTAAAGAGAATGATATATTGATTGTAAGAATATTGATTCAGTGCTTTCAAAAAGGGAAGAAAAACTCTCAGGCCGTGTTTCCCCATTGGGACTGTACTATTAAAAACACTATGGCAGAGAGCAAGTGAGCATGACTGCTTCATTACAGTAGAACACACTACCAATTCAACTATTGATTTTACTTCATTTACCATCTTGTAATATATTATATACTTTTTTGGTCCATTTTCCACGGTGCTCAGTACAGGATTTTTTATTCATAAATTCGTTTAAATATTTAATGCCTTCCCATTAGGTTCTTAAATCAAACGTTTCCAAATAGATGAAAATAATCATCAACATACAGAAAATTTAGGAAAAAGATGTAGATATAGATCAAACCTTATAATATACAAGGGTTTTTAGAAAACACAAAACCAGGTAATGAATACTGAATATGTCAGATTACATATATTAATTAGAATTTATGAATTAATATAAAAGAAACTTCAGTAGTATGAATATTACAAGTATAGCAGTATATAATGAAATGTAATTCATAGATGCAGGTAATATGGAAAATGAAATGTAAATTTATGTGATTTAATAAGGTTGTTATTGAACAACATATAAAAATTGAATAAGAGAAAGCTTAGCTCTTTAGCATGTGCTATAAATTATTTTAAAATTTTAGTTTGAAACATAAATTGCACTTCTACATACAAGTTTTAATTCTCTTGGCTAATGTTGCTATTGTAAGATGCTGTGAAGTTAGTTCTGACTCTAAGCAACCATTCATAGGGATTTCCCAGGTTGTAAATCTTTGCAAAAGCAGAAAGTCTCATCTTTCTCCTGCAGAGCAGATACTAGGCTCAAACCATTGAACTTGTAGTTCCCTACTCAGTAATTATCCTCAAGAGCACCCTTGGATAATACAGCCATGGTATCATAGAAAAGTAAAGAGATTACTGAAATGAACTAAAAATTAATATAAACATTTCATTTATGTATGTTGTGAGGTGCTGTCCAGCTGGTTCCGACTCATAGGCCCATGCACAACAAAGAGAATGAAACAATGTCCGATCTTGTACCATCTTCACAGTTGTTGTTACACTTAAGCCCATAACTGCTGCCACTGTGCTGATCCATCCAGTTGGGAGTCTCGCTCTTTCTCGCTAACGCTCCATTTTACTAAGCACGATGCCTTTTTCCAGGAACTTGTCTCTCCTAATAACATGTACAGTTATGAAAAATCAAATCTCATCATCCTAGCGTCTAAGGAACATTTTGGTTATCCTTCTTCCAACGAAGATTTGTTGGCAGTTCATTGTACTTTTACTATTCTTATCCATCTGCATCATTCCAGTGCATCAGCTCTTCTCTGCCTTCCTTATTCATTGTCCAACTTTCATAGGCCTATGAGGTAACAGAAAATGCCATGGCTTGAGTAAGGCATGCCTTAGTCCTCACACTGGCATCTTTACTCTTAAATTCTTGAAAGAGGTCTTGTACAGCATATTTGCCTAATACAATACAGGTACTTGTTGTTGTAAAGTGTCCTTGAGTCACTCTAACCCATAAAGACCCTGCATAGAGTTTCCAAGGGGAGATTGGTGGATTTAAACTGCCAAGCTTTTCATTAGCAGTAAAGTGCTTATCCTACATTGCCACAATAGGACTAGAATTCTTTCATTTTATCATCACTGACTTTAGCAGTTGGTGTGTCAATGTGAATAATAGAGGTATTAGCAGGTCTTCCTTTCAGGCCTATGGATATTATCCTATTACAGACACCATTGTACTTCAAGGTATATCTGGAAATGTTCTTTTTGACTTGACAATGAATGTAATTTCATTCCTGTTGAATTTGTTGTTCCTGGCACAGTAAACCATGATTGTCTGATTCAAAATGGCCAATTTCAATCCATTTTCAGATAAGTAATGCCTAAAATATCAATCTTTACACATCGTATTTAGTTTATGACAAATTCCAGTTTTCTAGATAGGTCACAAACTCCACATTACAATATTAATGAATGTTTGCAATTGTTTCTTCTCATTTTTAGTAGCAACATATAAGCAAATGAAGATCCTGAAAGCTTAACTCCAACCAACATCACTGAGGTCAATTACGCTTTGAGAGGAGTCCTGGCATGGTGCTGTAGGATAAGCACTCAACTGGAAGGTCGGTCTGAACTGAAAGGCTGGCAGTTCAAACTCACCAACCTCTCCTCGGAATTCCTTTACAGTGTCTCTGAGCTGGCACCAACTCTTAAGAGCATTCTCTTAACAACATACTTTAAGGAGGCAGCTCTTGCCCAGCTGCATTTTGAGTACCTTACAATCTAAGGGGTTCATCTTCTGGCACTATATCTGACAACATTCTTCTGCTATTCATAACGGTTTCAGTCATTAACCATCAGAAGTGGTCCAGCTCTCCTTCCTAGGTTTTCTTTAGTCTGGAAACTCAGCTGACACCTGTCCACCATGGATGAGTCTGTTGGTATTTAAAACACCCATGCACAGCTTCCAACATCACAGCAACATATAGTCACCACAAAAGTACCAACTGAGAGCTGAGTGTTGTTCCTATCCACTAGGAAGACTGAAACGATAACACCAAATGTGGAGAATACAAGGATACTGAATTTCTAAAACGTTCCTGCTGGGAATATAAAATGATACAATCTCTGTAGCAAATTGCTTGGCTGTTTGATAGAATATTAAACATCTTCACACTATGATCAAGGAACTCTACTCCCTGATGTTCATTCAAAAGGAATGAAGTCATATGTTAAAATAAAAACGTATATATGAATATTCATAGCAGCATTATTTACAGTAGTTAAAAAGTGGAAATAAAATATTTTTCAACTAATGAACAGACAAATACATTGTGATAGATCTATATAATGTAATACTTGTTGTTAAGCACCACTAAATCCTTTCTGACTCATAGGAATCCTGTATATGGTTTCCAAGGTGGTAAATGTGAGCAATACAATATGAATGAGTTTGTCATGCAAAAATCTCAAAACAGCATTCTTAAAAGCAAAAGAAACCAGACTATATAGGAAATCCAAATAAAAGTAAAACGCATTTATAGTGAATGAAATTAGAATGTGGTTGCAAGAGAAATTGACAAGAACGGAACACCAGGGCACTTTCTGGTAAATATCCTGTATCTTTATGAATGGTTCATTACATGGAGCCCTATTGATGAATCAGGTTAAGCAACTGGCTACTAACTGAAAAGTCAGCAGTTTTAAGTCCACCAGCTGCTCAAAAGAAGCTCCCTGAGGCTGATTGTTCCCATAAAGATCAACAATCTTGGAAATCTCTGGAGCTGTTCTACTCTGTCCTGCCAAGTCTCTATGGGTTGGAATCAACATAACAGCAGTAGGTTTGGATTCCTGTAAAATCTGAGACAAACAACACTAACCAAAGCAATCTATAGATACAATGGAATCCCAATCCAGATTCCAACATCACTCTTTAAAGAAATGAGTAAAAATGATCACAAGCTTTGTATGGAAAGGAAAGAGACCCAGGACAAGCAAGGCACTGCTTAATAAGAAAAAAGTTGGAGGACTCTCACTCCTGATTTCAAAATTTACTACATGGCTACAGTGGTCAAAACAGCCTGATACTGGTACAATGAAAGATACATAGGTCAATGGATTTCAAAATTTACTACATGTCTACAGTTGTCAAAACAGCCTGGTACTGGTACAATGAAAGATACATAGATCAATGGAACAGGACTGAGAATCCAGAAATTAATCCATCCACATACAGCCAACTGATCTTTGACAAAAGGCCAAAATAGAGTGAATGGGGAGGAGATTATCTCTTCAACATATGCTGCTGTCAAAGCTAGAAATTCATTTGCAGAAGAAAGAAACAAGACTCACTTCTAATACCATAAACATAAACAAACTCAGCATGGATTAAAGAACTAAATATAAAACCTAGAACTATAAAGATCATCAATGAAAACATAGGTACAAACTCATGGCATACACACTATCAAAGATTTTTTAAATCACACAAACAGCAAAAAACAAAATAGATAACTAGATCCTCCTAAAAATTGGACACTTTATAAGTGTAACAAAAGATTTTGCCAAAACAATAAATAGGGAGGGCATAGACTGAAAAAAAAAAAAAATGCAACAAAATATCAGAAAATGGACCAATATCTAAGATTCACAGAAAACTTCTACACCTCCACACAAAAGGGGCAAACAGCCCAATTAAAAATTGAGCATAGGACATGAACAAACACTTTGCCAAGGGAGACAATCAGGTGGCCAACAGACATGAAGAAATGTTCATGATCATTAGCCGCTATTGTTGTGAAGTGTCATCAAATCAGTTTTGACTCAACCCTGTATAAGTTCTCCAAGGAGCAGCGGGTGGGTTTCAACTGATGACCTTGTGGTTTGCAGTTCAGCGCTGATCTTACAGTAAGTACCACACCAGGAGTCCAATAGTGTACTCTTTAACTTATTTAGTCTTGAAATCTAATGGCTTACCCTCCAATTTTGTTTTTTTCTTTTTCAAAAACTTGTTTTACCTATTAATACTAGTTTCCTAGGGTTGTAAGAAATTACCCCAAATTTGGTAAATTAAAATGAAAGAAATTTATTCTCTGAACTTTTGAAGGATGCAAGTCTGAAAGTGCCAGCAGGGTTATGCACTCTCTAAAGATCCTCGGGAAGAAGTCTTTCTTGCCTCTTTCCACTTCAGATGACTTCTGGCATTCCTTGGAATCCAGCAGCATAACTCTAATCTCTTCCTCCATCTTCATAGGACCTTCTTGCCTCTGTGTGTCTTTGTGAGTCTATCTTATCCTTTTCCATGAAGTCACCAGTCATTGTTTTCAGGGCCTGCCCAAATCTAGTATGACCACCTCTTACCTAATTGCATCAACAAATACCCTATTTATAAGTAAGGTCAGATTCTGAGGTTCCATGAGGACCCAAATTTTTTTTGAGGCAGGGCACTATCCAATTTACTATGATATTCTAGGTTCTTTGCATTTCTATATACATTTTAGAATCCGTTTATTAATTTATACAAATAAACTTGGTAGGATTTTGAATGATCTTACCTAAAACCTATACATCAATCCAGGAGAGAATTAGTTGCTTGACACAGAAATAAGGTACATAACAGGAAGCCCTCAATATCTGGGGTGCTGCATCTGGGGAATGAGTCAACAGTAGATTTCAAATATTCTGGGTGGGTACAAATTAAAGGTGAAAGGCTAAAAGGGAGCACAAAGAGCTATTTATGTAACATTTACATTGTATTAGGAGTCCTGGTGTGGTGCTGCAGTTTAATGCACTGGACTGCAAGGTCAGCTTGACCCACAAGGTCAGCGGTTCAAGTTCACCAGCAGCTCCTCAGAAACCCTATCCAGGGTTGCTATTAATCAGAACCAACTCAACAGCACTTAACAGCAAGTATTATAAGTAATCCAGAACAAAGATATGACTTTGAGGAATAAAGGGTACTTGACTCAAGCCATGGTGTTTTCAATTGCCTCAGATGTATGTGAAAGTTGGACAATGAATAAGGAAGACCTTAGAAGAATCAAGGCATTTGGATTAGGTGTTGGCAAAAAAACAGTGACATTAACATGGACTGTCAGAAGAACAAATACATCTGGCTTGATAGAAATACAGCCAGAATGCTCCTTAGATGAGTCTCATGTATTTTGGACATGTTATAGGAGAGACCAGTCTTTGGAAAAAGGACGTCATGCTTGACAAAATAGAGGGTCAGCAAAAATGAATAAGATAGCGGTGAGACGGATTAACACAGTGGCTACAACCATGGATTCAGACATAACAGTTATGAGAATGGTACAGAACTGTGCAGCATTTTGTTCTGTTGTATGTACGGTCATTATGGGTTGGAACCAACTCAAAAGCACCTAGAAATAATACAGATGGTCTTAATATACAGAAGGACACGCATTCATAGGTTATAAACAAATACTAGAGCATTTGATGTAAGGGACTTGAGCAGTTTTAGTATTTGAGTGGGATCCTAGAACCAGTTTCCATGGATACAGAGGGGGGGAGGAATGTCTGTCTGGTTTTTTGTTTGTTTTGTTTTGTTTTTAGGTTTCATTAAATTTCTTTCATATTTGGAAATCTGATAAAGGGTTGCTATGAATTGGAACTGACTCAACAGCATTTAACAACATTATAAATAATATATAAGAGTTTTATTTCACGACTGCTCAGTACAAGTACATAGGAATACAATTGATTTTGTGTGTTAATATTTTATCCTGCACCCTTATTCAAAAAAAGAAAGGAAGAATAAGACTACATACTGATCGATAAAGAAGTTGTTGAGATAAGCATCTAACTCAATACCTTCCACATCTAAACGTAAAGTTTAACAATATGTGCTAAGCATTGAGATCGTTGAGGAATTTCCATGAGGATTAACTTTCCATAAATAGTACACTTATATCACTAGATCATTTTGTTCAGTGATATTAAGTAGAGTCATTTTTGACTAAGTGAGACAATGTACAAGAGATACATTCTGAAAACCTCAAAAATTTCTACAAATATTAGCTGCTAGATGCAGTTCAAACATACCAGTGCTCCTTGGAAACCCTGTAAAGGCTTACAATGAGTCAGAACTGACTTGATGGCACTTAACAACAAGACATTACTAACAAATTATATTTGAAGAAATGAATGAACGGATGACTTTATCAATGAATACTTGCGAGACCTCCAATGAACGGAGAAAAAATTAAAGATTTTAGATTAGTCTATGCCACCTTAGTGGAGACTGAAACATTAGAAGACTTGCTGGAAACTAGAATATTAGTTTATTGCTAGCCAATGTCTTCAATCTGATTTTCTTTGTGATTAACTATGTGAGTCACAAGATCTGTTCTCATCTTAAACTGAATGGAGATTGGGTAGCCCATAGAGTAACATTCTGAAGAATTAAATATTTCACAAATGACTAGTCTAGAGTTTATACACCCCGTAAGTAAAAACAACAACCACAACAACGTCAACACATTATTCCACAAGTGCCTTAGACAACCTGAATATTTCCTACATGGGGAATTTGTAATGTGAAGGTGATCTAAGTATAAGATCTCCTGCATTAATATCAGTGTTCTCTGGATGATCCAGGTAGTGATACACACGCTTGACCTTCTGCTTGTTTGTTTCACATTCATCCATTCTACAAGTGAGTGTACAAAGATACCAGGAATCATGGACTATGGATTTCTGCTCTTCAAGGCATACAAATAGTTGCACTGTCGTGTGATAACAGTCCATTTGCACAGCAGTGATTGTGTGGAGAAGACTACTGAGAGGAATGGGAGAGTAATTCTGTCCACATCCTGTGTCACACTTATTTAGAGAGCTAAGAAAAAGAAGGAGAAGGAGGCTGAACTAACATGTCAGTGACAACAAGTATGCAAAACTTGACATTTAACACTTTTTAGAACATTTCTTGTTTTCCATTATCATTTGAAAAATATGTAGAAACGCATTTAAGAGTGAAATTGAACTAAAACACCTTTAAGATTCCTAAATGATCTCGATAGAATGCCAGAGTTCTATGGGCCATCTTTGCTCTACTTGTATTGTTAGACGCCCAGTATAATAATTTTCTGGTGTTTCTATATTGTTTGTTTCTAAAATTTAAACACATGGCTTTCTTACAAATAAACCATTACATATGTTAAAGCATAGTTAATCAATTAATGAGAGAATAGGCAAAATGTTAAAAAAAAATCAAAGAACAGATACATACAGATACACACGCATATGTATATGCAGTCAGGAGTGCTTAAATACAAAACCAGTTATTAGCTGATTGAGCAATAAAATGTAATGCTGCAACTCAATTAGGTTTACTATAGAATTCATGCAGAAATCAATTGTATCTCTAATGGACAAAATTCATTTGTATATTTATGAACAAAAACCATTTGCAATTTACCTTCTACCTGTATTGTTTTCAAATAAGTTACACAATACGCATTGAGAAGTGTGTACATCCTTAAAGAGTCAGATAATCCCAGAATGGGAAGATACGCTAAGCAATGCCCAGCACTTCATTGAAAAGGTACCTCATAATCTTATTTCCATGTCTTTAAAACATTTTCTGATGCAAGAAAGGCCTAAAGAGAAAGAAATTAGATGCAAGATTTTACTCATTCCTAAATTTTTTGTTTGTTTTTTTTAAAGGCCTTACTGCTCCTGAAAACACACACACAGATCTCTGTTTCTAAGAAGCCCTACATACTTAGGTTAGGTGAGCTTCTACTTTTGAGACCTCATGTTAGTTAGAGTGGAAAATGTTAATTACTTAATGTAAAAATAAACCAGGAGAACACGTTTTATCTCACTGATTGCCTGACTGTTTTCTGGTACTTACAGCTGAGAGGGAAATTAAATTATCATCACTGATTGGAAGTTCAGTGCTTGTTTTTATTTGGGGAGCAATCTAGAAATGTAGATGCTATTAGGTAGAAGAGTATAATGTGATCGTCGTGCCTGTGTGCTCTGCATGCCTACTTTGAAAGAGGCAGCAATATTTCTAGAACCAAAAGTCTAACAAGTAATAAAACCTATGTCTCCAAGAAAAGAAAAGAAAGGGATCATTCTAATAACATTTTTATCTGATTAGAAAAGACAGAGATTTGTTCTAGAACATGCACACAATATAGACAAGCACAAAGAAAACCACAAAATATAATTGTAATCCGCAGAGCCTCAGGTAAATAGTGTTACTATATTGGTATAAAGTTCTCTGTCTCTTTCTCTATTTCAGTGTCTATTCTATTTTGCATACACATAGATTTATTAAACAGACTTAATTTTAGGAGATGTTATATACATAATTTTAATAACTTGCTTTTCCATAAAATGATATACTTTTCCCTATCACTAAACATTTTTACAATTCCATTAACAGTGTGAATTTTATGATAAATTAAACACCAATGTTGTTATAAACATGGCTTAACTAATGGTACATCTAAATCTGAACATTAATGAGATCACTTTATAAGGTGACATTACTATATTTTACCCCAGGTGCATATTTTCAAAGATATCATTGTAGTTGCTTTCTTTTGTGTCTAATTTTAGAATATCTGAAAAGAAAATTACAAATAGTTTTGTGTTTTGTTTACTTATTAGGTGACCTGAGAGGGAAAAATGTGTGCTGCATTAATTAAATTTGGAGATTCATTTTTGTTTTAAACTTTCTTAAATAAATCGTTGGTTTTTCTATCACCTTCATAAGAGTTTTCATGGGTGAATCTACTGGAAATCAAATGAGAAAATCTTGTTTGCTAGATGATTTACAAAAATGATACTGTCTAATATACACAATTGTATAATATCGTATAATGGTATAGTATAATGAAGGTGTTACTTAGTTTTCTCATGTTACACAAAAATTCTCAAGCTCAATTTTATTGTTATCCTAATTCAATTTCTGTTATATAAAAGATTCTTCTATATCAGAAATTGATAAGTAATACACCATTTACAATACAACAGCTGAGTAGTATAAAAAAGGCATGGAAGTTATAGGACGTGCTCTTTAATGAAGATAAATAAATAAAAGTCTGATAAACAATAAATAGCCCCAGTTTCTAAAAACATGCCGCTTGGTGAATAAGGTCTGTTACTGGTAATGCTGACTCGGTGGCTTTAGATTGAGGGTAGATAGAAACAGAGACACTAGCAACACTGAGGAAAAATTCAAAGAGCAAATTGTATCTTTCTCCTTTCCGCCTTCTTAATAGTAGTTTTCGCTCACACACTCTTAAATGCACAACGTCCTTCTGATTATTTTTATTTTTGGCAGTTGAACATGAAATCTCATCTGACCCAATATTAAACATTACTACTTTAAACTTAAGTAGCTCATACTTTTTCTTTTTTGATATTTGTGTGCTGCATTTAAAAATGGACCTGGTATGAGTCAATTTCATCTACATTTTTACTGGTGTAAAATATAAGCATAATTTATTTTAATCAATGTAGCCCTCAGCCATTTCAAATATCTTAAGGGAAAGGAATGGAAATCTTTGGAGAACAAGAAACTGAAAAGTGTGAATCACCTAGATTTCTCATTTACCCATGCTAATTAAGACCAAGCATTTGAAAGTTACCATCTGAAGGAAAATTAAGCCAATTAACCCACTGATGAAGATAATTTTCAATATTCTATCAGGAGGCAAAAATCTTTACCAGCCCTTCTTATTCCTACTGTAGAGGTAATTTCCATACTGTGTCTGAGTGTTAGGAACTTTAACGAGTATCATGCCAGTTCTGTGGGTTCTAATTGCAACTTTTATTTAAATTCTGATTTTTCTGCCCCACAGCTCCATTTCTGATTGGCTGGACCTGATTGCTCTCAGGCCTGAGTAGATTTATATTTGCATGGATAATATACTCTGTTTAGAGGGGAATCCTCTTAAGATCTAGCTTTTCTAGGATAACTGAAGCAAAAGAATCACTAGAGATTCTTTATGAAAGTGATTAATTTGGGGACATTAATTATCACATAATTATAGCCCATGTGTAAGCTGTAGGATACACACTGGACTACAAGTTCATTTTAAACTGCGAGGTTGACGGTTCAAACCCACCAGCTTTCCTTGGAAAACCTGTATATGGTCGCTATGAGTTGGAACCGACTTGACAGCTCCTAACAACAACAGCAACAAATGTGTAAGCTTAGCCTCCTGGTGTGACACTGTAGGATAACCACAGGAATGCTAACCTCAAGGTCAGCAGTTCAAACAGCCGCTCCTTGGAATCCCTAGACAGCATCACTATAAGCGGGACCCAATTCTACGGCACTTAACAACAAGAAGTTACTCATAAAGCTGTAATTTCCAGATCTAAAGTTGTTGGTCAGATGAATATAATTCTCTCTAATCTCAGTGTAAAAAGCATTTCATGTTTTATTGTTTTCCCTTACACATATAGTCAGCTAGTATGGCTAGCATAAAAAAGACACACTGCAATAAAAAATGCCTTTGCTAACTGAAACGAAGCAAGTTACTTTGCCCAATTCTTTATTTTCCTTTTCAGGAGGGGCTTAAAAGATTAAATATATATATGGAGTCCTGGTATGTTGCTTACAGGATAATGCACAGACAACTGTTCAAACATACCAGCCGCTCCTAGGAAACCCTATACAGGGTCGCTATGAGTCGGAAGTGACTCTATGGCACTTACCAAGAGCAGTATATATATTACATTTTTAATATACATACTAAACATCTTAAAAGTCTGTTAGACAATAAAATGAGACTTGCAACTACAATTTTTCTAAATAATTTTAGCACTTTCAATAATGCAAGCACCAATAAAAAATGACTTGCACAGAATTGAAAAATATAATTTTGATCTTACGTTTGGCCTTGTTTATGCTCTTACGCTGTCAGCATTGCCACTCTAGGCTTTTTGAGCATATGATTCTCACTCCAGGGCCCCCAGGATGATCATGCACCTTTACTCAGCCTTACTATTTATTATAGGTGAAATTGATTTAGAAAAGCATTACTAACTTTCCTCATTGCATCTATTGTGTTAGGGGCCTTTGAGTCAACTTTCAACTCATAGTGACTTCCCATAGGATGTTCTACACTGTAATCATTCATGCAGTTCTGCTGTGGCACTGTAGGGTAAGCACTAGACTGCTAATTGCAAGGTCAGAGGTTCAAATTCAACAGCCACTCTTCACAAACTGTACTAGGCAGGGGCACTATGTGTTCAAAGCCACTCAATGGCATTTAACAACAACAATAATTGTTTCTAGGAGCAGCTCATGGAGCTTCTAGGTGGGTTCAAACTGCCAAACTTTTCAGTTACCTGTCTACCGATTAACCATTGCATCACCAGGCCTCCATTTTCCATAATAAGGAATTTGAAAATAATAAACCCACAATCACAATTCAAACCCACTCTGTTTTTCTGTGTGTTACTTATGGAACTAGACTAGCCTGTTGCGGTGTTGTTGTTAAGTACCATCGAGTCACTTCTGACTCATAGCAACCCTGTATAGGGATTTCGAGGAGCAGCTGATGAGTTTGTGCCACCGACTTTGAGGTTAGTGTTGTTGTTGTGGTTAGGTGCCATCAAGTCAGTACCTACTCATAGCCCAATCCTGGGACAACCTCACAATTGTTGTCACGTTTGAGCCCATTTATGCTGCCACTTTGCCAATCCATCTCTCTGGGGAGCTTCCTCTTTTTCTCTGACCCTCCACCTTCCCAAACATGATATCCATCTCCAGCGACTGGTCCCAACTGACAATATGTCCAAAGTGTGAGAGATGAAGTTTGGCCATCCAAACTCCAAGGAGCACACTGGCTGAGTGTTGTTATTAGGTGCTGTCAAGTCAATTTCAACTCAGTGACCCTGTATAGGTTTTTGAGGAGCAGCTGGAGGGTTTGAACTGCTGGCTTTGTGATTTGAAGTCTAGTGCTGATCTTACAGTGCCATGCCAAATGTCCTCGCAGTTTATAGTCTAGTGCTTATCATGTAGTGCCACACCAGGATGAACCTGAGTTGCCTTAAATGCAAACAAGACAATACAGTGTTCCATCTTGAAGACAGCGGCAGAACATATCATGATGATATTTTTATATAGATAGCAAAAATCTGACTTGATCCATTTAGTATTTTAAATATATACTTAAAAAACACAAGCAATTTAACTTTAATTTTACTATATCACACATACTCAAATAACCTTTATGAAACCTATTTTTTCTAATCAATTATTGTGATCATGTGTCAGTGAAAGTAACTGTATCATTCATTCAGTATTATACAGTTTATAAAAATATTGGTGCCCATTAGTGGTGGTGGTTATGTGCTGTGGAGTCGGTTCCAACTCATAGGAACCCTATACAGGGTTTCCGAGGCTGTAAATCTTCTTCCGCGGAACAGCTGGTAGTTTCGAACTCCTGACCTTGCGGTTTGCAGTCCGATTCTTAACCATTAACAGAACTCCTTAGTTCCCGGGAAATATACATTATGAGTCAATCACCCTCTTGAACTGAGCACAATCAATTCCTAGCCTGTACCACAAGCCATCAGTACAAATCCATAAACAGATGGGTCTTTCTCCTAAAACATGTTGTGGACTCCTTTGTCTTTATGGGTGAGTTGCTAAAAGTTGATTATCTTTTCATTTTCACACTTTCTGTGTTCCAAAACACTAAGTCGAAACAACTATTAAAAAAAGAGAACAAAACCCAACAAGTAAAACCTGTAAAAGCCAGAACTTATCTAAGACAGAAATCTGTCAGCGAAGGAAGCTTAAACATTTCCCCACTAATAGAAAGCAATAGGAAAGTAGTAAGACTCCGCCCTGCTAACGGCAGAAAACTTGTGAGTCCCTGGTCAACAAGGCAGTCAGTTCCACTGAGCTCTGGCTTTCACAAGTTTCACTGTATATTACAATTTGATGAGGCTACCAGGAGCTCTGGTAGCGTAGTGGTTACGAATTGGGCTGCTAACCTCAAGGTCAGCTAGTTCGAAACTACCAGAAGTTCCGCGGAAGAAAGATGAGGCTTTCTGCTCCTGTAAAGATTTACAGCCTCAGAAGCCCTATACAGGGTCGCTATGAGTCAGAACCAACTCCATGGCCCACCACCATCACCACCACACAATTAAAGGAGTCCTGGGGATGGCGCTGTGGATTAATACGCTGGACTGCCAAGTTGGGTTGAACTGCAAGGTCCAAGGTTCAAGCTCATCAGTTGCTCCTTGGAAACCCTATACAGGGTCACCATGGAGTCAGAACTGACTCAACGGCCTTGAACAACAACACTACCAAAGACACTAGACACTCTTATCTATAAAATCCCAGGTTATTTCACCCAGATTGGTTCCTATGGAGGGCATTCAACATGTGTTAAAGACCTTTTTGTAGGATTCTCTTGGCTGTTTTCATTACAGAAGCAGATTGGCAGGTCTTTCTTCATTGGTGCTGGTGGGTGGGTTTAAACCATCAACGTTCTGTTCCTGATGTGGTGATGTAGGATAAGCACAGATTAGCTAACCATGAGGCTGGTGGTTCGAATCTATCACCTGCTTTTCAAAAATGCTGTACAGGCTCCTTATGAGGAAGAGCCAACTCAACAGAACTAACAAGTCAAGGCCAACCCATTTGTACCACACAGAAACCTAACTCAGTCAAGCAAACCAAGTTTTACTCGTGTCACAGTCTATTTGATCAGTGGAAGTTGCCTGAAATAGTGAGAAGAAACGTATTCTAAGGCTGGGCCTGGGTTTAATAGAAAAGCAACTTCAGTTAATTACTGATGCCATAGGAGTTGAAGAGAGAACCCGTAAGATCTCTGTCAAATGCTTTTTCTATGTCTGGTAGCATAGTGGATTATGAGCTGAATTGCTAACTGCAAGGTCAACAGTTCAAAGCCACCCATCGCTCCACCTGAGAGAGATGGTACTTAACCTGGGCCATGCGAATAATTTATAGCCTTGGAAACTGTAAGCAGAGTTAGTATGAATCAGAACGGATTCAACAGCACACAATCACCACCACCACCCAGGTTACTGACTCTGATTCTCCAAAGCAGAGCTTCTGTGCAATGATATATCCCAGTGTGAATTTCCAAAGACTGTGGTAAAATCCAATAATGACTGGTAGCTTCTTATACAAAAGGAAAATGACATGGGCAATATCAAACATTACAACTGAAAGCATATAATTCTTAGTACACAACCTTGCCCAGGAAAATTCTTAGGGATTTCATCCAACTCAATGGGTTGCTCCTGGTGATACAAGTATATATCCTTTAAAATAGTTTTAATGGCAGTTGAAGTTAGGGAAACTCTGTACTATACACAGATGAGTGTTAATTCTATTTAAATCAACCCCATAATTATCTGACTGGTTAATATATATATATATATATATGGCCAAGATCTACACAATGCTTGCAGAAAAGTCACGTCATATTGTATTTACATTGATATTGGTAAAAAAGGGAGAAACACAATGTAAAATGCCATCACTTTTACAAGGCATTCATGAGTAATATACTGTTAAGATACAGCATATTTACAGTAGCAAAGAAGTCCAGATTTGTCCCAATTAACCTTGTAACTAGATGTACTCCAGTGCTTATTAATGACAGTAATGAGATGCAGACAAGACAATGCATTAAACATCATTGGCATATAAATTAAATTCACATACAGTTTAAAAGGAATAGATACCTTTATGTACTGGACACGAAGGGAAATTATTAAGAAGCTATTTCATAAGAAAAAGCTAATTAGAGAGAAAATTCAATACTTTTTCTAGTGCTCATCTCCATCAGTGTTGGAAACAAGTTTGACCACGAACTAAGAAATTGTTCCCATTGAAATTGCTGTGCAAGGTATGAAATTAATTTTATGATTGTCCCAATGGAAGCTACAGCAGCTACAAATACTTAGATGCCCATTATCATTTTCCTCTATATTGGCCTACATTTTAATTTGCTAAGGTTTCTATCTAAAGCTTATGAATAATTTAAAATAGATCTTCGGCTGTTTTTATAGCAAAATAGTGATAGATAGAAGAGCGAGATAGACATTTTGCTGTACACAGAATCCAATCCTGACAGCAAAATATGTGAAATTTATACTAGAAGATTGTTTTAAAAGCCATTTTAAAGACTATATAATTAAAGGGTAGCTCAGTGTTTTCACATTTTACAACATGACCCATGCTGAGTGTATTTAGTAATTATCTAGAAGGATTCTGGGCAGAGTCGGGGTGTTTCTTCTAAGATTACTCTTTATAAGATTGTGGCCCACGTCTTAGAAGGAGTACCTCAAATTTTTTCAAGGCTAAAGACAATGAAAATTTAATTAGAACAATGACCTCTCCCAACAGTTATTAGAAAATATTACCACCTTGAGAGGCTGAAAAGAAAACTGGGTCTTCCCAATTGTCACGAGCTAGGAACTGCAGCTTTTTTTCCAAGATCTAACTAAAAGCCAGATCTAGTCTTGTAACAATAGCAGCAACAGCAAAGGAGGGGGAGCCCCTCCCACTCACCTAAGTAATAAACATCAAACAATCATGTTGGCACCGACACTAAGTACAATGGTGTCAAAGCCACCATCAGAAATCAATCAATGACATTTTTCTTTTGTGATTTTTTTATTATTATTATTCACGGCAACGGAGAGAACCAAAGAGAAAAAGCCAGCTCCCAAACAAAAACGAAATTAGTAACAGCAGACCCATTGCCAAGGGCAACATGCGCTTGACAGAAGATGGAACGATGACAGATGAGTCCTCATTCCCAGTCTAAATTTTGTCTACAAAATGAATTCGTAATATCTTAAATATTATCAGTCACGCTTCACTCACCTTTGTTCTATAGAATTGAAGGGGGCTGCGTCGGCAGAAGTCAACAGAGGTGTAATTTCCTGCATTTGTCTCCCATGGGGAGCCCCCTCCCCATTTTAAAACTGACAGCAATTGTCGCAGTTTGTCTCCCCCTTGCTAATTCTGTTCATCTTTCCCCTATATTCCTATTTTTACGTCCTTTTCCTATTCCTATTCTTTTCCTCTCTTGCCTTCTGCTATAAAGTTGCATTGGTCTAGTTTTTGACATCCACTGTGACCATGACTTTTTTAACTGACTTGAAATACATACTTTTCACCAAAATCATGTTTCATTTTAAACATTTTCTTTGAAAAACATTTTGCCATAAAATTTAATGAAACTGATTTCATTTTTTTCATTTTGAAAGTTGTCAGGCTCTTTCTAGTGTGATGTCCTTGTTTGTAAATGAGAAAGTCCAGAGGTTAAGGGGATTAACAGAGGTCACATTCAATGTCTAACATTGGTTTAGTCTCTCAGAGTTTAGCAAACTATTTTCACTTGTATTTTGCATTCTGATTTTGCTTGTCTCAAAACGTCATGGGAAAACCAGGTATTAGTTATCACCTCTTTGTAGATACGAAAAAGAAGGCTCAGACAAAGTAACTTTGTGATCCAGGTCACAAAGTTAGTGACAAACTTGCTGACTTCAAGGATTTGTCACCTTCTCAAGGGACACGCTCCCATTGTGATGCTGCTATAGGTAGATTATTCATAAAAATACGTAAGTTCCCACTTTTATATCCCACACTGGTATTGCTACTTTCATTTTTAGTAATGTTTCCCTATATCCAAAATTAGTAATCATTTTTGATAAAGACAAGCGACTTATTTTATTTAGATCTTTATTATACTTAGAAGCTCTGTGAATCTACTAAGCAATGAGTCAGAGTTTATCCCTCAATACTTATGTCCTGGGAGCACCTGAAATGACCTCATCAGCTTAACTTTTTTTTTTACATATTACAGACAAGAGCAAATCCATTTTCTACTTGTCAAAGTTTGTGCCTCATATAAGCCTTTACAGATTGTCTCACGATCAGAAACCGGACACTTTCAGAAAGCTCTGTAGAGAGCACAGAATTATCTAAGACAAATACAGGACAGATGTAAAAAAATCACTCCAGTGTTCTAGTTATGAAGCTCTTACTACAAAAGCCTAGAGTCTCTGCCCACCGCATCCCCCATCCTACCCTCCAACATTTTCTTTGCCTGATGAGCCTCAGAACACTTTCTATAGAGGACTAGCTAGAAAACAATGTCGAGCTTTGAAGGCACACTATGTTTAGACAGACTGTAAAGGTAACAAAAGGTACAATTAACAGAAGAGTCCATAAACTAATAATGGCAGAGCTATTTATTATTGAATCATATTCCTTTAATTTTAGAAACCAAAGAACCTTCATTCCCTATTGTCCATATTTTAATTAATGTCTATTATTTTCCCTAAATAGTGCCCTCTTTTGATATGCTATTTATACACACAATTTCTGAAAATACACTGAATATGCACAGCAAGCAGAATCTTCAGGATAAAAAAAAATGTTTTGTAAGGAGTATTTGGGTCGCTTTTGTCTCAGGAATGTCTAGAGGACAAGTTTTAGTTGCGCCCTCTCGGGGAAATCAGGCTTTCAATTTCTTTCTATGTAATTTTAATATATTTGATGTTGTATTTTGATTACTCTGCGTACATTTATGCTTCTACAATTAATCTGACTTCCGTAGGCGAGCTTTACAATGAGGCACTTCAAATGGGTGCTGATTTCCTGCTTCAAGTTCTTTTCAAAGTGACTTTGCTCTGGTCCACGTGTGACAGCACACATTAGAGAGTTTTAAGAAAGGTTGGTTACATAGAACAACTCATGGAAGAATGTCGTCCGGACGGAAAAACCATACGAAGCCAGCTGTTGTCACATTGGTTATGACTCATGATGACGGCAGTATGCAGAAGGCACGGGTACGCAGAGACATGCACAGAGCTGGGATGTTTTGGAAGATTACCATGTCCTTTCTTGTTTGTTTTCTGAGGCATCTTAGGATGGGTTCAAACCTCCAAACTTTCCATTAGCAGTTGAGTGTTTAACCTTTTATGCCAACCAGTGAATCCTGCTGGAATACAGTATACCCTAAACTGCCTGTTAAAACAATGAAGGATTCAGAAAGACAGAATGAATGCAGTATAGATCACTAAAGAAGTCTAAAGAATTTCCTTTCAGGGATTCCTCACTTACAGTGCTCAAAGAGGTTTTTCAGATGCGGGACTTCTGATTAAACCAAAAATTAAATATCCCCTTCAATTTGTTTAATACTCTGAATCATTTCCCTATGTTAAAAAAAAATAATAATAATAATGGGGCCTTAAAAATTCATCTTTGAAATTTTTAAAAAACAATTGTATTTGATGAACTTAACCTGTACTTTTGGACGTAGTAGCTCAAAATACCAACTGAGAGGGAGGGAATCTTCACAGCAAGGATCAATTCTATTCCCTCTGTGTACAGGGTTGATAGGGACATGCAACTTAGACAGTGGCTACCTAAAATGGGGGGTGGGGGTTATAAAGGTACAAAGTGACTGGCTTACAAGTTTTCAAGAGGGAGTTTAGTTTCAAAGTGTGTGGGGGAAGGTAGAATCACCACTGAATGGTTTTCATCTTATCTGGACGGGTCTGGTAAAAAGAGATGTGGATAAGATTCTTATGATTCAATAGTGAGTAATTGTTATCACAACCAATTGCAACTGTCACAAATGTAAATGTAAAAGTTTTGTAACAAAAAGTGGGGAGTAGTTTGAACTGTAAGGTCAGTGGTTCAAGCTCACCAGCTGTTCCTTGGAAACCCTATACAGGGTCGCTGTGGGTTGGAATTGCCTTGACAGCACATAACAACAACAGTTAGTCTTACAGTCCAGGAAAAGAAGGATCCTAGGACTATCAAAGGGAATGAACACAAGCAAAATGTGGGCCCATATTCAGAGAAGCAGCGACATAAGTGATGAAGGCAGAGATGAGGACATGGAGAGACAGAGTAGCTAAGGACTCTAGACTCATGGAAAGAGAAAGGTTGTGTGCTTGCGGCCAGGAGGCAGGCTTGCAGAATGTGCCCTTTGGTTGTTTAAATGATTATATAGTCCTGAGTGATTTTGTGCACATCCCCCCCCCCCCAAGAAAAAAACAACAGAGGGAATAGAAGCAAATATTGTCCAATGATGATACACAGAGGAGACTGCCACCATTGCAATGAAACGATGAGTGTAAAACTGATATTCTCCCATGTAAACTATCACTTAATTCAAAATAAACACTTTTTTAAAAATGCAGATTCTTGCCTTTTTAAGACCCTGTGAAATTAAAGCTGATCATTCCCAAAGTCTGCTGCCAGGCTTTAATTTTGGCATGAAATATCTCATAATTGGTTAAGCTAAAGATGTACATATATACATAGTTTTCCCCCTCCATTCAGTAAGAAAAATGAGACACAAAAATTCTGATGTTAAGAGAACCTTTATCCAGCACAGTGATGTAAGTTTCATATGTCATTCAGGTTGTCACCAATTACCTGGATTCTAGGTATATAAATGAGACCTCTTGGGCTTCTAAGAAGACACAAACCTACAAGCTACAGTCTATCAAATCTCTGCATTGTCACAACAGGTGTAGCACTGTGACAATAAAGTATGAAATGGAAATACTTAAATCTGAGGATGTTCTGCTAATCTATGCTGCTAAAGACCTGGTCAGACTCCAAAAAGCATAATCACTTGTCACTTACTTGTTTTTATCAGGGGTTTTTTTTGTTGTTGTTTTGTGGTTTTTTGTTTTTTTTTCCTTTTTAACAATATTTTAATGTGTCTTCAGTGAAGGTTTACACATCGGGTTAGGCTCCCATTCATCAATTTCTACACAAGTTGTTCAATGACTTTGCATTCTTCGCAATGCATGACCATTCTCATTATTGCCTTTCTGGTTGTTTTGTTTTCATTAATCTAGTTTCCCTACTTGTTTACATAACCCTTTTTTGTTTTGAAGCAACTAGTTACAATTTGTTCTCATATAGGTGATTTTCTAAAGGATCACAGTCCATACAAATGATATTTATTAGTTTTTGTTCCATGTTTTTTAGCTATAAGGTGACCTCAAGCATTTGTTTTGGATCACAGTGTGAGACTTACCTCTGGACAGCAGTTTCAGAGAGTTCTCCAGTTTCAACCAGTCAAATAGGTCTGACTTATTTATTTATTTTTTAAGGAATTTGAAAATGTGTTCTACATTTTTCTCTCCTCTATCAGGGTCCATCAATGTAGCCCTGATTAAAATGGTCAGAAGTAGACCAGGCACCATGTAGTTTTTCTGATTTCAGGGTAGACAGTTATGTAGACTGTCTTCTATCTTACTTTCTAGAAAACATCTCAGCACCCTTTTTATCATAGCAATAAAGCATCCACTTAGTAAGTGTACAACTCTTTATGCTTTTTAAAGGTCATTTTCACCTCATCATTTTTCATGCACAAAATGTTTTCTAAAGTTTAAAGAAAAAGTAAGCATCTATGTACTTGATCCTTCTATTTGCCTAAAAGGCAACAGAACTAAGTATTTTATTAAATGAACCATATGGATCACACCTCAACATAAAGAAAACAAAAACCCTCACAACTGGACCAATAAATGGAGAAAAGATAAATGCAGAAAAATCAAAGACTTCATTTTGCTTGGCTCCACAATCAACACTCATGGAAGCAGAAGTCAAGAAATCCAATGACAATGCACTGGGAAAATCTGTAGTAAAAGAACTCTTCAAAGAGTTCAAGTGCAAAGATATAATTTGAGGACTAAGGTTTGCTTGACCCAAGTAAGGGTATTTTAAATCGCCTCATCTGCATGTGAAAAGTGAACAATGTATATGGAAAACTGGAGAGTAATTATGGTGTTGAAGAAGAATATTAAAAGTGCCGTGAACCGCCAGAAGAACAAACAGGTCTGACCTGGAAGAAATACAGCCAGAATGCTTAGAAGCCAGGATATCAAGACTTCGTCTCTCATACTTTGGACATGTTATCAGGAGGGACCAGTCCTTGGGGAAGGGTATCATGCTTGGTCAAGTTAAGGGTAAGCAAAAAAGAGGAAAAACTACAATGAAATGGACTGACAAGGTAGCAGCAGTAATTGATTCAATAGTAACAACTGTTGTAAGGATGATACAAGGTCAGGCAGTGTTTCCTTGTGTTGCGCATAGGGTTGTTATGAGTCACAACTGCCTCGACAGCACTTAACAACATCACTAAGCATGTATTAAGAAAATATGGAACATATCATTACAGAAAGGTTGCCACTCTGATATATTTAACCTGTGATGGATACACAATGCAATGTGGACTTGATTTGTACAATACCTCACATAAAAAATAAAATTAAAAAAAAATCTGTTAAATGTGGAAAGATAAGACCATAAAGAGTTATGTTTTACATATTCAATTCATGAAGTTAATGTGTTTCTTTCAAATTCATCAGTGCGTATTAGTCCTTTAAAAGCTTCCCCTCATTAACATGAGAGGAAATTGAAAGGAATAGTAAATAAAATGAATGGTAAGATTGCTAAAACTTCTTCAAAACCAGGAGGAAATGTCTATTTCCAAACATTCAATGTACTTTGTTACATATTTCACTTCTATATATATTTCCTATCATAAGCAAAATCATTTTCATCATTATGCATATATTCTAATACCAAGTTAATAACGTAAAAATTAAACATTTCAGAAGTCTAGAAGTAAAAATGAACAAAATAGTTGCTGATTCTGGTATCATGAGAGGACTTGAATGCTTCTCATCTGACTAATGATACCGTGGTTGGAGGAAAGCTCTGTACAGCCAAACCTCAGAGATATTGTGTATTCTGGTCCAGACCACAGCAATATAGTCAATATCTCAATAAAGGAAGTCACATGCATTATTTTGTCCCTTGTTGTTGTTGTTAAATGCTGTTGAGTCGGTTCCAACACATAGCAACCCTTTATAGGGTTTCTGAGGAACAGCTGGTGCGCTTGAACCACTGACCTTGCAGTTCAAACAGCTTTGCTGTCTGGCACATTAACCCTCAGCGCCACTCCAGAACTCTAAGTGTATATAAATGTCATATTTACAGTATACTGTAGTCTATTAAACGTTCAGGAGCCCTGATGTGGCACTGTATGATAAGCACTAGACCAAAACGTCGGCCATTCAAACTCACCAGCGGCTCCTCAGAAACTCTATACAAGGTTGCTATGAGTCGGAACTGACTCAGTGGCACTTAACAACAACAATAACAAAATTAAGTGTGCAACACCATTATGAAAAAGTTTGAAATATTATGAAACGGAGACATGATGCAAGCACCAATAGACTTGCTTGAAACATGGTTACCATAAACCTTCAATTCATTAAAAAATGTAACAAAATAAAGAGACAAAAAGTAGCACACCTCTACTGCGATATTCAAGAAGAAGCCTGTATAAAATAGAATTTTAGTCCACAAAGAACTAGTTCATTTATTTAAAATCTTTACTTCTAGAAAGAACTATGCATCCTGGTGGGGCGCTGTAGGATAAGCACTGGCCCAAAAGTTCAGTTTGAACCACAAGGTCAGCCCTTCAAACTCGCCAGCCACTCCTCGGAAACTCCGTGGAAGGCCACTGTGAGTCAGAAAGGTCTCGACAGCACTTAACAACAGAAAGAACTATCTATAAGCTATCTGAAAAGAAATTGTCCTACTATTAACTGTATCTGAACAAGAAAATGTAAACTCCTCATATGAAATTCCAATAAATCTTCTAGTATAAACATTTCTGTCCTTGTCTGTTGTCTCTTGGATTAAATGTACTGCACTTACTTAGCTTTATCAACCTGCATGTTCTGTTTCTTTAGGTAGATCAGTGACAACTTCTGTTGTTGTTGTTGTCAGGTGCCATCGAGT
>NW_006408598.1:6854017-6856270 GCF_000296735.1 Chrysochloris asiatica
TTGATCCAGAAAATAATGAATTTCTGGATTCTCCTGCAAATTCCCCAGCTATAAACCCTCCGAACCTCCAAACATACCTTTGTGTTTGTTACAGAGTTCCAACACCAACTCATGAAATCCAGTTATGGGGAAAGGGAATAGAATAGTAGTGAAATTTACTACTCAATGTTAGTAAAAGTTCCCAGTACTGCTGGTTTTTTGTGAATGAGACAGTGTTCTGGTCTTCAAAAAATTTTCAAACTAACAAGTGGCATATGAGCAATGCCAGTAGATTTAAGACAAAAAATGAAAGGTGTAAATTGCTCTAGAGTTTCAGAGAAGAGCGACAATTATTTGTGGTTAAGTCCTTTGTCACCCTTTTCCTTCCAGAGAGGAATCCTAAATTTCATACCTAGTTTATATTTCTATTTATGACAGTACACAGAGGGTTACAGTTTTCATTTTGCTGACTGAGTTTAAACAAAAGCCTCACTAAACTTTAGCGTTGTGATAAACTACGTGACTGCGGAGACAGGTTTTTATCCTCATTGCATAATCCTTAGCAGCATATTAAGGTTCTAAGAAGTCCTATAGTAAGGTAATCTGCTTTACCTTCATTAAGAATCTGTTTGTTCCCACAGCTCCTCCCTTCCTCTCTTTTTCAAGTACCTTATGTTTAGACTTCCTGGAAATCATGTTCTAAATGTTCCTTGGAAAATACAAGACAATTAATTGTCTTCCATGTTGTTACAGTTGACTATTATCTCTTGTGTATTTAAAAAATATATATCCTAAGGGATGTGGAGCCTAGGGAATGTGGAGCCTAGGGGATGTGGAGCAACAGGGCCTGTTGCTCAACATCAGGACCAAGGGCTAGCTCACCATCATTTCTGTAGCCTGAGAACATACAGACTCCCAGATTAACTAGACTACTTAATTCAGGTTGTTGGAAGACAGAATGCCTAAGAAGGATATATCATAGGCAGGGTTGGGTCTAAGGAGGAGACCATATACAGATTCCAAGCCTTTTAAAACCAAACTCTTGCCACTGAGTTGCTTCTGATTTGGTGTGACAATGCAGGTTACTGCACTGGACGGCAAGGTCAGTCTGAACTTCAGGGTCGGCAGTTCAAGTTCATCAGTCTTTTCTCAGAAACCCTTTAAAGAGTTGCCATGACTCAATGACACTTAACAACAACAATATAAGAGAGATTAGAACTGCCTCATAGGAAATCCGAAACTATAAATCTTTTCTGAAGCTGAACGCCACATATTTCTCCCATGGAGCAACTGGTAGGTTCAAATCACCAGGCTTTCAGTTAGCAGCCACTTAAGCACTGAACTACCATAAGCATGCCATAAGCATGAGGCAAATGCAAACAGAATTCACCATTTGAAGTTCAGATACAGAAGGGTTCAAGTAGAAAAGTTTTTTCAGTTCAAAGCCTGAGATTTGAATACTCAACATCAAGATTCTGAAAGGCATTAATGATACTTGGTTTAAGTACTCGTGTATTTATTGCACACTCTGTGGGGCTTTCTCTAATTTCTGAACCAATCAGTCAATTAATCAATCTATCAATGTAGGGTCCTGATTAATAAAATATTAGTAATGTGTAGAAGAGCACATTCAAATTTTTGATTTTTAATGCCAAAGCACTGTCATTTAATGTTAATTTTATCTTAAATTGGACTCAAAGTATCTTAATGACACAGGACGCCCCCTCATTTTGTGGAAGAGATGACCAAATACCAGAGAGTTTAAATGACAGAGACAAGATTGTGAAGTTACTTGGGGGGCTGTCTGTGCAGAAACGGGAATAACTATCTGCACATTTCATTACCAACACTTAAATATTCAAAACTTTTCAAGACATTTGTTTCATTTTCTTTTGGGTAGAAGTCTTTCAATGAGAAGTTAGTAATAATAATTATCTTTGTTTGCCTGTATCTAATATACCATTTTTCTCTGACTGTTTTCACAATTTGTCTCTTTACCAACTGCTTTTAAACAATGTGATTCAGATGTGCCTTAAATTCTCTTTGTAGTCATACAGTTTTAACTTATGGGACTTCTTTACTCTGTGGACTTACAGTTCTCATAAATTTTGGGCAAAATTTGACCACTCTTTCTTCAAATGCTTACACACATATTAAGCAAAAATGTGAAACTATTGTTTGTGGCCACACCATTCCTGTAGCGCTAAACACTTTTAAAGGAGGCATTTCCATCTCTCTAACCCTTCCTCAAAATATTCTGTACTCTTTGATTTA
>NW_006408598.1:6856911-6860262 GCF_000296735.1 Chrysochloris asiatica
GTCCAGGCTTATCCTACAGCATCACACCAGGACCCCATAGGGCTCCTTTGCCATCCTCAAGTAATGAGAACGTGCACTGTTGAACGGAAGAAAAATCTCCTTGGTACCAAGTTCCTAGCATTTTGCTTACCAAAGCATTCTTCAATTTTCTTAAAACGTCTTCCTAATAAGTTGGATGAAGTTTTATGATAATTTACTAATCATCTAATAAAATTCCATGATCCTCCTTTGGTTGGTTGGTTGATTGGTTGATTGGTTATGTGCCATGAAGTCTGTTCTGACTCCTAGCAACCCAGTATAGGGTTTCCGAGGCTGTAAATCTTTACCGGATCATAAAGCCTGATACTGTTCTACATGCCATAATCATGTTGCTGTTGCTATTTTTAGATGCTGTCAAGTTGGTTCCATCATGCGCCATCCTCACAATTATTGCTGTTTGAGCCCACTGATGGAATATTTAGTTTGATTTCGTGACTGATGGATCCAAGCAAAATGAAGACTTTGACATCTTCAATATTTTCTCTGTTTGTTGTTGCTGTTAGGTACCATCAGGTTGGTTCTGACTCATTAAGATCCTTTGTACAACAGAACAAAACACTGCCCATTGCTGGTAGTGCCCTGTCAATCAATATCATTGGGTAGTCTTCCTCTTTTGGCCAGCCCTCCATTATATCAAGCATGATGTCCTTCTCCAGGGACTGGTCCCCCTGCTTTTAACATGACCATAAAGCATGAGAGCCTAAGTCTCACCATCCTGGCATCTAAGGAGCATTCTGATTGCACTTCCTTCCAGTCAAATTTGTTTGTTCTTCTGGAAGTCCATGGAACTTTTAATATTCTTCTCCAACACCTTACTTCAAATGCATTAATTCTTCTTCCATCTTCCTTATTCATTGTCCAACTTTCACATCCATATGACACTATTGAAAATATCATGGTTCAGGTCAGGTGTACCTTAGTCCTCAAATTGATACCTTTGCTCTTTAACACCTTATAAAGGAATTTTACAGCAGATTTGCCTAATACAATCCATCATTTGGTATCTTGGTTGCTACTTCCATCAATGTTGATTGTGGATCCAAGCAAAATGAAGTCTTGGACACCTTCAATCTTTTCTCCACTTATCATGATATTATTTATTGGTCCAGTTGTAAGGATTGTTGTTGTTTTTTATAACACTGAAGTGCAATCCATAGTGAAGGCTGTAGCCCTTGACCTTTATTAATATTTCAAGTCTTCTATGTTTCTAACAAGCAAGGATGTCTCATCAGCATATCACAGATTGTTAATGAGTCCTCCTTGAATTCTGATGCCACCTTCTTCTTGGATTATCTGCTCAGTATACAGATTGAATAACTAAGGGGAAAGGATACAACTCAGGTACAGACCTTTTCTGACTTTAAATCATTCAGTATCACCTTGTTCTTTTAGAACATGTGTCTCTTGATCTATGTACCTGATCCTCAAGAGCAACATTAAGTATTCTGGAATACCCATTCATCATAGTGTTATCCATAGTTTCTTATGATCTATACAGTTGAATGTCTTTGCATAGTCAATAAAGCACAACTAAATATATTTTTGGTATTCTCTACTTTCAGTTAAGATCCATCTGATATGAGCAATGATATCCCTAACTCCACATCCTCTTCTGAATCTAGCTTGAGTTTCTGGTAATTCCCTACCAATGTACTACTACAACAGTTTTTAAATTATCTTCAGAAAAATTTTACTTATATGTTTTACAATTATATTATTTGATGATTTTCTAGTTCTCTTGGGTCACCTTTCTTCTGTTGACTAAGTAGCTGTCTTCCACATTTCTTGGCACAGATGAGTGAATATTTCCAGTGCTGTACGAGTTTGTTGAAACATCAACTTATATTCCACAAATTCCTGGAAACATGCTTTTTGTCAATGCCTTCAGTGTAGCTTTGACCTCTTCCCTCAGTATCATTGGTTCTTGATCATACACAGTATATCTCCTGAAATGGTTGAACATTGGCCAGTTCTTTTTGGTACAGTGACTCTGTATATCCCCTCCATCCTCTTTTGATGCTTACTGCATCGTTCAATATTTTGCCCATAGTCTATTTCAATATTGTAACCCAAGGTTTGCATTTTTTGTTCAGTTCTTTAGCCTTGAACAGTGCTGATCATGTTTTCTTTTGGACTTCTAATTTCAAGTCTTTGCACTTTTCATTTTTTTTTTTTTCCAAAAATAAAGTATACTTTATTTTTTCTTCTCAAGCTGCCCTTTGAAATTTTCTGATCAGTTTTTTTCACATCATCATTTCTTCCAGTTACTGTATTTTCTCTATGTACAAAAGCAAGTATACAGAGCCTCTTCTGATACCGACTTTGTTCTTTTCATTGTTTCCTTTATTTTTAATGATCTTTTGCATTCTTACTGCATGATGTTTTTTATGTCATTTCACAGCTCTTTTGGTATTTGCTCATTACTTTCTAATGTATTAAATCTGTTCTGGAAAGGGTCTCCAAATTTAGGTGGGATATGTTCAAGATTATGTTTGGGCTCTCACTAACTTGTTCTAATTTTCTTCAGCTTCAGCCTTAACTTGCATATGAGCAATTGAAGGTCTATTGATATTAAGTTGATGATATTAAGGTTCTCCACTGTCTCTTCCTCAGATAGAGTTTATTTGATTCTTATGTATTCTATTTGGTAAGATCCATGTGTATAGTTGCCATTTATGTTGTTTAAAAAAGGCATTTGAAATGAACAAGGCATTGGTGTTCCAAAATTCAATATGTAATCTCCAGCATAACTTTTATTACTAAGCTGTATTTTCCAACTCCTGATCCTTCCTGTTGTTTGTTTTCCCAATGTTCCCATTTCAATCACCAGAAATTATCAATGCATCTTGATGGTATGCTTGGTCAATTTCAGTCTGTAGAACTTGGTAAACACTTCAATGTAATCAACAACTTTAGGGGTTGGTGTATATACATTTAAATAATAGGTGTACTCATTGGTCATTCTGGTAGGAGTATGTCTATTTTCCTATCAGAGACAGCATTGTACTTAAAAATTGTTGTTGTCGTTAAATGCCATGGAGTCGGTTCCAACCCATAGCGACCCTATATAGGGCTTTCCGAGGAGCTGCTGGTGAGCTTGAACCATCGACCTTGTAGTTCAAATGGCTTTGCAGTCTGGCGCATTAACCCACAGCGCCACACCAGGGCTCTGTACTTAAAGATAGGCTTTGAAATATCCTTTTTGATGATGAATGCAATGCCCTTCTTCTGAATGTCTGAATCAAAATGGTTGGTACCTGCCCTTTTCAGCTCACGAACTAATGCCTACGATATGGATCTTTATGTCCTCCA
>NW_006408598.1:6860537-6865533 GCF_000296735.1 Chrysochloris asiatica
ACCTCACTCTAACAAAGTGACAGGGGAGTATTGGGTCACAATCATGAAGGTTCTGTGTACATTTGAGTAATTTCGATTCTATTTCTATGCATTCAATTTTACTGATTTCCCCCCTTATTTTTTCCTTGCAGGGTAGTATATGCTATTGAATCAGTCACACTAAATTTCTTTTTTTATTGTCTTTTTCATAGTCTCTTCTCTTTCTGTGTCTTAAAAGTCATTATGCATATTAATAAAGATCTCCAAATCCTATCATTTCTGTTATTTCTGGGATTTTTTTTAATTGACTTACTGACTTCCAGTCATAGATTACATTTCATGCTTGTGCCACTGGATTATGCATGTTTAGTACTTTTCTTTAAAATGTTAAAAATTGGAGAGTATCTGATATTGATTTCTTTACAAAGTATTCAGGCTTTTTTGCTTTGTCTTTCCCCCGGCCTGTCTCCCCTGCTCCCCTTGCCCCATCACACACACATACACACATATAACACATACACACATGGCAGGCAGGATTATTTTAAACTGTTACTGAGGCAGGACTAACATTGCCTTTAATCTAGAGCTTCTTGAGTCTGTTTAGAGAGCCCTGATTGCTCTAGTTGATTGAGAATTCTAGCCCTTTATGTGATCTAGAATTGTTCACTTGTAGCTACCAGTTGCTTATTCTTCTGCAGGTGTTTGCTTTTTACTGTCCTCCTGGAAGCTTACCCTACACATGAACAGGTTAATAAGGAGCCAAATACTCAAGGTGACCCCTTTGTAGATTCCTGGGCCTTTTTTTCTACATAGTTCTCTTTTTTCCAGTTTTCTGCCTAGAACATTTTACCTGAAGATTATACTGTGTCTCCTCAAGATGGTGAGATTGTAATGTTTTGTTTAGGTTCTCCTCTCTGCACTGTGGTGTGAAAAGTGCCTTCAGGCAGAAATCAAGGGCAACCATAGGAATGTGTCCTTTATTTCCCCACTGTAGGATCTCCCTGTCTGCATTTTGTCCAATGTCACATCTTGCAGTGTGTCCACCATCTGAATGCTTATGACATGACAGGAGTGCAATTTGGGTACCATCATCTCATCATGTTCAGAAGAAAAAGTGAGTCATATTATTTAAACTCATTCAAACTATACACAGCGCTTACTACGGGCTTCATTCTTATGCTTGAATCCCAAAAAGATTAATTATATCAAGTCACTGTAGTTTCTTCCCATCTGGTCTTCTGTGCCTACTGGGTATCTCTGAACCTTGACAAGATCAAAACTGCCATATGGAAGGATATCTACATGGGTTCAGGTCACTATAAGGTCCATTAATGTCCTATCTGGGTTAAGTTTGATGCACAGCATTCCTCAGTCTCAAAGTCATGGAGAAGGAAATATTCCTTGATTATAAGACTTTAATATAAGCAAATCCCCATAGAAGACTATAAGCAAACATTTATGATAATGATAACAACATTCAGAAAAATTTTTAATTATTTAAAAAACACCCAAGATGATTGATGCTAAACAACTTAATGATCGTAGTAAATAGTTTTAATCTTAATAATAAGACAGAACAAAATGTATTAATTCACAACTTGATTTGATGATTCTGTATCACCAAACTTTTAGATATTGATTGAAACTATAAATACTTCAGGCTACTTTTACACATACAGGTTATAATCTGAAAACTCTGAACAATTTGTTAAGAGCTGGAAGTTTCATATTGATTTCACTAGTAAAATTTCAGAGAATACATAATGTCTATTCTGTGTCAGAAAACATCTTTTGTCAAGTTTGAGGATGTTCCTATCTGTATATTCCCATAGTGTTATAAATTTAGAAGTTTGCGTAGCACACTAGTAAAACAATGGGCTTTAAGAAGGTTTGTGGTTTGAACCCCCAAGACAAGTCATGGAAACAAAAACCTGGTGATTTGTTCGTGTAATGATTACAGCCTAGGAAACCCTATGAGACAATTTTAGTCTGTCAAACAGGGTCACTGTGAGCCAGACTGGACTCCACAGCACACAGCAACAACAAAAACAATAACAGCATAAATTCAATTGTTTCCTTGAGAATACTATTCTGCTAAGAAATAAGGTGGGGTTTTGTTGTTGTTGTTGTTGTTTTTGCTTGCTATGTGAGTAATTCCATACCAGAGTCAGGTGGATCCTAAACTTCATTATAAAAGAACATAAAGGATACAGACACATACATTTTTGGGAGTGGGGTGGGTGGAGAAAGGACATACCACATGAATACAGACATACATGCAGATGCATTTATAAGGCCAAAACTAACAAGGATTGCCCGAAACTACTAGAAGCTGAAATAGACCAAAAAGGACATTCTCCTCCAGTCATACCTCAAATTCCTACTTCTAGTCTCCTAAACTTTAGGAAAATAAATTTTTTTTAAAGACATCTACTTGTATTTTTTGTTACAACACCATTAGTTAAGACATACATGTATTCTGTGTGTGTGTGTATGCTGGTGGTAGTGGCGGTACATGGAGGAGTCTGTTCTGACTCATAGTGACCCTGTACAGGGTTTATGAAGCTGTAAATCTTACAGGAGCAGACAGCCTCCTCTTTCTCCCATGGAACAGATGGTAGTTTCCAACTGCTGACCTTGAGGTTAGCAGCCCAATTTGTAACCACTACGCTACCAGAGTTCCTTACATGTGTGCATGTATACATGTATATGCCTCAACTCCTTGTTGTAGATTCCACTTTAACGCATAGCAACCTTATGGGACACAACAGAGCTACCTCATAAGGTTTCCCAGGCTGTAATCTGTATGGAAGCAGAAATTGGAAGGAAAGAAGAGCTAACAACCACAAGTAAATCCAAATTCAGCAGAACAAGATACATGAACTCAGAGGCAGGGCTTGATGGTAGCTAGGGTGGAGGTGCAATGAGGTTCACCATCAGCAATACCACAGAATACCAGGCAAAGCAGATTCAGGGTAGAGCTCCAAAACTCAAAACCACGTATTGTTAACTACTGTGGAGTTGGTTCCGACTCATAGTGACCCTGCACAGGGTTTCTGAGGCTGTAAATCTTTACAGGAGCAGAATGCCTCCTCTTTCTCCCACAGAACTGCTGGTAGTTTCAAACTGCTGATCTTGAGGTTTAACCACATAGATAAGACTATTTAAAAGAGTTAAAGGCTTCTAGCTAGTGGAACTTGTAGCAATAGTGAGAAAGCACGTACTTTTGAATCTGCCAGGCTCGGTGGCCCGGAGCCGACAACTTGGGCAAGACCACAGAAAAATGCCACGGGAACCTCAAAGCAAAGGTGGACAAGACACTTTGTCAGTTTTTTTTTTTTTTGTATCTGTTCATTGCCCACTCCCCACTGTTTACGGACCTCCATTCTAGTGACTATAGGGGTGTCTGAGTGAGTGGACACCCCACCCACCCACACCACTGGTGGGTCCTTCTGCCACACATGCGCACAGATACTCTCAGCCCAAGAGCTGCACCAAACAGGTTTTGGGTTTTTTTTTAATATGGAAAAGCCAGAACAAGTGTTGTGGAGTAGAAAAGAGAGTTTAAAAACAAAACAGGCCAAAATTAACTTATTTCCTGAGGTACAGCATAACAACGACCAGTGGCATCTTGAAATCTCTCTGGCAGCTTTAAGACAAGAAGCTGAAAGAGGACATTTAAGTCATACTCATATTAGGCTACAGCTTTTTTTTTTTTTTTTCTTTTTTCCCTCCTTTCCCTTTTCTGCAATCATAGACCACAGTATCCAGTCTAGTTTTTATTTTTATTGTTGTTGTTGTTTTGGGTTTTTTTTTGTTTTGTTTTGTTTTTTGCTGTTGCTGTTTTTCTATTTTATGTTCCCCCTTCTATCTTTGGGGACTCTTTCTCTAACTATATTACCCAAGAAGAGGCAGCATATAGTCAAGCTATAATCACACTCTATAAAACACCAAAACCCAGGCAAGAACCAAAACCAATTGCCATATACCAGGAAGGCAGGCAACAACTGTGAAAGTTACTCTGAGTTAAGCAATAAGAAGAGTGAAAAGGGAAGCCCACATCCTGATCACATCTACCTGGAAGCAATCAGAAAGCATAAAAAAATACCAAAAAAAGAAAAAAAAATAATTAGGTATTAAAAAGAAAAAAAATATTAGGTATTAAGGCCACAGAAAACACTAAACATATCTAAGAACCAAAAGCAGATGACCATATGAGCACACATCCAGAAAAAAGATAAAATGTCTGAGACAAATGACCTAGAGCTAGACCTGGACTACATTTTGGAAGGAAGGCAGGCCTTGGAAATGCCTGAGAATGAATTCAGAAAAATTATTATAAAATGTTTCAGAACACTTTACAATGGAGTTGAGAAAAATAAGGAAGAAATCAGGAAAGCGCTACAGGAGCAATCAAATAAGACAGATACAGCATGGACACAATTCAAAACCTACAGAAAGAGGTTCAAACAATCAATAATACAATATCAAAAATAGACAATACACTGAAAGGGCAAAGGAGTAGAACAGAAAAGATGGAAGGCAGAACCACTGAGCTGGAAGACAAATCTCGCAATACAACTAAGATAGAAGAGCAAACAAAAAGAAAGGATTAAAAAATCTGAAGTAGGTCTAACATTCATGATGGACAACATGAAGAGGAATAACTTAAGAATTATGGGCATTCCAGAATAAGAAGAACCACACAAGTCCACAGAGGAAACAGTTGAAGAACTGCTGGAAGAAAATTTCTCTAACATCCTGAAAAGTGAAAAGATAAACATGCAAGAAGCTCGCCGAACCCAAGAAAGGATAGACCCAAAAGAAAATCATCGAAACATATCATAATCAAGCTCTCAAAAATCAAAGATAAGGAGACACTCCTGAAAGCAGCTAGGGAAAACAGAAGTGTTACATACAAAGGCAAGCAAGTCAGATTAAGTTCGGATCTCTCAGCAGAAACCATGCAAGCAAGAAGACTAAGGGAGACATATATAAAACCCTGAAAGAAAAAAAA
>NW_006408598.1:6869916-6873860 GCF_000296735.1 Chrysochloris asiatica
TGATATTCGTAGTAGCACTATTTACAACAGCAAAAAGATGGAGACAGCCTAAGTGCCCATCAACTGAAGAATGGATAAACAAACTGTGGTACATACACACAAAAGAAGATTATGCTACCTTGAAGAATAACAAGAAAGCTGCAAGCCACCACATTACATGGATGAACTTTGAGGGCATTCTGTTGAGTAAAATTAGTCAGTCACAAAAGGAGAAATACTGCATAGGACCACTACTATAAAAAACTAAGAAAAAGAGCACATACTAAAGCGGGGGAGGGTAAATTCTTTGCTGGTTACCGGGATGTGGAGGGTGAGCTGAGGGGAGGGAGGGGAAGGTGGAGCACAAAGCAGGGAATAGACACAGGATAGTTTGGGTGCTAGGGAGGGGGACAATACACAAGAAAGGGAAGGGGAGTGGAATAACAAGGCAGTTGGGGAAACAGTTAGGCAGGTTTGCATGGACTAACTGGGAGAGAGGTAAAAAAAAAAAAATGTATGCACAATCTGGGATCAACAGGACTCTGGGATACAAGGAATGAGACACGATTGGAATGAGCAAAAAAGGTTAAGATGTGTGGCTTGTCTTTTGAATCTTGGTTTTCCTTTCATTATCTTATAAAATAGACACTTGAGGGGGAGAGAAAGGCATAACCACAAATATCACCATAAAAAGCTTATAATTCCATCTTTATGTAGAACTGATTAGAATACTTAAAATGGAGCTACAACGTGCCCAGTGAAGGAGGCTTCCTGTGGAGCCTCTATATCACATAAGACCATAAGTGGAATCCTGAATCACATCCAGAATCATCTGAGGTGGGAAATTTCCACTTGAAAGGACAAGCAGACCAGCTTGGAGTGGCTAGAAGAAGAGAAGACACTTCTTGAAAGAAAGACCCTCAGGAAAAATCTGAAACAATAACAGCAGTCCAAGTGATTACTACAAGAACAAGCAAGTTTCTGTCCTAGAGACATCAAGGCAAGTGGTCAGGTCCCCTTAGTGCAAACCCCCTTCTAAGACTAAGACTCAATGGGCATACACACTCTGATTGGTGACCACGTTCTTCACTGATAAGGGGAAATGAGGGAAAAACAGCAATGTAGCTGCAAGCTAAGCCCTACAATGTTCAATAGACTCCTGTAAACCTGGGTGGAGACATGGTTGGCCAGCAGTGTGGCAAGACATGGGGACTCTTGGGCTCAGAGTCATTGACATAGCCACAGAGGACTAGAGTGGAGAGTGAAGGGTCCAGCTCATAAAGAAGAGAGGTCATATGCATAAAAACACCCACACTTGCTGATAATACCCACTTGACCTGGCTTCAATGACTGGATGATCAGAGCTCAACTAGAAAAAGAAAAAAGAGGAAAAAAGAGTAATCTGATACAATTTGGTGAGCTTGACCTACACCTATGGATGCAGTAGCTCAAAAGGGAACAAATCTTTATAGCGAGGATCATTCCCACCCCCTCCATACACAGAGGAGATAGGGATGAGCAACTTGGACAATGACTACCCAAAAAGGGGGTGGGGCCTACAAAGGCAAGAAGTGACTGGCTTACACACTTTCAAGACAGAGCCTAGATCTAGAGGGCATGCAGGAAAATACAATCTCCACTGAGTAGTATCCAATCTGTCTGGGTAGGGCTGATGAAAGGAGATGCGGCTAGGTCTCTTGTGGTATGATAGTGAATAAGTGTTATCAGGACTAACTTGAAGGTTGGAAATGGAAAGACATTTTGTAGTAAAATAGACATTTTGTAGTAAAAAGAGAGGAGTGACTGACTTTGCAGTCCAGGAGCGAAGGTCCCTGGGACCATCAAGGGAGAAGAGTGGAGTGTGGGACCCTACTCAGAGAAGCCGTGATGCCAGAGATGGAGGCAGAGACAATGACGTGTTGAGATGGAGTGGCTGGGAACTCTAGCTTTAGAGAGGGAGAGGGGCTGTGTGATGACCACCGGATGGCAGGCTTGTAGGGTATACCCTTTGGTTGCTTGATGATGCATGGAAGGGATTGTAAACATCGCAATGAAATAAGATAGGATGAATGTAAAGCTAATGTTCTCCCATGTAAACTACCACATAATTTATAATAAAACATTTTACAAAAAAGAAAAAAAAAAGTTCATAGAAATATTCCATGTTTTTCCAGGAATTTTTGGAGCTCCTTTATCCATTTGCCTTAATCTTATTAGGGTGCTTTCTTATATTAAAGTCCAATCTAAACAATGGGTTCTTTGGAGATGAGTTATGCCCTTTGAATTTCAGGCAGAAAGAACATCTCAGAAAGTTAGAGTAACTGTTTTTTGTTTTGTTTTGTTTTTTATTCCAAAGGGGTAATCTTGATAGCTTTTGTTAAGTACAATCATGGTGGCTTACTAGTAAGAAGTTTTAAAGAGGTTGAAGACTGTATTGATGAGAAAGAGGCCAGGAGAATTGCAATGAAGAATTCTTAGTCACAACAATGGACCTGCTTATTCTTTGAGGGTAGCAAGAGTAGTCCAAGAGAAATTCATTAGGAAACGCTACCTAAACTACCCTAGATCTCTGATCTTGCCTCTTCAGAAAGAAGTATGTTTCGAAAGAAGCCTGTGCTTTATTATTCCTCAAACCTAGTTGTTTTATTGCTCCAGAACAAAAAGTGAAGTCATACCAAAAAAAAAAAAAAAAGACTTTACCAATAGTCATGCATCCTTCCAAAAGGCATTCTATGTAAATATACATGTTACCATTGCAGAATAGTTTTGATACCATGGGTATCACTGAAGAACAAAGATGCAATAAAGTCAGATTTCAGAAGAATGAGCAGGTCACACTTTATATAACTTGGTAAAATGCGGCTGGGCAATTTTATGCAGAATTTTAGTAAGTATTAAAGACATACTAAAGAAATAAGATTAGGAAGAAGAGGGCAAGAAGTTCTTTAGCAAAAGTTTATAAAAATAAACTTCAGTATAAAGAAGAATCTTGTTAATGTCTGCTCATGACTTTTTTCATAAAAGCAAAATATAATATTTAAGAATCTCTTTCATATGGCAAAATTTCACTGGTTTCTGCCTCAGGCCAAATGGAGAGTTTTGCCAAGGAACTGGCTTTGAGCTTTGCAAAAAGGAAACCTAAGCTAAGAAGGTATATTTCTTTTAGTGAAAAGTGGATCCGGAGACTAAATCTTAACCACATTTTTAATAATGCTTTTGAATTTCAAGAAGTAAAAATAAATAGGAAAAAGAACTCCAGAAAAAATGGGGACGTACTGTGGAAAAATTAGAATTTGAAATTAGCAATTTTTTTCATGAGAAATAAACTGATTTTTACTTATATTTCCATTTTTTTTGTATTACTTTGAGAGAATCATAAACAAAGAAGTGATGACTAAGTTATTTTACTCAAATGATTAAAGTCTGTCTTCTGTTCTTCCAAAAAGCACAAATGAGATTTAAACACTTTAAAAATGTTTTGCTTATTGGGTTGTAGTTAAGGGTATACACAGAGAAAAAGACACCAGTTCAACAGCTTTCTCCACATACCACTCAGTGGCAGTGAAAGCATTCTTCAAGCTAAGGATTCAATCTCACTCTCCTTTTTTGAGTAGTTCCTCCCCCACGTCCCCCCCCCCAAGGGGGGGTGATCAAAACAGAGGGAATGGAAGCAAATTCTGTTGAATGATGATGCATGGAGGAGATTGTAATAATTGCAATGAAATGATGGTGTAGAGCTGACATAAAAACTTCACAAAAAACTGAGAGGTAGGGAATCCTTACATAAAGGATGAAGCCAACCCCTTGGTATACAGGGTTGATAGGGACGGACAAGTTAGACACTGGCTACCTAAAATTGAAGGGGAGTACTATGAAGGCATGAAGTGGCTGGCTTGCAAGTTTTCAAGACAGAGTTTAGTTTCAGTGTGTGTGGGGGAACATAGACTCCTTGCTGAAGAGTTTTC
>NW_006408598.1:6874340-6876150 GCF_000296735.1 Chrysochloris asiatica
GGAGATTGTAATCATTGCAATGAAACAAAATACGATAGGATGAATGCAAAACTGATGTTCTTCCATGTAAACTACCACTCAATTCACAATAAAAGCTTAAAAAAAAAGAGCAAAGGAGACAAAGAAAAGGAATTACAAGTAATAGATGGTTTAAAATATTAGTAGGCTATATTTTGATATTAATCCTTAAATAGATTGAGTATTATACAATGATTAGTAAATTCTCTTCTCAGATTTTCTGATAACTAACTTTATTCCCTTTTGCTTTCCTTTAGGTTAATGCTTTCCAAATCACAGTCACCCTGTGCCAATTTCAAAGTTCTTGCCACATCTGCGTACCATTACTACCTCTATTACTGAATTTTTAAATCAACTCAGTTTTGCCTGATTGAACGTAACATTTTAAAAGAAAGCTTAATATCACCAGGAAATCAAGAGTCTGGTTTTCCAGTTATATTTTGAATACATATAAAAATGAAAATCGTATTATAAAAGCAAAACAACAAAACATTTTGACTTTTATCACATTCAATTATTTGTATTCCCTTTACCCTACTTACAGAAATATGAGCTTACATTAAAATGAATGCTTCACATTCATAGAGAACATCAGTATCCATAGAAAAAATTTCAGTGTAAACATTTCACTAAAATGCTATCAGTAGGTGTATTTGCTAAGGTTTCCTTTTAATTACATCCACCTCTAGTTGGTCTGTGACTCATGGTAGACCTAACAGTAAAGAATGATGTTGTTTTTGTTAAAGTGCCATTAAGTCAGTTCTGACTCATAGACACCCTGTATAGGGTTTCTGAAGAGCAGCTGGGGGGTTTGAACTGCTAGCCTGGCAGTTAAAACCAATCTTGTAGTCCAGTGCTTATCCTATAGCACCACACCAAGACAACAATAATAAACTCCCTTTATTGGATATTAGGAATTCTTGGTGGCACAGGAAGTTAAGTATTGGGCTGCTAACCACAACATCAGTGGTTCAAACCCATGAGCCATTTCATAGGACTTTCTTCTTACTCCCCTAAAGATTTACAGGCTAAAAACCCTAAGGAACAATTCCACTCTGTCCTCTGGGGTCACAATGATTCAGAATCGACTCAAAGACAGTGACTTTTGGGGTGGGTTTATTAGATATTATCATACCTCCTAGTGTCTTAGCAGGCTATCAAAGTTGTTGTCCTTAAATTGATTCTGACTTATGTTCACCACGTAACAGAATTACAATTCACAGAGTTTTCAGTGATTGCAATCTTGAGAAAGTAGATGGTCAGACTTTTGTTTCAAGGCACCTCTGGGTAGATTACAACCTGCCAGTCAGTAGCTGAATACGTAGTCAACTAGGGACATTCACACCACAACCTGATGAATTTGATACTTTAGTCACCCCTTCCCCATTCAAATGAAGAAATTCTGGTTCAGAGAATTAAAACAATTTGTTCAGGACTATATTACTGGGATTATATAACTGCTCATTCATCTGTCCTATTACAAAATCCCTCTCTGAAAATCAAAATAAGTAACAAGATTTGGGGGGATATGAATGACTTGCCAACCAGCAAAGTGAGAAAAGAAACAGGGAGTGAGAAAGGGGTGGCTGTATACATGGCTATGTCAATGTCCATGGTAAATTTCTTTAAGTCTAAAAACCGTAACATTTATATTTTCTTTAAGATTTTCTAGGTCTTAAACAGAATGATTCCATGACTCTAATTCACATTTTCTAAGAATTGCTTAAAGATGAATTAAGATCTCCTACTGTTTAGTCCCTAGTGACATAATGCTGGTCCTGGTGTGGTGCTG
>NW_006408598.1:6882660-6918569 GCF_000296735.1 Chrysochloris asiatica
GGGGATTGGAACCATGGCAATGAGAATGATGTACGATGGAATGAATGTAAAACTAAAGTTCTCTCATGTAAACTATCATATAATTCACAATAAAACTTTTTTAAAAAATTTTTACCGTCTCAGAAATCTTATCAGTTGAAATCAAGTGAGCTGTTTTGGTTCTGATTTTTTTTGTCTTTTTAATCCAAGGTCTTTCCCCCCCCCCCCCCACCCCAGTCTTTTAGTTTGTGTACCTGGAGGTTCCAGTTTCACTAAACAAAGTCACACTTTGTCACATGCTCATAATTCTGGCATTAGGGAATTTTGAATATTGTCTTCAAAAGCCATGTGGCTGACAGAAAGTTGTAGTAATTCCAATAGTTCTGTTTTGGGGTGTGTCTCAGTAGAACTCCAAGCATTTCATTTTCTACTGGTCACTCCCTATGTGGTTGATGGAGTGAAAAGTCATATTTTGAAGGGAAGAGTATAAAATTTTCAGGACATCTTTAGGATTCCAGAAATTAGGAAGAGTAACTTCAGGTCAAGGGAGCCTGGTGGTGCAATGGGTCGTTAACTGAAAGGTTAGCATTTTGAACTCTTCTGCAGAAGAAATACGAGGCAGTCTCCTTCCAAAAATATTACAGTTTCAGAAACCTTAAGAAGCTGTTCTACTCTGGTCTCTGGAGTTGCTGAGTTGGAATCAACTTGACAGCAGCGGAACATTGTTATCATTGTCATTAAGTGCCGCCGAGTCAGTTCCGACCCATAGAGACCCTGCGTAGGTTTTCCGAGGAGCTACTGGTGAGCTTGAACCACCAACTCTGTGATTCAAACCGACTTTGCCGGTCCAGGGCATTAACCCACAGCACCACATCAGGACTCCGTTTCAAGTAGGTAGATCTGAAACTTTATTTAATAATGTGGTCTCTTAATATGAAAAAAATTAAGTTTCAGAGTTGTATCTTCTACCTACTTGAAGGGAGTCCTGGTGTGGTGCTGTGGGTTAATGCGCTGGACTGCAAAGTCGGTTTGAATCGTAAGGTCGGGGGTTCAAGCTCACCAGTAGCACCTCGGAAACCCTACGCAGGGTCTCTATGGGTCGGAACTGACTCAGTGGGACTTAACAACAGCAACGACATCTACTTGAAGTGATCAGTTTACTTAAAAATCACACAAATGGATGCTATGGAGAAGGAAACTAGAGTAAGAATGTGCTATGTTTTTTTAATTTAAAAAACACATTGCTTTAGAAATTGGTCTGCTTATTTATTAAAGAAACTAAGTTTTATGTTATGGAAACAGCCAGGAATAAATGCTAAGATATGATGTACAAAATTATTTTCAATTCATTTTGGATTAAAAAAAACACCTTTAATTTGCTTTCATTAAAAAAAAAGTATACAGATTTTTCATTACCAAGTAAGACAAATAAAACAGATTTAGGATAAAGTCAATATTTTGAGTGGCAAATATTTTGAAACTGCCCAGAGGTGTGGATAATTTTGTTTTTCTTGCAATATCTGTTATATTATTCATGTAATTTCCACCACCAGCACCCCACCAAGACGCTCAGAGTTAACTACTCGGGTACATTTGTTTCCAGAACTTTAGCTTCTAGACACTTGACTACTTTGTATAACTTCAGAAATAAAGTGGTAATATCACAAAAACTTGGTAAAGTTATGTTAGAAAAGCTGAAAGAGTCAGAATTAAGGCACCTATCCAACACTATACCAAATTTTAAAAACTGCAAAGAAAACATTGCGGTATTATACTTGTTGTAATATTATTGCCAAATTATAACCAAACATGCAGGAGTTGATATTGTGAGAAAAGTAATCTTTTCCTCTGTCAAGAGTGCAAACTGGTATAATCTTACCCAAGAAAAAGATCATATATGATAAAATATTTGTAATTTTAACATACTAATTTAACTTTAAAGATTTTTTCCTCAGAAAGTTTGAAAAAGTCAAACAGACACACGCACTGTTAATTGAAAAGGAGAGGCTACTACAGAGTTCAACAATGGAGAGATGGGTAATAAATGATGGTATGTTTCCTTGAGTAAATCACCAAATATTAAAAAATATTAGAAGGCATATGGAGACTCTTCTCATATAACCCCAAACTCAACCCACTGCTATTGAGGAGATTCTGACTTATAGTGACCCTGTGTTGTTGTTGTGAAGTACCGTGGAGTTGGTTCCGACTCATAGTAACTTCCGAGGCTGTAAATCTTTATGGGAGCAGACTGCCTCATCTTTCTCCCATGGAACCGCTGGTAGTTTCGAACTGCCGACCTTGAGGTTAGCAGCCCGATTCGTAACCATTATGCTGCCAGAGCTCCTTAGTGACCCTATGTTGTTGTTAAGTGCCGCCGAGTCGATTCCAACCCATAGCGACCCTGTATAGGGTTTCCTAGGAGCAGCTGGTGAGCTTGAACCACCGACCTTGCAGTTCAAATGGTTTTGCAGTCTGGCACATTAACCCACAGCACCATTCCAGGACTCCTAGTGACCCTACAGGGCAGGTCAAAACTACTCTTTAGTGTTTTCCACACTGTGAATCTTTATTTTACAGGAGCAGAAAGCCTCATTTTTCTCCTGTGGAGCATGTGATGGATTTGAACAGCTGACCATGAGTTTAGTAGGCCAAAGCTTAACACAGAGCCACTGAACATACGTAAAGCAAGATTTCAGTCTTGTTTACAAAGCTGTAGTTTAACAATCATAAAAAGAAAATAAACTAAGAACGCATCTATGTTTGTACCTTGTAATTGAAATGGAACTTGTGGGCCAGAGCTTATCCTACAGAACCACACCAGGGCTTTATATATACACACGCTGGTGGTGGTGGTTATGTGCCATGGAGTCCGTTCCTACTCATAATGACCCTGTACAGGTTTACCGAGGCTGTAAATCTTTACGGAAGCAGAAAGCCTCGTTTTTCTCCCACCAAACAGCTGGTAGTCTCGAACTGCTGTTGCTGAGGTTAGCAGCCCGATTCGTAACCACTACACTACTAGAGCTCCTTCCAAATTTCAGATTCCGCGATGTGTAACAGGTAGAGTTCAGTTGGTAAGCAGTGTAACAGGTAGAGTTCAGTTGGTAACCAGTGTAACAGGTAGAGTTCAGTTGGTAACAACAGGTAGGTTGTTGGAATCTACCAGCTGCTTTGTGAGAGAAAAAATCTAGCCCTCTTTCTCCTCTGAAGCAACAGATTGGTTCAAACTGCCAAACTTCTGGTCAGCAGCTGAGTGTTTACTATACCAGCAGAGTTTCTTTGGTAAAAACTTACAGCCTGGGAAACCGTACAGGGAAACGCGACCCTGTCCTGTCAAATCTACATGGCACACAACAGAACTATTAAGTTTATATTTTTATAAACTAGACTCTTTCTAGAACTCTAGATTTTCTAGCTAGGTACCCCCTAAATCTTAATTTGGATATAGGTGGGTGTTTCACAGTTGCTACATCATAAACCTAAAGTATTCTGCTTTTGTTTTCCTCCCTTCTGTATCTATAGAATGGAGTCCTGGTGTGGCACTGTAGGATAAGCACTTGCTTATCACAAGGTCAGTTTCAACCTCAAGGTTGGTACTTCAACCTTACCAGGTGCTCCTCAGAAACCCTGACGCAACTGACTTGACACTTAACAACAACAATTTATCTAGAGAACAATGTAGAACAATGCTGGAACATAATAGGTTCTCATTAAATATTTTCCAAATGAATAAACAGATGAATGCTTCAACTAAGTACTCATGTTGTTGTTATTGTTGTTAAGCGACGTTGAGTCGATTATGACCCATAGCGACCTTTTATAGGGTTTACAAGGAGTAGCTGGTGAGCTTGAACTGCCAACCTTCCAGTTCAAACGGCTTTAAAGTCTAGCGCATTAACCCACAGCGCCACACCAGTACTCCATAGCCTGCTATAATAGTCACAGGACAATTATGCATGACTGAGGATTATTAAACAATTTGATTACTTTCTTGAGTGCTCTACAAATATTGTTACCAGCTGCTGAATAATATCTGAAAATTATAAAAAATAATCTCTTATATTGATTTGTGTTGGGTTTGGTGGTTGTGTCATTGAGTCATTTACGACTCATAACAACACTGTTCAGGGTTTGTGAGCTGTAGATTTTTACTGGAGCAGAAAGTGACTGGTAGATTTGAACTCCTGGCCTTGTGGTTAGCAATCATAGTTGTAATTCACTACTCTATTTATTCCCCTATTGGCCTTAGTTGTTGTTGTTTAGTGCTGTCAAGCCACTCCAACTCATAGTAACCCTATCTAGGGTTTACAAGGAGCAGCTGGTGGGCTTGAACCACTGATCTTACAGTGAACAATCCAGGGCTTATCTTACAATGCCACACCAGGATGCCTACATTGGCAATGTTGTTGTTTCGTGCCTTTGAGTCGATTTTAACCCATAGTGCCCTATGTAGGGTTTTCAAAGAGCGGCTGGTGAGCTTGAACCGCCAACCTTGCGGTTCAAACCAACTTTGTAGTCCAGTGCATTAACCCACAGCACCATACCAGTACTCCCTATCTAATATACAAAGTCATTTCATATTTTTATATCACTTTTGTTTTTCAACAAACTATCAAGCAGCCACGGAAGATATTTTTTCCTGTCATAACTGGAGAAGATAATATTATTTAGTATACACATACTGAGTGCCAGGCACCACGCCTAGTTCTTCATGTACATAATCATATTTAACCTTCCGTGTCAGATACAATCACTGGTAATCACATTTGAAAGAAGAGGAAATGGACTTGGATGAGGTTAGTATCTTTGGGAGATAGGTGCCTGGTGAACTGGGTCTTATAATTATTAGTTCAGTTTAAAGATGAGAAAACAAGCTTCGTGAGATTAAGTAACATCTTCGTGTCTCAAAGGAGGAGGGAGATGAGTCAAGGTTCAGATCTGGGTCATCTAGCTTCCCCTCATGCCTTTAACCACCATGCTATGCAACACCCTAGTGAACAACCTACTTCAATGCCCAGGGTAGCAGCAGCCAAGAAATCAAAACATATATTACATGGGGTAATTATGTCGTAAAAGCCTTTCTTAAAGTTCTAAAAAGCAAAGAAGTAGCTTTGATCACTATGGTGGCCTCACTCAAGCCATGATCTTTTCAATTGCCCCAGAGTCACATGACACTGAGACAGCTGAAAAGGAAGATCTAGGAAGAGTCCATGTGTTTGATCTATGGTGTTGTGTTGCAAAGAACATTGAATATACCATGGACTGTCAGAAAACTAACCAACAAACAAAACAGTCTTAGAAGAGTTATAACCTGACATGTCTTACTTTGGACAGCCATCAGGAAAGAGGGATGGCTAGCAAAGGGCATTCTTTTTGGTCAATCAGTGAAGTGAGACTATAATCCACAACTGACTGAAACATACCAGTGGTCAGATGGTGGAGCAGAACTGGCAACATTGTTTCTTTTTATGCAGAAATTATTTACCAGTCAGAGCTGTTTCCAGAGCAACTGACAATACCACACAACTTCATTATGAAAACCCTCACCCTTCCTAGTGTGATCTTGACCAGAACCCAGGCTGCTGACTCCTCCTAGCCCAGCGCACTTTATCCTTCACCATAAACTTGTCTACGTTTCATAGTGAGGCAAAGTTATTTAAGAATATTATCTTTCCAAATTCCTGGTACCGATTCTTCTTAGTTCATTCAGTGGCTTCAAGGACACTTAGATAAGGCCTACAACAAGCCATCAAGTATATCTCTGCATGGTTGTTATTGTATGCCATCATAGCCAGGCTGTCTGGGGTTTCTCAGAGTGACTGGTGGATATGAACCACCAGCTTTGTGGCTAGTAGTCTAGTATTTACCCTACAGTGTCACACCAGGACCCTGTACAACTATAGCAGAGTTGCACCTGAAAGCCAAAATGCTTTCAATATGCAAAGCCCAGACACTTTAGAAAGAAAAAGGTGTTTTGCTGGCCTTTCTTAACATAGGTTTCGAATAGTAATATTAAAACCTTAGTGTTTCCAGAGTATAAAATCCAAACCATAATCTGTTGGTTGATGACATAAAATCACTTTCTTGCCACACAGGAAGAGATAAAGGCTCTTCAGGAGCAGGTGAGACAAGACTCCACAGACACAGACAGACAGAAATGGAGAAGGAGGGTAACCTGTAAGCAGAAAAGCCTTTCTTTCCCTCCCCAACCTTGGCTTGTGTCCTGAGGACAGGGAGAGAGGAGTGGAATTAAGAGAAAGAACAGATCCCCTTTACTGGATTAGGGTGAGACTCAGAAAACATTTGTTTCTGGAAAATGAAGAGCAAGGAAGGTACATAATGTGGGGGGCAGTGGGGATGAGGTGGTGGGAAGCAGGGTTTCTTAGTCATGGATAGAGTCAACACTGGGTTCTGGGTGTCTCTAAGACACAAAATTGATGGGAGTACCCAAACACCTAGTAATCAAGGACAGAAATATTTTAATGCATTCTTAAAAAGAAATAATGCAAAACCCCACGAGAAACTATATACCAAAATGTTAAATATGACAAGTTGTTGTTCATCATTTGTTTTGTAACCATGAGTGACTGTGTAATGCAAATGCTTATCATCTCTCAGCCACTGTTCCTTGGTCCCAGCAGCCTCTGTGTCCTCTACGGGACAGGTTCTTAAGGGTGGACAGTGGAGGTTTGAAAGGCTGTGTAATGTGAGGCTTTATATATAGTCATGTTGCTAGATTGTAGAGCTGCTATTAAATTTTGTACTTGGTATAAAACATGAAAAGATATTGTGACAAGCTTCTACAGTGGTGGTGGTGGTTATGTGCTGAGGAGTCGCCTCTGACTCACAGCGATCCTGCATAGGGTTTCCGAAGCAGTAAAACTGTACGGGAGCAGAAAGCCTCATCTTTCTCCTGTGAAGCAGCTGGCAGTTTCAAACTTCTCACCGTGAGTTTGGTAGCCCGAATCATAACTGCTATGCTATCAACGCACCCTAAGTGTCTATGTTGTTGTTGTCATTAAGTGCCATCGAGTCAATTCTGACCCATAGTGACCCTGTATACCCTGTATAGGGTTTCTGAGGAGCAGCTGGTAAGTTTGAACCACTGACCTTACAGTTCAAACAGCTTTGCAGTCTGGCACGTTAACCCACAGCATCACTATAGGGGCAAACATATGTCTTTTGCCTCCGTTATGGCGTGGCAAGGCATTGCAAAGGGACAATGTACGATGATGCCTATATTTCTTTGCATCCATCACGTATGTTTAACAATCACTGAGAGTTGTTCTGGACAAAACAAGAAAAATGTCAGTATTTGTCCAAATAAAATATTAAACAACTGAAGTTCAAACTTACCAGCTGCATCTAATCAGGCATCTCTCTCAAATGACAACAAAATTCTTATTTTCTGTGTTTTTGTTGTTGTCGTTAGGTGCCATCGAGTCAACACCAACTCATAGTAACCTTATACACAACAGAGCAAGTTACTGCCCGATCCTTGGCCAACCTCACACTGCTGCTACACTTGACCCAATGATGCGGCCACTGTGCCAATCCATCTTGTTGGGGTTCTTCCTGTTTTTCTCAGACCCTCCACTTTACCAAACACAGTATCCTTCTTCAGTGACTGATCCCTCTTGACAACATATCTGAAGTATGAAAGACGAAGTCTGGACATCCTGGCATCCAAGGAGCACTCTGGCTGCACTTCATCCAACACAGATCTGTTTGTTCTTTTAGCAGTCAATGGTGCTTTCGTATTCTCTTCCAATATCATAACTCAAGTGCATCAATGCTTCTATTGTCTTCGTACTCACTATCTAACTTTTGCACGCGTTTGAGGTTATTGAAAAAAAACATGGCTAGGGCCAGGTGCACCTTAGTCCTCAAATTGACATCTTCATGCTTTAATACTTTTCAAGGGGTCTCGCGCAGCAGATTTGTCCAGCGCAATAAGCCGCATGATTTCCTGACTGCTGCTCTTGTGAGTTGTATTGATGGTTGATCCAAGCAAAACGAAGTCTTTAACAACGTCGATGTTTTCTCCATTTACATGGATGTTATTTATTGGTTCACTGTTGAGGACTTTTGTTTTCTATACACTGAGGTGCAACCCATACCAAAGACTGTGGTCTTTGATCTTCATCAGTAAGTATTTTAAGTCCTCTTCAATTTCAGCAAGAAAGGTTGTATAATCTGCATATCGCAGGTTGTTAACAAGCCTTCATCCAATACTGATGCCAATTTTTTCTTCATATAATCCAGCTTTTCTGATTATTTGTTTAGCATACAGATTGAATAAGTATGGTGAAAGAATACAACCCTAGTGAACACCTTTCCTGATTTTAAACCATTCTATGTTCCCTTGTTCTGTTCGAACAACTGCCTCTTGGTCGATGTACAGGTTCTTCATGAGCACAGTTAAGTGTTCTAGAATACTCAGACTTCACAATGTTGTCCAAAGCTTGTCATGATTGACACAATTGAAGGCCTTTTCATAGTTAATAAAGCTCAAGCAAACATCTTTCTGGTATTCTATGATTTCAGCCAAGATTCATCTGATATTGGCACATGGAATTACTCACATGGGATATCAATGATATTGTCCAATGATTTCCGCATTCCATTGGGTCACATCTCATTGGAATGGACACAAATACAGATATCTTCCAGTCAGTTGGCCAGATAGTTGCCTTCCACCTTTCTTGCAAAAATGAGTGAATTCGAGTACTGCATCAATTTGTTGAAAGATTTCAATTTCTATTCTATTAAATCCTGGTGCCTTGTTCTTTGCCAATGCTTTAAATGTACCTTGGACTTCTTCCTTCAGGATCATTGGCTCTTGATCATATCCTACCTCTTGAAATGGTTTGACATCGACCATTTCCTTTTGGTCCAGTGACTCTGTGTACTCCTTCCATCTTCTTTGGATGCTTTCTGCATCATTCAGTATTTTGCCCGTAGAATCCTTCAATAAGGCAAGTCAAGCTTTGAATCTTTTCTTCAGTTCCCTCAGCTTGAGAAATGCTGAGCATGTTCTTCACTTTTGGTTTTATAATTCCAGGTCTTTGAACATATCATTATAATATTTGATTTTATCTTCTTGAGCTGACCTTTGAAATGTTCTGTTGAGCTCTTATTCCTCCTCACTTCTTCCATTTGTTTTAGCATCCCTACACTGGAGAACAAGTTTCAGAGTCTCTTCTGACAGCCATTTTGGTCTTTTCCTTCTCTCTTGTCTTCTCAATGACCTTTTGCTTTCTTCCTGTGTGATGTTCCTGATGTCATCCCACAACTCTTCAGAACTTTGGTCTTTATCGTCTAATGTATCAAATCTATTCTTCAGATGATCACTAAATTCAGGTGGGATATATTCAAGGTCATAGTTTGGCTCTCATGAACTTGTTTTCATTTTCTTCAGCTTCAGCCTGAACTTGCATGTGAGCAGTTCACAGTCTGTTCCACAGCCTGTCCCCATGCCTTTTTTTGGCTTATGATATGGAGCTTTTCCACTGTCTCTTTTCACAGATGTAGTCAGTTTTATTTCTGTGTGTTTCATCTTGTGAGGTCCATATGAAAAGCTGTCTTTTAAGCAAAAAAAGGTGTTTGTAATGAAGAATTAATTGGTCTTGAAAAATTCCATCATGCGATCTCCAGCATTGTTACTATCACCAAGACCATGTTTTCCAACTACTGAGTCTTCTTTTTGTTATCAACTTTTGCATTCCAACTGCCAGAAATGATCAATATATCTTGACTGCATGCTTGATCAATTTCAGATCGAAGAAGTTGGTAGATTTCTTCAATTTCACCATCACTGACTTTAGTGATTGGTGTGTAAATTTGAATAATAGCAGTATTAACTGGTCTTCCTTGTAGGCAGATGGATATTATTCTATCACAGACAGCATTGTACCTCATGACAGATCTTGATATGTTTTTTTTTTATGACGAATGTGATGCCATTCCTCTTCAATTTATCATTTTCTGCATAGTAAACCATGTGAGTCAAATTCAAAATGGCCAATATCAGTCCATTTCAGCACACTAACAACTAGGATATGAATGTTTATATGTTCCATTCCATTTTTGACAATTTCCAGTTTTCCTAGATTCATACTTCATACAGTCCATGTTCTGATGATTAATAGATATTTACAGCTGTTTCTCTTCATTTGACTTGTACCCCATCAGCAAATGGAGGTCCCGAGGGCTTTACTTTATTCACATCATCACGGTCAGCTCTATTCTGAGGAGGCAGCTCTTCCCCAGTCACATTTTAAGTGCCTTCAACCTAATAGGTTCATCTTCTGGCACTGGATTTGACAATATTCTGGCACTCTTCATCTTTTTTCAGTATTCAGTAATCTGGTACTGACAGTGTTCCACTGCTATTCATAAGGTTGTCAGTGATGAAATATTCAGAAGTAGTTCCTCTCTCCCTCTTCGTAGTCTGGCTTCATCTGGAAGCTCATCTGAAATCTGTCCACCTTGGGTGACCCTGCTGGTATTTAAAATACCGGTGGCATAGCTTTCAGAATCACAGCAACTCACAAGCCACCACAGTACAACAAACTGACAGACAAGTGGTGGTTATATTCTATAGGTAACGAAATGCACAAGCATGTAAAATTTTTTTTAACTTCAGGAGCAAGAGAGAGAATCAAGACCAAAATCAGTCCAAGGCTAAATCTTATGAGGCAGAGGTCACGTATACTTATATCCTTGAACCTTTCTACAAATTCTGACACCAGCTATCTTTCCCTTGTACATTATACATTTCTGTTAGGTTCAATAATTTCTTGCACATAGAACTCACAGTCTACATGCATCAATTACAGGATGTATTGGAGAAATAAGAAGTTAAAATTTAGGACCAGAATAAACTTGGAACAGAAATCATTCAGGACACATTGTCTTCCATCAGGACAAGTTTTTTGTCTGCTGCCACAGGACACTGCTTGGCCCGTGCCACAGGACACTGCTTGGCCCGTGCATCCTCCTCCAAGGCCCTGCTCTCAGCCTTGGGCCTCAGCCCTTATCTGAAGCTCTGCTCTGCTTGGACAGGTGTTACAGTTCTTAAGCTCTGCTGACAAATGCCCGCTGGCTCCACACTACACAAACAAGCCTACTACACAAAGGTGCTCAGTTCTCCAGCTCAATGGTCAGCAAGCACAGCTTGCCAACCCAGTACTGTTGCTGCTAGTGTTGTTCTCAGGGCTACAGATCTCTCTGTTTCCAAGGACCCTGAGCCCAAGGGACAGGCATTGCCCCTGGTAATTCTTGATGGCAGTAAAGTATCACCATCCTAGCCTCTGTTGATTGTCTCCCTTTAATTCTAATGGGATAGCAAATTAACAAGTACCCTACAAGGATTCCAGGCACTTTATTTGCATTATCAGCAGGTGATCCAATCCCCTTGGCGGCTCACAATGACCTTATTTACATAGTCAAACACAGTCATTTTTTGGAAGCCAAGAGACCAGGGCTACAATTGTTATATTAAAGCAATTCAATGTACCACAGAATTGGAATAAATCATAGTGCTTTTCAATATACTGCTGCTGCGCCTTCATCACCTGCATATCTGAAAGATGAGTTGATACATATTGCAAAGGGATCCTAAAGGTGTCTGCCCCTCACTAGTTCTAATGTTGAAGCCCAAGTCATCATCACCCTACATGTGGCCACATTTGCAAAGGCCTCTTGTCTCATGTGAACTTGCCTCATTCGAATCCTTTTCTACACAACTGCCAAAGTCCTTTAAAATAACTACATCATGTAATTTCCCTACTTCAATCTTGTAAGCAACTATTGCACATCTGTGTAATAAACCGACCTCTTCCATAAACCCTGCATTGTCTGAACCCATCCCCTGCCTCTGACTTATATGTTTGCTCTACTGAGACTGGAGCAATAGCTCAAGTTGTGCTGGCTTACATATTTCTGTGACACGGGAAGCCATGCCACCAATCCCAGCAGGGTCTCCCATGGTGGACAGGTTTCAACAGAGCTTCCAGACGAAGACAGACTAGGAAGAAGGAGAGACAGACTACTTCTGAATGTTTAATCACCGAAAACTGTATGAATAGCAAAGCACTGTCAGATAAAGAGCCAGGTGGGAAGGCACTCAAAAAACAACTGGTGAAGGGCTACCTTCCCAGAGGAGAGTTGATTTGAAAGGAGTAAAGCTTTCAGCACTTTCATTTGCTGATGGGGCACAACTCAAAATGAGGAGAAACAGCTTTAAACATCTACCAATAATCAGAACATATGCAATATGAATGTATGCAATATGAATCTAGGAAAACCGGAAGTTGTCAAAAATGGAATGGAACATATACACATCAACGTCCCAGATATTAGTGAGCTGAAATGGACTGGTGTTGGCCATTTTTAATTAAGGTAATCATATGGCTGACTATGAACCACAAATCAAGAGGAATGATGTCACATTTATTGCCAAAAAGAACATTTCAAGATCTGTTTGGAAGTACGTTGCTGTCTGTGATAGTATAATATCCATATACCTACAAGGAACATTGTCTCTTGGCATGGCACTGTAAAGTAAGTACTGGACTACTTACCACCAGGCTGGCAGTTCCAACCCACCAGCAACTCCTCAGAAACCCTACACAGGGTCTCTGTGAGTCGGAACTGACTTTACAGCACTTAACAACCACAACAAACAAGGAAGACTCGGTAATACCGCTACTATTCAAATTTACAGACAAGTTGGTGATGATGAAAATTGTAAATTCTATCACCTTCTTCCATCTTAAGTTGATCAAACATGCAATCAAATGAACTGATAATTACCAGTGGTTGGAATGTACAGTGTGAAGGTTGGAAACAAAGTAGAAGGGCCAGTGGCTGGAAATTGTGGCCTTGGTGACAGAAATAATGTAGGAGATTGTATGATGGAATTCTGAAAAATCAATGTCTTATTCATTGCAAATATCTTTTTAAAACAACACAAAAAGGAGACTATACACAGGGACCTCATCAGATGGAACACACAGGAATCAAATTGACAACATCTATGGGAAACAATGGTGGAAAAGGCTCAATTTCATCAGCCACAACAAGGCCAGGGGCAGACCAGGGAACAGATTGACAATTGTTAATATACAAGTTCAGGCTGAAGCTGAAGAAAATGAGAAAATGTCAGAAGAGACTCTGAAACTTGCCCTTGAGCATAAAGAAGCTAAAGCCAATAGAAGAAATAAGGAAGTAAAAGAACTGAACAGAAAATTACGAAGGGAAATTCAAGATGACAAAATCAAGTATTATAAAGAAATGATCAAAGACATGGAGTTGGAAAACTAGAGGAGGAGAACACACTCAAATTTTTTCAAGCTGTAAGGAACTGAAGAAAAATGTCAAGCCTCTACCTGAAATACTGAAGGATTCTCTGGGCAGTCCCGGTATGGCTCTTGTAGGCTTACTACTGGACTACTAACCACAAGGTCGGCAGTTGAAATTTACCATCTGCTCCTTGAAAACCCAATATAGGGTCACTATGAGTCACAATGACTCAACAGCACTTAACAACAACAACAAAAACATAGGCAAATTATTGAATGATTTAGAAAATATCAAAAGAAGATGGAAGGAATACAGAGTTGCAATACCAAAAAGAAATTGTGGATTTTCAACCACAGAAAAACCACAGAGCAATTTCAAGAGGTAGCATATGACAAAGAATCTATTGTACTGAAGGAAGAAGTCTAAGATGCACTGAAGCTCCAAGAATTGACGAAATACAAATTTAAATTTTTCAACAAGCTGATGCAGCATTGAAGATGGTCACTCTTCCATTCCAAGAAATTTGAAAGACAGCTCATTGACCAACTGATTGTAAGAGATCGCTATTTGTGTCCATTCCAAACAGAAGTGATGTAATGGAATTCATATCATAGAACAATATCATTAACTCAAAAATGATTGCAGTAGTACATTGACAGAAAATAACCAGAAATTCAAGCTGGATTCAGAAAGGGAAGTGGAACTAGGGGTATATTGCTGATATGAGATAGTTCTTGACTGAAGCAGACAATACCAGAAAGATATTTACTTGTGCATTTTAGACTATGCAAATGTTATCCTCAGTGCAGATCATGGCAACCTATGCATAACATTGCGAAGAACGGGTATTCCAGAACATTTAATTGTGCTTATCAGGAATCTGTACATAGACCAATAGGCAGTTACTTGAAAAGAACTTGGAGACACTTAATGTTTCAAAATCATGGAAGGTGTGCATCAGAATTATCCAATCCGTATACTGACAAATTCATCCAAGAAGCTGGATTGTATGAAGAACATGGAACCAGGTTTGGAGTAAGACCCATTAACAACCTGTCATATGCAGATGACATAACCTTGCTTGCTGAAAGTGAAGTGGACTTGAAATGCTTACTGATTAAGATGAAAAGACAACACAGCCTTACTATGGATTGCAGTTGAATGTAAAGAAAACAAAAATCCTCATAACTGGATCAATAAATAACATCATGATAAATGGAGAAAAGACTGAAGCTGTCAAAGACCTCATTTTACTCAGATCGATAATCAACACTCATGGAAAGAGCAGTCAGGTAATCAAAAGACATATTGCATTTGGCAAACGTGCTACATAAGTCCTCTTTAAAGTGTTCATGACCAAAGAGATCCGCTTGAAGACTAAGATGTGTCTGACTCAAGTCATGACATTTTCATTAGTCTCATATGCATGTGAAAGTTGACAATAAAGAAGACTGTAGAATTATGGCGTTGGATAAGAATAACAAAGTTACCAAAGACTGCTAGAAGAACAAACATCTGTGTGAAGCACAGCTGGAATGCTCCTTAGAAGACATGACAAGGAAACATTATCTCATACTTTGGACACGTTATCAAGAGGAATCAGTCCCTGGAGAAGAACATCATATTTGGTAAAGCAGAGAGTCATCAAAAAAGAGGAAGACCCTCAATGACATGGCCTGGTACATTGGCAGCAGAAGGGTCGTGATGAGTTGGAACTGACTCAATGGCACCTAACAACAAGCAAGAGCAGTAGCTGTATGTGAAAGAAGAGCCTGCCAATTGGTTAGCATACACGTGACAGCCAAGAAAGCCACATGGAGCATCCTGACTCTGCCACACAACAGATTGCCACGAGTTGGATTCCACTTGTCAGCAATAGGATGCATATTGCTGTGTTTATTTTTCATCCTCTCTTCTACAGAGCACGTGCAAGCCCTGCATTTGAAATACATAGTGCCCACTGTCTGCCCAGTCTCTAGCATTCCTATGTCACACAGCTGCTGTGTTATCTGCAATCAAGTGGGCACCTGATTCAGGATGCCCCCACCCAACATGAGATGAAATGCTGCCCAAGCCTGGGTCATACCCATAACTAGATACAGACTGGACTGCTATGATTTATTGGTTCATTTCCACAAGTAGACTGCCCTGTCATATAGTACAGACTGAAAAAACCTGTTGAATGAGTGAATAAACAAATGGATCTTTTATGAAAAATAGCAAAACAGCCACCATTTGTTGCTATTAATTGAATGTGAAGCATTGTAAGAAACATTTCACCTATACTATTCCATATGAATATCTGAACTTCATATGAGAAAACAGAAGGTTCATAGAGTTTTATAGATTTAACCGAAAGCGTGAAGCATTCCAAGCTGAGTTTTGCAATGTGTATCAAAAGGTAAATAGTGATATATACACAACATTGGACTAACAGTGTTCTGTGGGTAGTGTTGAGTGGGTATGTTAGGAAAAGTGGGAGTGTACCCACCAACATGAGTTTGAAAGAGGATGTTTGTACCTGGGTGTTTATCTTTCCTGCAAATACAACTATGAATGTGGTGGAACATATAGAGGGCAAAATGATGAAAAAATTCTTAGATATTGTCAATCAACTTGAACAATGAGTTGCTGGACCTGAGGGCTCAGGGCCATAGGCTCAGGGAACACCAATTACATAACATAGTCCAAAAAGACAATGTTCTATATCCAACTTTGGTGAGTGGTGTCTGGGATCTTAAAAGCTCACGATCAGCCATCTAAGGTCTCTCCATGTGCAGAAGAAAGAAGAATGATGAGAATTGAAGAATTTGGCATCAGTCCAGTGGACTATTGGAACATGTGAACATCAGTCTCCGTGACTCTGACAGCAGAAGAACTAGATGGGGCGTGGCTACCACTATAAAAAGAATCACATGAGAAGATCCAGGACAGAGAGAGAAAAAAAGTAGAACAAAACTCAAAATTATTTAAAAAATAAGACCAGGCTTACTGGTCATAAAGACACATGAGGAACCTGAGATTATGGCCCATAACCACTCTCAGATCTGGAAAGGAACTAGCCCTTACAGCCCAGTTTTCAGTCAAGTAATAGATAAATACCTAGTGGGGACAACAACACTAATAAGGTCTGCTCACCCTGGAATGCCCAAGCAGTGAAAACCAAAGGGGCAACATTTCCCAAAGGACAAAGTTGAGAAGGGATTGGAAGGTGGAAGAAATGGAAATAGGAACCATAGGAGGGTAGTGGGATAGCTGATGTTCCATGGAGGGGATTGCAATCATTAAGATGAAACAAAGATTCTGATTTGTTGAATGTAAAATGATGTTCTTGTCTGAAAACTTACTCAGTTCACAATAAAAAGTTAAAACAAAACAAAAACCAATGCACTAGTTGTTGTTATTTTTTTAATGTATCAGAATGTTGTTGTTGTTGTTGTTGTTATTGTCAGGTGCCATCGAGTTGGAACCGACTCATAGCGACCCCATGCACAGCAGAACGAAACAATGTCCGATCCTGGGCTAACCTCACTACCGCTGCCACACTTGACGCCATCAATGCTGCCACCTGGCCAATCCATCTCATTGGGGGGTCTTCCTCTTTTTCTCCGACCCTCCATCTTACCAAGCATGATATCCTTCTCCAGCGACTGTTTCCTCCTGACAATATGTCCAAAGTATGTATCAGAATAATACCCATATATTCAAGCTTTCCAAGTCGACAGCACTTGAATGAGTCCCTACTCTGTTGTTGTTTTATGTACATTTCTTATGAAAAAGATGTTGCCTTTTCTAAACCACATCTTCCTCACAAGAGATCCCCAAACTTGCAAAATTATCTTTGAGATGTGAATTAAGATCTGCCTGACTCCAAAGCCTATTCTATTCCATGAGTCCATCCTGACATTGCTTCTTCCACTGGAGTTCTGAATTTGTTAAACATTACATCTGCCTGGGATGGCACCATCAGTACCTACCCTGGGTCAAAATTGGTATCAAGTGCTCAGTCAAAAATCATTCCAAGCTTAATCTTATTTCAGACCTGCTGGTGTGATAGTTAAGTGCTTGGCTGTTAACTGAAAGATCAGTGGCTTGAATCCACCCACCAGCTTCACAGAAGAAAGATCTGACAATCTGTTCCTGTAAAGATTACAGTGTAGAAAATGGAATGGGCTCATTCTACTCTATCTCATGGGCTGTTACGTGTCAGAATCAACTTGCCCACACACAACAGCAACAATATATAACAGGAACGAAGTCTTTGAGTCAGGGTCACCCAGTAGGTAATAGAGCTGGGATCTAATATAGATTTGAGTGATACCAGAGACCTCACTTGACCTCCTCAGACTCACATCAACACTCCTGAGGATGGTTCTGCAGCGCAGGGTGGGAGCTAATTCCCAGTCATTTTAAAGCAAACTTGGCCTGGTGTGAGCCTTGTAAGTAAGTAGAACAGCTATCCATCAGTCAACAAAGCCCAGAACACTGATGGAGAAAGGCCCTATGAACATTATTTCATTCCAGGAGATTAGATTAGGGCAGAGCAGTGTCACACAAGCAACTGGAAAGATGCAATTCCTTCTTTTCCCTCATGCTTCTCTTGTGACCAGTGGTGTCGTTAGCGCCTACCCTCATCCACCCCCATTGCAGACTCTGCTCTCCAGGAATCTGAAGCCATAGGGTTGGAAGCCACACCATAAGAGGCGGTCGAGAGGTGGAGTCCCATCTGCACAGCTTTGGTGAGCTGTTTTGGTGCTGGACTGTGGTAGACTCGGTTGAGGATATGCAGAACCTGCAGAGCCACAAATCTAGCATTAACCAGTCACCCCTACACCAGCTGTTCTGTTTCTAACAGACACTGAAACTAACTTCATAAAGGGTCTCCATGAACTACTTCTGGGTTGAAGGCCCACAACTTTGATAGCACTGAGGCTGACAGGAACTTCATCTAGGGCCAGCACTGCGCTGTCACATCCTTCCCACAATCACCTCGTGAGAACCCTGACTTGCAGGAGGCACCCAGAGTTTCCTGTTTTCTGGGTCCAACAGCTGCACTGTTATATTTTTGTATTGCTTTTGGGTTTGGTTTTCATCCTTTTGTTGTTTCATTATTTTTTGTTTGTTTATTCTTTTTTTTTTTCCTTCTTCTCTTTCCACCCCTTGGATTTTATCCTTTCTACCTCCACTTTTGTATTCCCTTTTTTTTTTTCTCACTCTCTCCCTCCCCCCCTTTTTTTGTTGAAGGACAGAACTACTAGTAAGAAACTTACAGAGACACAGACGAACTCAACAACACAATCAACCAACTTGACCACAGAAACATACACAGACCACTCAGCGCAACACAGCACAACACATTTTTCTAGTGCACATGGAACATTCTCCAGAATAGACCATAATTTAGATCACAAAACAAATCTCAATAAATTTGAAAACAACAAAATACTAAAAAACATCTTTTCAGATCACGATGCTATAAAATAGGATATCAACAATAGGGAGATGGAAGGAAAAAATAAAATATATGGGAATTGAGCAACACCCTGCTTAAAAGCTACTGGGTAATAGATCAAATAAAAGATGAAATTTTAAAAATTCCTTGACTCAAATGAGAGCTAAAACACAACCTACTAAAACCTTTGGGGCACACAGAGAAAAAAGTGCCCAGAGGGCAATTTATATCAATAAGTAACACATTAAAAAAGCGGCAGAATGGAAATCAGCACCTGAAGCAAACATAGTCAACAATTAGAAAAAGAGTAGCAAAGTAAGTGTATAGTCTCAATAAAAGAAATAAAGGTTAGAAAGGAAACAAATAGAAAAACAATAGAATGAGCAAGACTAGAAATGGATTCTTTGAAAGGATTAATAAAATTGAAAACCCACTGGCAAATCTAAAAAGAAGAGACAAGCAACACAAATAAGAAATTACGTAGCTGAAGTCACGACAGAATCAATGGAAATAAAAGGATAACAGAATATAGGCTGAAGTAGAAAACTTGAATATGCCTACCACAAGAGAAGAAATTGATCAAGTGATTAAAGAACTCCCAACTAAAAAGAAGTCCAAGCTTAGATGACTTAAGGAGTCCTGCTGTGACCCAGCAGGATAAGCACTGGACCACAAGGTCAGTTTGAGTCACAAAGTGATTCACAAAATTCTAATCCACCAGTTAGTTACTCCTCACAAACTCTATACAGGGTCACTATGAGTTGGAAGTGACTTGAAGGCACACAACAACAACAGATGACTTTACTGGTGAATTCTACCAAACATTCAGAGAAGAAATGACACCAGTTCTACTGAAACCGTTCCATATATATAGAAAGGGCTGGAAAACTTCCAAATTCATTTTATGAAGCAAGCATAACTATGATACCAAAACTGGGCAAAGATATCACTAAGAAAGAAATTTATAGACCAATATCCTTCATGGACAAAATTGCAAAAATTCTCAACAAAATCCTAGCAAATAAAACTCAACAATATATCAAAAATGTAATACACCAAGACTAAGTGAGATTCATACCAGTTATGGAGTGATGGTTCAGCATTAGGAAAACAGTCAATACAATCCATCACATAAAAAAAAAAAATGAAGGAAAGAAAACCCATGATCATATCAAATGATGCAGAAAAGACATGACCAAAGTTAACACTCATTCTTGATAAAAATACTCAACAAATAGGAATAGAAGGGGAATTCCTCAACATAATTAAGGGTATATATACAAAATCAACAGCCATCATCACTCCCATTGGTGTGAAACTGGTCATTCCCAATGTGAACAGGAACCAGACAAGGATGTCCTTTATAACCACTCCAATTTAATATTGCATGAGCCCTGTTAGAGTTTTGGAGTAGGAATGCTAGCTGCAAAGTCATCAGTTGGAATCTACCAGGTACTCTGTGAGGGGGAAGATTAGGCATTCTGCTCCCATAAAGCTTTATAGTCTCAGAAACCCTACATAGGGTCACTATGAGTCAGAATCAAGTAGAAGACATTAACCACCACCAGCATTCAATGCTGTTCTTGAAGTCCTGGCCAGAGCTATAAGGCAAGAAAGGAAAATTAAGGGTGTCCAAACTAGTAAGGAAAAAGTAGAGCTCTATTTGCAGTCAATATGATCCTATACTTAGAAAATCCCAAAGACTCCACAAGAAAATTATTGGATCATCAACAGATTCATTCCAAGTGGCAGATCAACATACAAATTCAGTTGCATTCCTTTATAGTAATAAAAAGAGTTCTGAAAAAGAAATCAAGAAGTAAGCAATGCCATTTACAATAGCTACCCCCAAAATTAAATATTTGGGAATAAATCTAACCAGAACACAAAAGAACTACACAAAAAAAATTAAGAAACATTATTACAAGAAACTCCTGTAGACCTATCCTGCAAGTGGATAGGAAAACTGAACATTGTGAAAATGTCAACACTACCCAAAAAAAATCTATAGATATAATGCTATCCCAATCCAGATTCCAAAATCATTCTTTAAAGAGATAAACTAATCACTAACATTATATGAAAAGAAAAAGACCCCAGGAGAGCAAAGCATTGCTAAAAAAGAACAACAAAGTAGGAGGTCTCTACTTCCTACTCTCAAAACCTACCACACAGCCACAGAAGTCAAAATAACCTGGTCCTGTTACAATAGAAGACTCAGAGATCAATGGAACAGAAGTAAGAATGCAGAAGTAAATCCATCTATCAATGATCAGTTGAGGGATTTATGGTAGCGTAGTGGTTACAAGTTGGGCTGCTAACCTCAAGGTTGGCAGTTCGAAATTACCAGCTATTCTGGGAGAAACATGAGGCTTTCTGCTCCTGTCAAGATTTACAGTGCCCAAAAACCTATGCAGGACACCATGAGTCAAAATTGACTCCATGGCACACCATCACCACCACGGTCAGTTGACGTTAGACGAAAGGTAAAACTGTATTAAACGGGAAAGAGATAGTCTTTTCAACAAATGATGTTGGGAAAATTGGAAACCCATTTTCAGAAGAATGAAACAAGACCTGTATCTCAAACCATATACAAAAACGACCTCAATATGAATTAAAAGCCTACATGTAAAACCTAGAATGAATCAGTTCATCAATGAAAAAAGGACACATTTGGGGGCTCTGATACATGTGTAGATACATTATCAAACATAACTGAAAACACACAAACAGAAGACAAAACAGATGACTGGGACCTTCTGAAAATTAAAAACTTAGGTGCATCAAAGGCTTTCACCAAAAGAGAATCCACAGAGTGGGAAAAAAATGTTTGGCAAAATCATAGCAGACAAAGGACTACTCTCCAAAATTCTAACAAAAAGGCAAGTAATTCTATTTTAAAAATGGGCAAAGGATATGAATAGACACTTCACCAAAGAAGACACTCTGGCAGCCAAAAAACACGAAGAAATACTCATCATCATTATCCATTGTTGTTGTTGTTGTTATGTGCCATGGAGTCGGTTTCAACACATAGCAACCCTATACAAGGTTTCCAAGGCTCTAAATCTTTACAGGAGCAGAAAGCCTCATCTTTCTCCTGTGGAACAGCTAGTAGTTTTGAACTGCTGACCTTACGGTTTGCAGCCCGATTCGTAACCACTACGCTACCAGAGCTCCTTCATTAGCCATTAGAGAGATGCAAATAAAAACAAAAATGAGATTTCACTTCAGTATTAATAGCACAGTTCCAAAATACAAAAAACTACACATGCTGGTAAGGGTGTGGAGAGCCTGGAACACTCCTACACTGTAAGACTGTGAAAAATGGTATGGCACTTTCTCAAAAAATTGGACATAGTAATACCATATGACCCAGTAATCTCTCTCCTTGGTACATTTGTTGTTGTTAAGTGCCTTCGAGTCGGTTCCGACCCATAGCAACCCTGTACAGGGTTTCCGAGGGTGTAAATCCTTACGGGAGTAGAAAGCCTCATCTTTCTCCCGCGGAGCAGCTGGTAGTTTCTAACTGCTGACCTTAAGGTTCGCAGCCCGATTCGTAACCACTACGCTACCAGAGCTCCTTTCCTTGGTACATAGCCTTAAGAAATAAAACTGTAACACAACAGCCATGTTCATTGTAGCACTATTCACAACAGCAAAATGGTGGAGACAGCCTAAGTGCCTACCAAAGCAACAATGGTTAAACAAACTTGGGCAAATACACACAATGAAATATTACACAACACTGAAGAATAACGAAGACTCTGCAAAACACCTCACAACATGGATGAACCTGGAGGACATTATGCTGAGTGAAATTAGTTAATTACAAAGGGACAAATATTGCATGTTGTGAAAAGAAGAGACGTCTTGGGAAATGACACATTTTGTGATGATTACAGAGTGGGTTGGGGGAAGGGAAGAAAAATATAATATGTAGAGGTAAATAATGTTAAAAATAAAAACAGTAGTGACACTTTTTAGTATTTTTTAAATAAATTCTGACTCAGTGACTTTATATATGGTTTCTAAGGAGTGGCTGCTGGATTCAAACTGTTAACCCTGTGATTAGTAGTCCAGTACTTATCCTATGGTGTCACATCAGGACTGACATTCGTTGTTGTTGTTAAGTGACGTCGAGTCAATCCCGACCCACAGTGACCCTGTATAGGGTTTCCAAGGAGCAGCTGGTGAGCTTGAACCGCTAACCTTGCAGTTCAAACGGCTTTGCAGTCTGACGCGTTAACACACAGCGCCACACCAGGACTCATGTTAGACCATATGAAAACACGATTGGTAACAGATATACCATTGAGAACCCAGAACACAGACGCCAACATGAAATGAACTTGAAATGTTTATAAAATATTGCTCAATCTATGTCACAAAATGGTATAATTCTAAAGATTTAAAATGATTATAAGTATTTATTCATAAAAGTTTCAGCCATTTGAGTTCAAACCATTCTATTCACTTGTTTATTTTCTTTAAATTAATTTTTTACAAGAGAGCAATAGAAATTTTCTTCACTGAACACTTTTTAAAGGTGATCACAAGCAAGACAGAAAAAAACAAATACATGATACCCCAGATATGCAGACCATGAACAACTATTTAACATTTTTCAAAAATGCTAATGAGAAAATAGGGTCAACTCCACAAAAATTTACTAAAAGAATATTTTGCTAAGTATGATAAGCACTAAATACTATAAAAGCTGCATATGAAATTTTCAGCTTCCACATAAACTCACCTCACACGTTTTAACTCATAAAGTGCAAAAAAATATGAAAAACCAACCATTCCTCCCACGTTGTTCTCTCTACTTGTCTACTGTATTCGATGATCTGTAGCAACGGCCACACAGAAGTCACATGTGAAACTCAGAGTTATGGGGTTTATTTGGAAATTAAGAAGTTATAAATGTCCCTAGGACACACCACTCCACCATAACCCTCAGCCTGAAGGTACTCAGTGTGTCAACAAACCAAGAGTCCCAAAGTAAGTACCTGAAGACGCCCCACTCTACAAGCTAGCTTCCGGCAAAATGTTACTCGGGTTTACTTACTCCATGGGCTGGGAAGTCCACTGCGTTGTCACATGCTCTGCTTCTTGGGTTCATTGTTCCTGCTCCTTTGCCGCACACAGCTTTCTGTCTCTGGATTGAGGAGGGTCCACGTGCAGGGGTCCACGTGCAGGGGTCCACGTGCAGGGGACCACGTGCAGGGGACCACGTGCAGGGGTCTTGGGGGCCTAAAAGCACACGCCTCTCCTGTCTAACCTTCTTTGATGGTAGTGAAATCTCCACTACTGCGTCTGAGTTCCAAGTTTTCACAATTACAATTAACTCTCAATTAATTCTGCAAAAACCACAGCTGAATTATGTTATCCTATCAGTAGCTTCTCCCACCTTCTCTTACCCAGTGCCAGCAGGGCAGAAATGTTGTTTGGTGGGCGTTACAGACCACGGCTGGAAGAGATATTAGCTAATTCATTACATCACACATACCCTTCTAAAAGGTTGGGAAATTAAAAGATAAAATCTTATACTTTATTTCATACTTTATTTCTATGGAGGGACAAATCTTATTTATTAAAATAATATTTTTTGAAATACAATTATATATTTTCTATTAAGTTTAAATAGAAAACATCAGAACAATGATAATTGTGCAATTTAAAGCCACAAATGAAGAAATTTCATCAAGGAAATTATAAAATGATTATTTTTAATCATGATACAAATGGAGAATGTGAAAGATAAGGAAGATAAACTGTCAAGATACTATATACTAGACATTAACCTTCCTTTAGCAATATTGTTTCTACTATGAGTTGGACTGTCTTTAAATTGTGGTTCAAACCTAAGAAATTTACTACGGGATTCAGGTAATTTGATGCTATTTCTGCCATTTTAGAAATTATCCTCTTGCCCTGCATTATCACCTCCATTTAGTTTCCACCCTGTTGCTCTTGGAATTTCAACAAAAGAGAAAAAGAGTTATTTGTATTCTCTATCCCTCTAAATTTCTTCCTCTTTATCTTGAATTCACTGTCAGTTTTTTGTCCCAACAAGTTCACCAAAAAGCCAAGCCAATTGCAGTTAAATCAATTCCTACTCACGTGTGCAGTGTAGAACTGTAACCTTTCTGAAGCAGATCTTCAAGTCTTTCTTTTAGGCCTCTGAGTTTGAACCACCTACCTTTCAGTTAACAGTAGAGTGCTTAACCGTGTGTGCCAGTAAGGAACTCCAGATTGCTAAATAATCCTCTTCATGCGTAGCATCTATATTACTAAATCCAGTGATCAATCCCTGGCCCTCATCCTTCCTGAACTGTCAACAGCCTTTGACACAACTGATCTCTTCCTACTCCTTGAGACAGTTTCTTCCCTTAGCTTCAGGAAAATCTACAAGTCCTCTTAAAGTCCGGTCCTCAGATCTCACAGAATGTCACTTGTAATGCTTTTTATTGGTCAGTGCAAATCACAAGGTCAGTCTAGATCAAGAGGAGGGGAAGGGGCACCACTGTAATGTATGAGTCGGTATATAAGTAGGGAAGGGGTTTTTGCCAGCCATGGTTGGAGATTTGGGCATAAATCTCAAAAAATTAAACAGATAAAGTGAAAGGGGTACAAACAAATAAAGGGAACTGCATTTCAGTTATGGACCTCTGGTAGCGTAGTGGTTACGAATCGGGCTGCAAACCTCAAGGTCAGCAGTTCGAAACTACCAGCTGCTCCGCGGGAGAAAGATGTGGCTTTCTGCTCCCGTAAAGATTTACAGCCTCGGAAACCTTGTACAGGGTCACTATGAGTCGGAACTGACTCCACGGCACATAACAACAACAACAACAACATTTCAGTTAGAGGGATTAGTTGTAATGTAGCACAATATGTTTACATAGAAAAATTCAAACCACCTAATTATATTTTTGGTTGAGTTTGGAGCCACTCTCCCTCCCTATCTTCTTCCCTACCAAGAAAAAAATTGAGACGAGCATGTGGTTTGAATGGCCATTTGATATTAGAAATGCTTATGTATGACAGCAGTGAGTAAAATCAAAGATATCAGGACTGGCATCTTTGCTATTTCTCTGAACGTTCTCACATGATGATGGTGGTAGTGTGGTGGTGGTTGTGTTCCACTGAGTCGATTCAGACTCATAGAGACCTTGTATACAGCTTCCAAGGCTGTAGATCTTTACAAGAGCAGAAAGCTTCATCTTCCTCCAGTAAAGTGGTTGGTGATTTCGGTTAGTAGCCCAGTTGGTAATCTACTACGCTGACAGGGATCCTTAGGGTTTAAGGTAGTTGTCCCAGTATAAGGGCTCAGGCTCGTATTCAAGGCTTGAAAGCAAACCATGGTGGTGTCAGTCACTGCTGTGTCCCAGAACACCACAGCCAACTTTTATTCACTTACCAACGACCAGCATTGGATCATATGGCTACCCTTAATGAAAAAATAATATTAAAAAACAAGTATTTAGATTTTTCCAGGCTATATTTTAGAGGTACCAATGGAGAAAATGGAGCCCTGGTGTGGCGCTGCGGGTTAATGTGCTGGACTGCAAAGTCGGCTTGAACCGCAAGGTCGGCAGTTCAACCTCACAAACCACTCTTCAGAAACCCTATACAGGACTGCTATGGGTTGTAACTGACTTGACGGCACTTAACAACAATAACAACATCTTCTGCATTAGTGAGTTTACAGTGTTTGTCACATCTTTCTAAAAATAAAATGGTGCTGGAGGAGAATACTGACAGTGCCATGTGCTGCCAAAAGAACCAACAGATCTGTGTTGGAAGAAGTGCAGCCAGAGTGTTCCTTGGAGGCCAAGATGGCGAAACTTCGCCTCTCATACTTCAGACATATTGTAAGGAAGGACCAGTCACAGGAGAAGGATATTATGTTTGGTAAGGTGGAGGGTCAGAGAAAAAGAGCAAAGCCCCCAGTGAGATGGATTGGCAAAATGGCAGCATCAATGGGGTCAAGCGCGGCAACAATTGTGAGGTTGGCCCAGGACTGGGCAGTGTTTCATTCTGTTGTGCATAGTGTCACTATGAGTCGGGACTGACTCAATGACACCAAACAACAACAACATCACACCTTTCTAACAATAAAATTAAAAGCAACAACAACAACAAAAAACTCTTTTTGAGGACAACCAACTAGTTTGTCATCGAGTTGACTACAATTCTTTTAGAAAAAGACTCAGTAAACTTTTTATGTAACAAACCAGATAGTAAATATTTTAGACGTTGCAAATCATTTTCGTTGCAACTTATCAGTCCTCCCATTGTAGCTGGAAAACAGTCAGAAGTAAAATGCAAATGAATGGGTGTGGCTGTGTCCCAATCAATCTTTGTTACAACAAACAAACCAACCGTCATTAGGCTGAATTTGGGCTGTGGATGGCAGTTTTCTAACTCCTGTTTTAAAGGAATTATTTGAACAGACAAATGTATAACACCCACATCTCTTCAGAGTCCCACACCATTATGTAAGTAGTTTGCGCAATCTCTAAAAAGCAAACTTTCTGTGACTAGTGTGTCAGAAAAGCATTCACACTATTGCTTTAAAAGGGAAAAACAAACCAAACAATGAGAGATTGGATTCAGTTCTGTAAGAAATATTAGGTCAGGATTTCAATTTTTTATGATGCATCTCCATCATGTTCTACTACCAAATTTCATGTTGTTTTTGTTGTTGTTAAGTGCCATTGAGTCGATTCCAACCCACAGTGACCCTGTGTAGGGTTTCCAAGGAGCAGCTGGTGAGCTTGAACCACTGACCTTGCAGTTCAAACGACTTTGCAGTCTGACGCACTAGCCCACAGGCTAAACCTTTGGAGGGGTATAGAAAATTCAGTCCTGTAGAGTCCATTCCGACTCATGAGGACCCTTTAGGATGGAGTAGAACTGCCCTACGGCGTTTCTAAGACTGTAATCTTTATGGGAAAGGAGTGCTGCTGGCACAAACATTAAGTTCTTGACGGCTAACGTTAACCATAGATGGGGTCTATGGTTTGAACTCACCATCAGTTCCATGACCTGGCGTGATCAGCTGTTGCAAAGATTTCTGCCTAGAAAACCTTATGGGGCGCTCCACTCTTGTCCTCTAGGGTTGCTATGACTAAGAATTAACTTAATGACAAAGCATTTGGGATTTTGATTTATTATCATCATTATTATCTTGTTAGTACTGGATTGCCTCATTTTTCTCCCATGGAGTGGCTGGGGGATTCCAATCACCAATCTCTCAGCTAACAGCTGAGCACTTAACTATTGTGCCACCAGCACTCCTTTGAAGAGTACAATGTGATCCTCGAGTCAGTTCCTACTCATAGCGACCCTATATAGGGTTTCTAAGGCTTTAAATCTTTGTAGGAGCAAAAAATCTCATCTTTCTATTGAACCATTAACCTTGGGGTTCACAGTCCAGTGTTTATTATGTACAACCACCATGCTAACCTAAGGGGTGTGAAGAAGCATTTACTACTGTCCCTACCGTGTGAGAATGTTATGATGGGATTTATATAAACACAGCCATAATTTAAGAAAGTGTATATTCATAAGAATTATATACTCAAGAACTTTATCCTTGATAAAACAATTGCGATTGCTATTTTGAAGTTCTACATTTGACCTGATTGTTACATTTTGCCCTGAGGTGTTCAGAATCTCTTAACTCAAACTCAACGGCATTTTTCCCAAGTATGGTATCATCATAATAGCTCAAAATGAAAACTGTTCCAAAAATAACTTCAAGTTAATTGTGCAGGTGAGAAAATATATCCACCCACACAGCAACCAGTGCCAAATTGTCTGCATGAAAAATAAAAATCTAGAGAGTAACTCAGCCTATATTTCAAAAATATGTCTATAGAGAGAGAGATATAGTCCTGGTATAAAGCACTGAACCACAAGGTCAGTTTGAATTGCAAGGTCGGCAGTTCAAATCCACCAGCTACTCCTCGGAAACCCTATATAGAGTCACTATGAGTTGAAACCGACTTGATGACACTAAAAAATACCAACATAGATATATACATTTTGGTTTTACTGTTATGTATTGTGGAGTTGGTTCTGACTCAGAGCGATTCTGAATAGGGTTTCTGAGTAGTGACTAGTGGGTTTGAACTGCCAACCTTCAGGTTAGCACTCTGAAAATTATCCTACAGAGCCACATCAGGACAGCTATATGTACATATGTAGAGTACTGCTTACTATTACAAACATCATAGCTTCCAACATTCTATATGGCAGAGCGTCCATCAGAATAATTATATCAGAAAAGTTATTATTATTTTTTTAAGTATGAAAAGAAAAGATTCATTTGTGTACTCTCCTTCATCCAATAGATTATTTCTAGGGAGTTCCATATATGGCATGTGACATTCATGACTTTGTCTTGTATCAACCTTACACTCTATGACAATGACTACTTAAATCTTTTTCTTTTTAACTTTAAAAGAGTTCTTTGGGTGATCCCATGAGACTTATTTCTGGCAGAGACTTAGGTACAATCCCTAATGTTTCCTCTCCTTGCTATATTCCCATACTTGTTTCCAGAAAATCTATAATATGTAATGATTTAGAATTAATACCCCAATTCCCTAGATCTTTTAATGAATTCACTTACACTTGGGGATCTGACCAAGGCATCTGTTCATGAATAGTGGAATGATTACCAACTCCTAATGGAGAAGGCACGCTGCCATTTTTTCCTGAAATACATCCCAAATGAGAAATCAACTGCCTCGTGCTTGGATTTTCTTGTGCGTCAATTTTTTGTTTCATTAAATATAAAGCTCTTTTGGACATTCTCTTCCAAGCCACCTCCCTTTACCCTATTATAACCCTTACCAGGTAGAGGAAAAGATACAGCAAGTGAAACTTCCCTTGTGCATCTACACCAGAGTTTTCTACAAGAATTTAGTATCAGATTCAATTAATAGCCATTACTAGTCCAAATTTCAGAAATTATTTTTTAAATTACATTGGGCTTAATTGACACCTCCAAATCCTCCATCTGCCAATAATTTAACATGATGTGAATTATAGTCTAATCCCTGTAGGGTCTCTAGTTAGAATAGTAGGTATCTGATGACAATATATAATCTACTTCTTTGGCTGGTTCCTTGTTTATCAGTTGTTCCATGTGTAAAAGTTACATCTTTTCATCTTACCTATTTAGAACTAACATTAAATCCCTTCATAAAAAGGATATAATCTTGGCAGCACATGTTTTCGGTCTCCAACTGTCTCAAGCAACTGCCTGGAGAGTAGCCGTGGTGTCTAACCCGAATGCCCTCTAGAAATCAGGAAGCCAGGCAGAGCTGGTGACTTAGAGATGGCAGATTAGGGTGTGCCAGAGACCTTAACAATCAGTAGAACTCCTGTCATTGTATGTCTGCCTTGAATTTAAATCGTTGACCTGATAGCATAAGCTGAGATTTGCAGTCAACGTTTTCCAGACAGCTTCAAAACCCTCTTGCCAACAGCACTGTGTGGCCCTGCTCCCTTGGCACACAGGCAAGCTGCCAGCGCTGTTCCCCCATCGAATCACGATCCCAGCTTTCAATGATTTGTTACCCTCAGTTGGAAGTCAGTTCAAAACTCTCATCATTTGTCCTGAGCATTATACTGCTAGTTCAAAACCCAGGATAGAAAATATTGCTGACAAGCAATTATGAGTAGTGTTCTCCAATTATTATTTTGAGTCCTGGTGTGGCACTGTATGATAAGCTCTGGACAGCTAACCACAAGATCAGTTTTTCAAACCTATCAGCTGCTTCTTGGAAACACTATTCAGGGTGACTATGAGTCGTTATCGACTCAAGGGCATTTTACAACAACAAAAATAATCTTTGCCACCAGCCAAAGAATATCTATTGAATTACTTCCACTAATCAGGTAGTCATGAAGGGACTGTTTTTGACCCCCATCACTAAGCAAGTCATGGCCTGTACTCAACATTTTCACTATTGGCAAGTCTTGACTGCAACCTCCCAATTCATGAAACCACAGAATGTCCTGAGCTACGGTCCATAAGAAGTCAAAAGCTAGAAATACTGTTGGTGTCTCTCTGTATCTGTGTACCCTCATCCCTGTCACAGTACCCAGAGTCCTGTAGGCAGCCTGGCACTGAGTATAAGAGTATATTGGATGAGTGAGTGAAATAAATCTAATCTCTGAATAAGTTTTTAACATTTTGACTGTTTTCCCAGGAATCCATCCACGCCTACAACAAATCAATGCCCTTAGGTAATTGCTGTGTCCAATTTGCCTTGATCTTCAAGCACCAGCAGTTATAATAATTATGAGGAAGTATTAATATTTGATAAGCACCTCTTTTCTATGTGGCAAGCCCTTTGCTGCTGTTTTTTGGTGCCATCAAGTCGGTTTCAACTCATAGTGACTATACACACAACAGAAATAAACACTACCCGGTTCTGCTCTACCTGCTACATTTCAGTCCCTTGTTACTGTCACTATGCCAATCTATCTCTTTGGGGTTTTATTCTTTGTCACTGACCCTTCTTCATTTTACCAAGAGACTGATGCCTCCTGATAACATAAGAAGTATGAGAGACAAAATGTGTCCACTCTGGTGTCTACTTCTTCTAGCACAGATTTGTTTGTTCTTCTGGCAGTCCATGGTACTTTTAATATTCTTTTCCAACACCACAATTAAAATGCATCAATTTTTCGACAGTCTTCCTTATTCATTGTCCAACTTTCACATGCATATGGTGGTGGTGGTAGTTATGTGCCATGGAGTTGGTTCCGATTCATAGTGACCCTGTACAGGGTATAAGGCTACTGAAAATACCATGGCTTGTCTCAGGTCTGTCCTCCAACAGACATACTGACTCTCTGACACTTTAAAGAGGTCTTATGCAACATATCGTTTGATTTCTTGACTGCTGTTTCCATGAGTGTTGATTATAGATCCAAGCAAACTCAAATGTTCGACAACTTCAATCATTTAACCCTTTGCTTGGTGGTGTTGTTAACTGCCATCAAGTTGGTTCTGACTCATAGCGACCCTGTATAGGGTTTCCAAGGAGCGGCTGGTGAGCTTGAACCACTGACCTTGCAGTTCAAACTGACTTTACAGTCCAGCGCATTAACCCTCAGCGCCAAGCCAGGACTCCAACACTTTTTTAGGTGTCCTAAAACATTTTTTTCTGCGAATCTTCACAACAAATTCATGAGTCAAATTATATAAAAATATCTTTTATATTGAAATTGTATATATTTATATTTTATAAAAGTTCACCCTTGAAGAAGTAAGGGTGTACCAGGAGTAGGATACAGATGGTCAGACTCCAAAGCCCCTGCTCTTTCTTCTACCTCATCTTGAACACTAGCAAGCATTTCCTTGACAAGGGAGAATATCTCTAGGCCATAGATGCCTAACTATTTTGGCTAATTCATTCACTTCAAGCCTAGATTTTGGAATCCAACACGATAGCCTCTGATCATTGTTGCTGTTGTTGTTAAGTGTTGTTGAGTCAGTTCCGACCTGTATAGGTTTTCCGAGGAGTAGTTGGTAAGCCTGAACCGCCAATATTGCGGTTCAAACCGACTTTGTAGTTCAGCATATTAACCCACAGTGTCATACCAGGACACTAGTAACTAACTGACCATGCTGCTATTAAGTACCATGGAGTAGGTCCCAACTCATATCGACCCTGTATAGAGTTTCGGAGAAGTGCCTGGTGACTTTGATCAGCTCACCGACCTTGTAGTCCTGTGCATTACCCCACAGAGTCACACAGGACTCCAACTGACCATGCAGAGCTATTAAAATTTAAATTAAAAAAAAAATGTTTAATTTAAATTCAGATTCTCAGTCACTATAACCATATTTCATAAATGATTATTAGCCACAAGTGGCTAGTGACTACTTTATTAGTATAGCTATAGAACATCAGTATACAAACAGGTAAAGCAAGTCTAGAAGAAAAAATACATATATTTTTCTAGGACTCTAGTTAGAAAACCCTGAATTCTACTGCTTTTAGATGGCATTTAGAGTAAGTTCATTTTTTACTGGCAAAGAGTGGCATTTTTCTTATTTGGCGTATTAATTAGAATGGTATATCTATTGTTTACAGATGTTGCTGTCCCCTACTGATTATAGGTACAATTCTTCTACTTGCCAGTGATGATGGAAATCGATTTACAATCATTTGTGCTCAGACCTCTTTGCCTCTTACTTCTAAACATGCAATTTGAGAGTGAGGTGCCTGCTTTTATGTCCACAGGAGAATAAAACTGTGTGTTCCTCTTGAAAAATAAAATCAAAACACCTCAACTAAAAGAGGTGGCCTTCTGCCATCAAGTCCACTGATGCTTGTATCTGATTCTAAGAGGGAAACACTAAAGCCTTCTACAATATAATAAACAGATGTTCAACATCCTTTGGAACATTCATACAACTCAGTTTTCCTTTATCCAGAGGTTTTAAAAGATATACTGGACGCATTCAGATCATTTATATTTTCCCTTAAGAACAAAATACAATCCCAATAATTTATTTAAAAATTTCATCATACATATTATATTTCAATTTCTTGGTTTTAACTGAAAAGGACTGATTAAATCAGTAGGTAGTAACTGAACCATGTTTAAGACTCCATGTGACTAGAGTACATTATTTTTTTCTGTCTTTAGGACAGACTTGCTTTTTGTCCCAATCTTTAATAGTATTCAAACAACACATCTTTAACTAATAGTTTTGTGAGTTACTTCCAACCCAGGACATCTTGCTTTAAAGCAAAACAAAACCACAACAAAACCCCAGAATATCTCCAATGACTCTGCTCAATAAACTTGACAGGTAACGTTGATACGAGAGAATGAGATCACTAGACGTAAAGAACTTCAAGCAAAATACATGCCTGGCTGCAGTACTCTTGGGCAGATTTTATAGGCTCGTTGTAACTTGTAGCAAAGTTGAAATAATAATGCTTTAGTAGTAATAATACCTTTCATATCTAGAGTGCTTTTCATCTACAGGTAGCCTTAGGCTTTTTGCATACTATATATAGACACTAGTTCAACCTCCACTGAAATCCAGTTACCTTTGAGGTGGAACCAAACAACTTCTTTCTGCCAGCAATTACACAACCGTTTTCAGGAGGGAAAATGAGGAATAATTTCTTCTGTTGAAACTCCAGGAGGAATTTTTGAGTGGGAAGAATGTAATTTCTAAGTTAGAATTGGCACTGACACTAGGACTTAACACCCCAATTCATATAGAAAGTAGGCGTGGAAATGCAAGAACATGAGGGGTCACAGCCATAGTTTTATTCTTCAAATGATTAATTATAGCATTTATGAAAATGAAAGCTATTTCCCAATATGACGTCTTGCTTTTTCCTGTTAGACTTAAGAGGACCATAAGGTTTTATTTTCTTTCTTTCTTTCTTTTTTTTTTCTCTCTCTGTTTTTAAAGGGAAAACAATTATAAAAACATACATACACTTTAAAGTATGCAGAATGGTCAAGAACTGAATACTAACTTATAATGAGCACTGGTGAAGTGAATTACCTTTTTATTTATAATTATCATTTTGTGACTTCATGATTTACAGAGAGGTATAAAATTTCGAATTAAAAAATATAAATTAAAAAAATAATCTTTTTAGAGAATTATGCTTTAAAAATCTCCACAACCAGTCTCCTAGAGAAAGATGTTACTAAGGGACATTAATTATGGGAGGATGAGGATAGGCAAGCAGATAAGAGTGGACAGAAATGAACAACTTTCACTTAGAAGTTAAAAACAAACAGACCAACATTAAAAAAAAAAAAAAAAAAAAATCCTGTCTTCCAAATTGGAATACTCTCTTCTCTTAAATGAACCTTCCTTATAACAACTGAAAAAAGAAAAAGGCTCTGGAAAACAATATAGGCCAAGAATATATATTTGACCTTTAGTAGAATACCTGTTGTGGAAATTCTTGATATCAGCCCAACTATAAATAAAGAAGAAAAGCTGAATTCGATTTTGGAGTTTAAAAAGTCAGCATTTAGGGAGGCGGGGCTCCATGGCAGCTAGGATGGAGGTGCAGTGAAGTTCTCTGTCAGCAATATCATAGAATACCAGGCAAAGCAGATTCAGGACAGAGCCCCAAGGCTCAGAACCACATAGGTAGGAATATTTTAAAACTTTGAAGGCTTATAGCCAGTGGAACTTGAAGCTGAAGTAAGAAATGGTATACTTTTGAATCTGCCAGGCTCAGAGGCCTAGAGCCAAAAACTTAAGTGGGGAGCAGACACATCACAAAAAAAACACTGTGGGAATCTCGGAGCATAGGTGGGCAATACACTTTGTAGGTTTTGCTTTGTTCTGATATATATATATATTTTTTGGTATCTGTTCATTGGCCCCTCACTGTTTGTACACCACCATTCTGGTGACTAGAGGGGGTGCCTGAGCAAGTGGACACTCCCCACCATCACCAATAGTGGGTTCTTCTGCCACACATGCAAATAGACACTCTCAACCCAAGAGCCAGCCTTGAAATGTTTTTGTTGTTGTTGTTGTTGTTGTTTTTTAAATACAGAAAAAAGCCAGAACAAGGGGCTTGTAGATGGAAAAAGAGTTGAAAAACAAAACAGGCTGAAAATTAAATTTACTCCTGAGGTATAGCATAACAATCAACAGTGGCATCTTGAAATCTATCACAGCACTGAAGATAAGAAGCTGAAAGAAGACATTAAAGTCAGAGTCATATAAAGCTACAGCTTTTTTTTCTTCTCTCCCTCCTCTCCCTTTTGTGTGATTATACACTACAGTATCCAGTTTAGTTTTTTTAGTTGTTGCTGTTGTTTTGGTGTTTTGTTTTGTTTTGTTGCTGTTGCAATTTTGCTGTTTTATGCTCCCCTTTCTACCTTTGGGGGACTCTTTCTCTCCCTATATTACCCAAGAGGAGACAGTAACTGCTGCCATATAGTCAAGCTACAATCACACTCTATAAAACACAAAAATTCAGGCAAGAACCAATACCAACTGCCATATATCAGGTAGGCAGACAACACCTGTGAAAGTTACTCTGAATTAAGCAATAAGAGTGAAAAGGGAAGCCCACATCCTGATCATATCTACCTGGAAGCAATTAGAAAGCATGAAAAATACCAAAAT